>NC_143171.1:3852894-4168157 GCF_047325235.1 Durio zibethinus
AGGAATGCGGGAGAGTTAGCATATAAGCTTTCCATAACCAGGGGTTAATCCGAGCAGCGGATGTTGGGATGTCAAAGATTTAAGGTTGAGGGTTGTGTTTCCAGATAGATTTTAGGTCCTGAGCCACTATCAGGTTTTACTGCTTTGCCAACCCCACTGGTCCTTCCAAGTTAAGCTACAAATTCATGGATTGGACAAAAAAGCTGGCACTCCCATTTCAAGATGATGATTTATGCAGCAACGACACACATTTGCAGAAAAACTAGAGGATTTTCTTTTCTATTTTAAACAGTACCCTGCAGAAAGATAATCTGTTGAATCAAACCTACAACTTTCATTGTTGCCAGACAGTATAACACGTTTTAAAACTACATATGTGGCTTATGAAAAGTTGGAATGTCATTCATTATAAGTAGAAATCTACAAGTACAAAATAATATATTTCAGCACTAATATCACAATGAAGCACAAGTAGCCACGAACTTACAATTGCCTGATCATCTCAGGAAGAAGAAAACAAAAATTTAATGACAGTAATAGTCAAGTAGTGAAGAGACCATCTGGAAGTTCACTCCGCAGCTGTATTCTCACTGTTATTTGCCTCATTTCTGGTAGCTAGCAAAGTTCCCAAATTCGTTTGAGCTTCTTTCAGTTCTTGAGGAGTTGAAGCATCAGAAGAAGCAGTGGGATTATTCTGGGTTGCATCAGTTTTTCCATCTGTACTTGATGATGCATCTGATGAATTTGAAGAATTGTCCAATTCCTTTTGATCTGAATTTAGATTAGAATTAGCATTTCCATTGTTATCTGTGTAGCTCTGACGAGCATTATTGTTCTCATTCTCACCCTGATTTCCATGGCCATCGTCATAGCTCTGAGCAACATTGTTTTTGTCATTCTGACCTGCATTTTCATTATTGTGGGTCTGGGCAGCATTGTTCTCATTCTGACTTGAGCTTTCATTGTTGCTGGTGTTGCTTTGAACAGAATCATTGTTCTCATTCTGACTTGGATTCTCATTGTTGTTGTTGTTGTAGCTCTTAGCAGCACCATTCTCATTCTGACCTGCATTTTCATTGTTGTTGATGTTGCTCTGAGCAGAAATTTCATTGACATCCGAATTGCTGCTGTCCTTTTGAGTAACATCTTCATTTGCATTTGCATTGTCATTGGTGTTGCTCTGATTGTCAGTGCTGCTGCCATTCCCATTTGCATTTCCATCATTGTTGGTATTGCTGCTATCATTCTCATTCTGACCTGCACCAGCATTATCATTTGTGTTCGAGGTTGGTTCACTCTCTTTGGCAATTGAAGAATCAGAAGAATGAACTTCCTCATTCGGACCAGCATTTGAATTATCATTTGTGTTTAACGAAAGAACATTTTCTCGTGTCCCCTCTCCTCCAGAATTATTGTTGGATTCTTCGGTCTGAACTGTGTTATCACTTTGGCTTGTAACTGAATGTGCAGAATTGCTGTCTGATCCTGTCCATGCATTGGAGTTCTCAGTCTGTCCATTTGATTCAAAAGATTCAGAGTTACTGGAGGAACTTGTAGAACCTCCATTAGCTCCATCCCCATTCTCAGTTGAAGTGGGAATTCTATTTGAATCTGATTGCTCATCATTGCCACCTAAGTCAGATTTCTCAGATTGAACTATAGCATTTTCATTCTGAGTTGTATTGGGTGTTGTATCTGTCTCATTCTGGTGCTCATCTGGTTCTATAGCTGTCATGAGATCAGGATGGAGGTCTTCTTTCAACTCATCCTGATTGCTCTCATTACCACTCTCTTGATTGTTTTCAGTTGTTTCATTTTCATGCACATTTGACTCATCATGATGGCCATTGGATGCTTCACTGCTATTCATTTCCTTCTCCTGGTTAAATTCATTTTTATCTTTGTTTTCCAACTGCTCTGACTCATTGGAATTTTCTGGATCACTTCCCTCATTCTCGACCGCTACATTTTGGGTATCATGGATGACTTCACTCAAAGCATCGTCCCCTTTGTAATGTTCTTCTCTTGCTTCTTCATTATTCCCGTCAACTCCATCATGAACCTGATCTTTTGAAGTACTTGAATTCTCTATCCCACCTCCACTTTTTTCTGCCTCTTTCTCACTGCTTTCCATTTCATTACTCTCTTCCCCAACCTGTTTATTTTCCTTTTCTTGACTCTCCTTGGTGTTTTCTTTCTCTTCATTATTGACCTCTTGTGTCTCCTCATTTGCCTTATTTTCATTTTCTTCCGTAACGGCTTCACTCTCCTTGTTTTCACCGTCCTCCTTACTCTCTTCATTATCTTTTTCTTTGCTCTCTTCTATCTCCTTCTCTTCACTCTCCTTTTCCCCACTTTCCTTCTCTTTAGTCTCTTCACTATCATCGTTCCTACTTTCTTCATTTTCCTTCTCTCCATCTATCATTGAAACTTCTCCGTGCTCAGTTTCCCCTTCAGGTTTGTCATTATCATGCTCACGCATTGCATCATCATCCCCATTCCGGCTTCCTTCATTTTCAGTTTCCTCAGGCTTGTTATCTTGTTCTCCATTCTTGCTTTCGTCCTCTTCTTCCTCTTTGTGCCTCGCATCCTTAATAGTTGTTTCCTCTGCTTGAGGAATGTCCTTTCTCCCCAACTTTAAGACTTGATTCCCAGATTTCTCGTACACTGCTTTCTTCTCACTAGAGTGCCTAACTTGGTAAAGCAGCCAGATGCAAACACCAACCAGAAGACATATTTGTAGAGCATGCTTTACCTTGAACCCTTTGGATCTTTGATTCCTACGAGGTGAAAGCCTGAACATGATGAAATCCCTTCAACTAACCTGCCGAAAAAACACCACAAACATCAGAATTCTTTAACACATTTATAATTAGATACACTTGTATATTTCATCAACGAAAAGTTCACGACAAAGCAATAACAGCCTCACATGACAGAATGAATGTGAAAAGTCAAACAGAAAATGTTTCTATTGTTAAAAGAAAATATATGCAATGTAAATCCAGATCATTCCATGAACTAAAGCTCGAATGGTAGTTTATCATGAACAGAACAGAAAATTCACAAGCCTTCATAAATCATAAATGAGAAAAGCATAGATATTCAATTCAACTTTCCACTTTCCATGAGGGAATATGGTTTGAACACACTAATGATAACAGTTACACTAATCTAATACAAAGGAAATAGAAAATATAAGGAAGAAGAATGATGGCAAAATTATTAAAGACATCAACGACACCATTTAAACAAGAAGAGATCAAACCTTAAAACTAAAAAAAAAAAAGCAAAGATCAGTGCATCAACGATTCCAGAATCCAGTGCTTATTTGTAGCCTTAATCAAGACATAAAATTCAACTCTTTTGTCTTTGAAGGTAAAAAGGACACAAAATATGAAGAGATAAAGATTAAAAAAAAATTACAACTTTGAAAATTCCACAACATGGCTCATTGAATCGCTAATAACAAAGTACAGTGAAACCCAATCACATTTTTCATCCAGTAATTCTCAAAAAAAAAAAAAAGTAATAGTAGAAAAGAAATAAAATGTAGGATCCAAACTTGCATTACAATCTGAAACAGATCAACTACTTGCATTTATAAGCAAGCCCATTTTAACACTTCCAAATTAAATTCAAAAAGCTTTCATAGAGACTTACCCAGAATCCAAACGATCACAAAGAAACTAACAAAGGAAACCTCTTTTTTTTGGAGTGGGAATTCTGAGAATGGTAATATTTTCCAGGAATTTGGACAAAAGTAGAAAAAAAATCTTGATTTCAAGATTAAAAGTTATGGTGTCGATGCCAAAATGAGATTGGATCTGGAAATTGAAAAACAGAGTGATTCAGACACCACATATATCTTTGCATCCGTGCTCCTTATAAAGGAATTTTAAAAGATATATAAAAAAAGATTTTATTTATTTATTTATACTATAAGATCACTCACAGCAAATCTTTGCAATTCTCACTCTGACCCGTTGTCCCACCTTTCACTCTCTTAATAGAGCGTGAATCACAACTATTTAACTACGTCGTTTTGATGAAGTTGTTTCTTGAATCGCTATCAGCTTGGAAGACAACTCAATATCGACAGGTGGTAAGTACTATAAACTCTTTACTTCTTTCTTTAAATGGCAGATAATTTGCCACGTGTTGACATCGATTTAAAAGTCGATGGTCGGTCGTTTTATCAAAACCTCCTCCTCACCCACACCAATTCTCCTACTTTGCTTCCCATTAACTCCGAACAAAAGGAAGGAAAAAGTCCAAAGAAAAAAGGGAAAAAGAATGGCCTCGATGCTTCTTCGTCAAACCCTGACCAAAACCAAACCAACTAGCGTTATTCGCCTCTTCTCCACCGCAGCCGCCGTCTCTTCCCCACCAGCGTGTGAGGATCCTACGGGAATAACCATGAAAGGTGTGAAAATCGCGGGCCGTCCGCTTTACCTAGACATGAAAGCGACTTCCCCAGTGGACCCTAGAGTTTTAGATTGGATGCTTCCGTTTTACCTCTCCCGTTACGGAAACCCTCACTCCCGTACTCACCTGTACGGTTGGGAATCGGAATCCGCCGTCGAAACCGCCCGCGCACAAGTCGCCGCACTTATCGGAGCTTCCCCGAAAGAAATCGTCTTCACTTCCGGCGCAACCGAATCGAACAACATCTCAATCAAAGGCGTCATGCATTTTTACAAAGACAAGAAGCGCCACGTCATCACGACACAAACGGAGCACAAATGCGTTTTGGATTCTTGCCGGCATCTTCAACAGGAAGGTTTTGAGGTAACTTATTTGCCTGTTGGGCCTGATGGGCTTATTGATTTGGATAGATTAAGAAAGGAAATCCGACCCGATACTGGGTTAGTTTCTGTTATGGCGGTTAATAATGAAATTGGGGTGGTTCAACCGGTCGAGGAAGTTGGTAAAATTTGTAAAGAATTCAATGTCCCTTTTCATACTGATGCGGCTCAAGCTTTGGGTAAGATTAAGATTGATGTAGAGAAATGGAATGTTAGTTTAATGAGTTTAAGCGGGCATAAAATTTACGGACCTAAAGGAGTTGGGGCTTTGTATTTGAGAAGGCGGCCTCGGATTAGAGTTGAGCCACAAATGAATGGAGGTGGGCAAGAAAGAGGGATAAGGAGTGGGACTGTGCCTACCCCGCTTGTTGTTGGGATGGGAACGGCGTGTGAGTTGGCCATGAAGGAAATGGAGTATGATGAGAGGAGGATTACAGGTTTGCAAGAGAGGTTGTTGAATGGGATTAGGGACAAGATCGATGGGGTGGTGGTGAATGGGAGTATGGATAGGAGGTATGTCGGGAATTTGAACTTGTCGTTTGCTTACGTGGAAGGGGAGAGTTTGTTAATGGGGTTGAAAGAAGTAGCAGTGTCTAGTGGCAGTGCTTGTACTAGTGCCAGTTTGGAGCCTTCATATGTGTTGAGAGCATTGGGTGTGGATGAGGATATGGCACATACTTCTATTAGGTTTGGCATTGGGAGGTTTACTACTGAGGAGGAGATTGATAGGGCAGTTGAGCTTACTGTGAAACAGGTTGAGAAATTGAGGGAAATGAGTCCGCTTTATGAGATGGTGAAGGAAGGGATTGATATTAAGCAGATTCAATGGTCGCAGCATTGATCAAGTTTTGTATTTGGCTGAGCCGTTTTTGGATATGAATTACATGTTGAATGAATATTGCCTTTCAGCTAGAGCTGACTAAGCAGAGCCAAAATTGTGTCACTTTATCCTGGTTTTCTTTTGTTATCCTTGTAAATGCCTTGAGAGCTTCCGTAGTTGATTTATTATGGATAGCAGATGGTATAGTCGACACTGGGCTGGTGTTAGACTAAAACATACTCAATTCTCCTCAAACTTAGGCTTCTCCTATTTAGATAATAGGAACAATAAGAGATGTTTCTGCTGCAGGAGCAAAGTTGTTTGTTATGTTTTGTAACCTCTCATCTCACTATATGTCGCATACAAAATACTAGCTACTACTTTATTTTTGTTTTTTGTGATGAATGAAATATTTTGATGATTTTGGTAGTCATCACTTGTAATGATACGCCAGTTTTGCTAGCAATGAAACGATTGCAAAGTCTCAGATGAAATCAAGCATTGTAGAGTGGCTCATCAGTCACCATCATTTGAGACCAAATTTGTGAGAGAACATTATTGTCCATTGGATTCCACTCATTAAACCTTTTGTACCCGTCCCTAGCCTTTTGAATACATTGAAAAAGTTCTGTTTGTTTTACATTTGCCCCTTTTCCTCAACAAGTAGGTGATTTGCTTTCACTACTGATGAATGTTGCTACCCTTTTAACCATTTTGGGAAGTGTTATTGAATTGAATTGTGAAGGTAGGGTGCACAATTCTTGTACTTACAAGGGTCTGATGTTGGTGTAGCTTAATAGTGGTCTATAGAATGATTGGTATGACTAGATCTTGATGGTCATTCTCCCAATAATGGTGTTAATTTAAAGTGCGGAGAATGACTTGGAGTATAATTTCCTAGCTGATTGGGGGGACTAGGGAGACAACTTAAATTTCTTGAGATGTGCATGGAAGGCACTAGGTGGTCAAGAATTACACTTTCGATTTTCACTCCATAATGCATTAAGATCAGCTAATGCCATACTAACTGCCTCCACTTGGTCCTTTATGTTTGATGGCTGCCAATGCTGCAATTATTGATAGTGATGCATAACCATAAATCTCTAAATTTCCTCAATATGTCTTGTTGAGACACTTGACTACTCGATCCATTGCGTATTAGTGTTTGTACTTGCTTACAGCCTATGGATAAAGTTGCAGAAAAGATACGTTATACATGCTTGTCATATAGAATGCGACCTGGCTCGCGATGACAATGACTCTATGTCACCCGATTGGTTTTGGGCTTGTTATTTTATAGATTCTGGAGGAAGCCCTCTATTCTGCATGTTAGCTGTCTGGATTATTGCCTTAGAGAACTGAGACTTTTGCATGAATTCTTCAAAATGGGCAAGTTCTGAGCCCAACTCAGGAAAAAGGAAAACAATTTCCGAAGTTGTTAGCTCTCCATATGTAAATGCATTATCTATTTATATCAAACTTTTTCTAATAGAATGCCAAATCCTATCCCATTCTTACCGTTTGAGTTAAGTCCAATTTGTGGTTTTTCTCAAAACTTTGGTTTTGAAGGAAACATTAAGCCATATTGTTAAACATCATTAATAAATATTAGATTCAAACATCAGGTTCCAAGCCATGCTGTGTGCTATATAAATCTAAAACCATCTAAGACAACTGGTAAACAACTTCACTGCAGGACACAAACCAAGGATTGTTTAGGCTGTTCAATCATAATCACTTTAGTGATGCAGATATATAGTAATTTAACCATAGGCAACTACGCGGTAACACTCGTTTCATAAATCTTGCTTCTCTTGGTTTAGATATTGTCTCTTTTTCAAGGATGTTTAGGCTGGGAAACGACTCAGTTTAGGCACAGCTTTTACAATTTTAAGCAGGCATAATACTTAATTCTTTCCTTTTGATTGATGCTACCCAATCATCCAATTGCTTTGGGAAAATGACTGGTTACATCAAGCACTGAGTCCCAGATTCTAGATTTTCACATAACTTTGATATTTCATATTCAAGATTCATCTTGATCATCTTTCCTTAACGTTATATTTGGAAATATAATGAATAAAAAAAATAAAATAAAAAAGTATAAGTACTCTTTTATTTGAATAATCAAAATTAATAAAAGAAAATAAAAGAAAGAAATTTAACAATCATTATTTGGATGAACAGTAAAAAAGAAAACAAAATAATTTATTATAATATTTTTATTATAACTTTTTTTTATAAAATAATATATAATATACAAATATATTTTTATACTACCTAATTTGTATAAACAAATCTTTTTAAATAAAATTAAAGATATTTAATACGATAAGATGTATTAATTAATTATTGATTTACTTTTAATTTTATATTTAATTTAATTTTTTAATTTATTCTGATAATAATTCAACTTATTTTGTTATTAATACTTGAAAAATTATAAAATATTTATAAACTACGATGTTATATAAAATACTCATAAAAATTAATTTTATAAAAAGTATCAATTATATAATCAAATCTAATATCATAATAAAAATATAAATATAATAATCTTTTTATAAAAATAATTTTTTTCAAATTTCTTTTCCTTAGTTTTTTTTCTTAAGTTGAAATATTTTAAAAAATGACTATTACAAGAAAAATAAAAAATTATTGAGTTTTTACTCTTTTTTTTTTAATTAAAAATTTATCCAAACAAAAAAAAAAATTCTGTTTTCATTACTTTTTTTTTTCCTTTCCCCTTCCCTCAATCTAAACACAGTAAGTGCATTCATTTTATCTGTAACAAGTGCTTCTAGTATTTATTTTGGACTATATTTGTAAAATGAGGATGTCAATCTTGACGGGCTTGGTTTCATGGCTGATTTTTTTTATCTGTCTTTAAGTTCTCAAGTTTAATGGTGTTTAAACATCGAAACATAGATGTTTAAATGCTCTGACCAGTGGATATGGCTCCAGAGTTTCATTTGTTCTCTCATACTTCAGGAGATTATTAAAATATATTAACCCTTTCTATTTTTTCGTGCAAGAAGGGGACATTTTCCTCAAATAGCTATTAGATGATCGTTCAATGTGAAGAGAAGGTCAGTATCATTTTGCTTTCCAAGTTTAAATCAATAATTGGTTGAACCAAAGATCATTACTTCTACTTGATAAATTGATATTCCTTTAATAAAATCCCTGTTCGAATAAATGGCTTCTAGGCACCTGAAAAAGCCCTCTATATGTAAAAACTAAATAGATCAAGCAACTGGTGAATGGCACAGTAACCGTCGTTTCTGTTAAATATTCATTCCAATTTGTAGAATCTCATCTGCAATTAATCTTTCCCTAGGTGAAAATTTGGTTGAGAAAAAAAATCCAATTTCAAAATGGCCCCTGGAAAATGTCTTAGCAGAGAATGCTGTACCATCCATTCTGATTACTGGTGCCTTTCCACGTCATCTGGGAATCGTAACGGTGACTCCTGGCCCTGCTACTGTTTCTGTATATGAGAAGTACAATGTCCATGAGTCGAGGGAAAAAGAAATTTCAATGACTGTTGGCATCCAAGCACTTGGCAGGAAAGAGACAGGCTTTGGGAATCAGAATCCATTTTGCTTTTGTGGGCCTCAGCCTTTTGCTTTTTTTTTCTCAGTTGTCTGTCTCGACCTTCGCCCCAAACATTCTCTTTAAGCTTTGGACTTTTTTATTTTCTAAGGACATGGAAGGAGGTGCTGCCCCATGTCCCCACGTGACTGTTGCAAAAAAATGTACCTTCATATTCTTTCCCAACAGATAAACATTGCGGAGCTTTATGGATAACCCAGGACTGAAACAGATGATAATTGATGAAGGGTTGCATTTGGAATTTGCATGTGCAGTTTCTGACGAAAACCCCACTGTATTTTTCTATGTTGTTTTCTTGATGGAACTTGTTATTTGCCCCTCTTCAGTTCAATATAAAATGGGAAAACTTATTTCGATTCAAATTCAAAACTTGTTTGATACAGAATTGTTCAGTTTTTTTTTACCCGAGAGAGTCATTGTCCAGTCAGGTATCATCAATGTTTAGTAAACAAAATTGAAAGAATGATTAGCTTTGGCAGTTTAGAAACCATGGTTGACAAGCATATCTAGGCTCAGCTGCTTGATGCAGAGATGTGCTGCTGTAGTTTTGCTATATCAGTTTCTGTTTATTTCTTTGGGTCTTAAATCCTGTTAATACCAAAAAGGGAAAAATTTTCCATTTTGTATAGTTCAAAGCCCGAAACTGAAACATAGGCAAAGGCACCAAGGACTGCAGCAGTGAATGCCCTCATTGCCCACAACCGCCCAGGGCGCAGGAGAATATATAAATTTTATAGAAAGAAGGTGTAAATTTATCAATCTACTCACAGGAGCAGTCCAAGTTTATCTTTAATTTTTCAACTTAAGAAAAATGTTGAATAGAAAATTATGTTAGAAGTTATTCTACAGTTCAAAACATAATTTAAAAAATGATATGATTGGGAAAAACAATCATGAATTAAAATATTTTATTTTATTTTATTTAGTTTCTTAATTTATTTTATTTTATTTTTTTCTTTCATCATGGTATATTTTATTAAATACAGTATCACATCATAATTTTTTCCGTTGATCTTATCTTTTTCACTGTCATATTATTTTTAATTTATTTTTTAATTATAAAATTATTTTTAACAAAATATTTTATATAATATTTCTCACCGTTACATCATGATCAAAATTGTTTTAAAATTAAAAATACAATAATAAATTTGTTTCAAAATAAAAAATAAAATGATAAAAATATATAATTAAAAGATTAATATATAATAAATTTAAACCACTCACATAAAAAATTATAACTTGATACTTAAACTCAAATTTATATGGACAACCTAACTTATTCTCCATGGGTAATTAATTAACCTATGGATTTGATACCAAATTGGGTAACTCAATAATTTATATATATATATCCTCTCTCTAATAATAAAATGGGATTTTTTTATACTAAGTTTCAGGTTAATAAAATAGAACTATTAGTTAGAACGTTTAAACAAGGCATATAATCATATATTCCAAATAAAAAAAAAAACAATATTTACATAATGAAAATCTCTATAAAATAAAATTTCAAAGCAGATAAAACCACTCTCGATTGTAAAAACCTCTCAGGGAACATTTAGTTCGTAGAATCTTAAATTTCAAAAAAAAGTATGATTATAAAAAAAGTGTGATACCTAGAATTTTTTTGAATTTTTAAGTCATCCTGTATTCAAATTTGCTCATTTAGTTGAGGAATATCCACATATATTAATTATTGTATAATTATCATAATTTTTTTGACATATATGATGGTATTTTTTATTTTATTTTATTAATAATAAATACATAAATGATAAATGATGCATTTAACAAAAAAAAAAAAACATATTTTACTTAATTTCTATATTTATTTATAAAATATTATCAATTGAGGTATTTGGCACTTTTTTGTGTAACATAAATTGATAGAAAAAATTGTTAAAAAAAATCAATTAATGTGTTTGTCACTTTTTTATATCATGAAAAAAATTAAAAAATTTTTTTAATTTATTTATAAAAGAATTACTTAAAGTGTTTCGAAAACGCCTTAAATAATTATTTTATTTTATTTAAGGTGTTTTTTTGTACATATATACCTTAAATAATTATTTTATTTTTTTATATTATGGATCATTCAATAATTATTTTTTAATTTATAAAAAAAATTATTTAAGGCATTTTTGTATAGAAAATGCTTTAAATAATAACTTTATTTATGATTAATAAATGAATTATTTAAGATATTTTTTATATCTTATGTAATTTTTTTATAAAAATATTAATCTTAAATCTTAAAATAAAAAAAATTATTTAAGATATTTTTTACACCAAATGCCTCAATTGTAATAAAAAATATATTTTATATAAAAATTTACAATTGAGTTTCAATCATAGATTTTTTAAAAAGGTAATAGTTATTTTATTATTTTTATTGAAATCAAATTTAAAAATAAAAATAATTTTCTTCTTGAAATCTTACAATATCACAAAAAATATAGATTTTTAATTTGAAAACTTTGGATGTTATTAAAATTTTGATATTTTTTTTTATAATTAAATTATTTTGAAATAAACGTGAGAAACAAATATTCATCTTTAAAATTTTAAAAAAATTTATGAATTCTCATTACCCAAACGCTAAGTGGCTATGACCCCATGGCTTTTGGTTCCTAGCAGCTGTTGCTTTATCTCTTAGCTGCTATCATTCAGGAACTTGCTATCTACTGTTTATTGGATTGATTTAAGAGGCAAAAATTCGTACCTGCGTACGTAAAGGAAGGTCTTGTTTAGTCATGTCTATATGAAAGATGCATGAATTTTGTAAAAAAGCAAACAAGCAACAAAAAAAAGATCGAGCAGAGATAGAAATATGCTAATGAAATATCCCATCAAATTTGATCGTCAGCTTCTTCCGAATCACCATGATTCTCTTTCTTTTTTTCTCTTCTATCTTTACATTTCCTCTTACGTAAAAACAGCTACCCTTCCTAGTACGTTTTACTCCTTTAAGTGGAATACCTTTTTCGCTTCTCATGCCACTGATTTTTGCTGATAATTACTTGGCATGCCATGGATTCTGCATTATTCTTATCATTGAGAATTCATTATTGATTAAAACCAAGATTAAGTTATTAAAAAAGTTGACATGATCAATGAAACCCACTAACACTTTTTGCTTTTGACCTTTATTTTGGCATGTTGATAAGATCACTTTTGAGATTCCTGGCAAGCTGTTAAAGTGGGAAGGGAGAAGTGGAGAAGGAAAAGGATTGCTATTATGGATTTTCTTACACGCCAAGAAATAATAGAAAGATGACCAAAAACAACTGGAATCTGCCGTAGAGTTGTGTTGAGACATGAGCTTATATAGAGCGCCTAGCTGAGAGAGTGAGAGGTCAGTTCGATTTGTTGATTTCCTAATTAAATTTTTGGTTCGGAAAACAACACTTCTCGAAGAGATGAGAGTCGATGGCGTGTGGTGAAACTGTGCAAAGCCAAATCATTGTCTGCTTTTTGAGCAAAACTTTTTCTCCCTGTTTTTCCCTAATTTCTAGATAACCCCTCCCTTCACTGTAGCTGCTTTTGGGAAACTTTTTCACTTCGCAAAATATATGATTGTACTCATAGGTCATAACGATTTGCCGAAGAAATCGTATCTCTGTACGTATGTGTAAACCGTATACGAGTAGTCATACGGTCCAAGGAGAATCTGAGAGAAGAAGAACAAGACTAACTGAGCATGCAACATGATCATGGAATAATACTAGTCGTATATAATTGCTTTTAAAGATTCTGATAATCATGAAATTACAATAAGAATATCTGATTCTCACAAGCAAGAGAACAATAGACAAAGCCAAAAAAAATTACTAACATTTGTCTTACACTGATTTAAATGGTTCAAAAACGGGTATTCAAGAACATAAAATTCTGTTCTGGCGAACTATATTCATCAGGGGTTGAAGATGAAGTTCCCACATTTGCATTTCCAACTCATCGGCTTGTAGTTGGAGCTGTAATCTCCTCTTGCATAGGCAACATCAGAGATTAATGTTGAAGAATTCCTGTTCCCATTTCGGACTTGGGGATTTGTTGGCACTTGAATGGCTTCACAGTGCTCGCATGAGCTACACCTTCTCTCACACCTTGGCGGCCTTGAACCTATCTGAGCTCTCAACGTCGCCTTCTCTTCATTTACTGTCTATCCAAAGTAAGAAGACAAAAGAAACATTCTCAGCATTCATTGTATGATAAGAAGAGAAAGAAATATAGTTTTTGTTTTCATTAAAGATATTTGACAGCAATCTCACCTTGGAAAGGCTATCAGATTTGGGATTTGGTCTACCTGCAAAAGCAAGTTGGAACAAGAAAATTAACTTCAAATTGTACCAAGCACAAAAAACTTTTCAAAACTTAACGGTTTTTATGAAAAAGATGAATAATTACCTTCAGCTTTGTATCTGATCACTTGGGTTGTGCTTAAAATCAAGAGAAAAAGAAGGGAAAAATAGCAGGGTCTCTGGCAAAATACGAAACTGTGACTACAAACCATTTTGAAGAAGATAACAATAGAAGGAAGCTAAAGAGGCAAAGGGTACGGAGAAGAAGAAGAAGAACTCAATAGAGAAAAAGAAGAAATGAGCCAAGACAGAGACTTTAATTATATAAATATAAAGCTTTTCAAACAAGTATTAAGACACTGAGAATTTAGGAAGGTAAAATGGCAAATTTGGGATAAAAAGAGAGCTATAAGTTTATATAACAGAACAAGAGAGCGGTTTCAGTGAATGAATTGACAGCATGATATAAGCGTTATTTCGCTCTCTGTTGAAATGATGGAACGTGGAAGGACAAATAATAAGTTATACAGAAATCTAAGGAAAAAAAAAAAACCCAGAAATGGGAAGAACCTTATTAACCTCGATTCTTGAGCCTTTTCCGACCTGTTAAGCTACAATACCAACAAAGATTTTTCAAACACAGACGATTTTGGAGAAGCAAACAGAAGCAGGGCAGAAGATAGCGGCAACGACAGTAAAGACAGAACCCTCATAGAAAAGAAGGGAATTCAAAAAAAGAAGAAACTAAAAGAACCTAACAACAAAGAAACACCAGAAACGCCACCGAGTTCCCACAAACGGACATGAAATAACAACTGTAGGAAATTGGGTAATTTCGCTTTCCTTTTGATATATTAATATTAAAATTTTTACCATTGATTTTGCTTTTTTGGAGGGATTTGGTTGGTTTCTGAGCCATTCCACCTCATCACGCCATATCTTTTTTTTTTTTCTTTTGTTTCACTGAGAAAAAAGAGAAGGGGCATAATCTAAATACGATATTTTCTTCCTCGGATATCTCTTTGTCTTCAATGACAATCATGATGGCTTAATCACATGCAATGCGCCTGGGCTCATGTCTTTTGCATAATTAGATATGATTTGTTTTCTATGATTGATCATCTTTTTCCACTTCTCTTGGTCTTTTATGGTCACATGAATGAATGATCGTAGGGAATTTTTGTTAATTTTTTTAGATATTGTTTTTCCCTTTGGTATGTTAATATATAAATATACATAGGGCTATAGATCATGTTTGGGTCCATTGGAGCCCATAAGATAATGGACTGACTATTTGCACCAAATGGTTATGGGCCTCCGCTCAAATTCTTAATCTACTAAACATCATAAAATTGCTTTTTTTAAAAAAATCCCCGACAAAAACCTGAAAATAAAAGTTAAAAGAGAAACAACGATCAACGTTCAACAGATAAAGGCGGTTTTGATTCCTTCCTCCGTTTCTTGGATTCCCCTCACGATCTCTCTTCTTTATTTTTTTTTTTAAAGTCATTTTGATTGTGTAATTTTACAATGTGATTCAGATCTGAACCGAAGGGCTGAGATTTTGATCAATGGCATCAACAGCTCAGCTCCGTCTCATGTCCGATCTCCAATACATGATTAACGAGCCACCGGAGGTTAATTATCTCAACTCAATTCCATTTACATCTTATTAAACCCTTCCTAATTACGGATTACTTTATTTTAATTACAGGGATATGGCGCAAGTCCTTTATCTGTTGAATGCCTTTTCTTTTGGAGCGCCACAAAATTTTTGGCCTCGATAGACTCTCTGGGAAGGTAATTTCATCTCAATTTAGTTTAGTTTATTTTTTAATATGTTATCTGTTTTTAATAAATTTGGATGAAATTCAAAAAAATGTAGGAGGCATGTTCAGTTTGAGGTTAACATTTAGTGATAATTCCGGAAAAGCCGCCACGTGTTCGATTTACTTCTGAAACGTTTGATCATAATGGTTAGTTTTACTTTTTTTTTTTTTTTTTGGATGATGATATTGATGTTTAATCTGAAACAATTGCTATAGAAATTAGTTATAAGCTCTTAAGCTATCACTAGTTAAAAACAAATTTTAGACATTAATTTGGTACGACTAATGATATGCAAACAAGACAGTTTTTTTGAGACAAAAAGAGTAAAATTTATCTTATCACCAAAAGAAAGGTGCTGACATGATGGCGAAATCCGTCGTAATGGTTGAAATTACAAATTAGTTCTACTATTATATTATCAATGCAACATTTGGATTTCTTTCAATTTGATATATGAGTACAATGATTGTTAAGTTGGGAGTTAGTGAACCAGCATGTTAAACTTGAGATTACTCTTATGTATAATTTCAATTCCAAAACATTTTTGCAATTATTCAATTGTCAAGGATACAGAGGAGATAGAGTAGCTATATCCTGCAGAGATTTCATTCATTTAAGCTAATTTCTGAACATGGATATCTGCCATCATCTGAACTTTGTGAGTCTGGACATGCATGAGTGGGAGTGAGAGCAAATGTCTTGGCTTCAAGGCCAGGGTCTAGTTGCAAAATAACCATCAAACGTACCTTTAGTTCTTGGAGTCTTTGGAAATTGGTGTTCAGTATCCCCCCTTGATACAATATCGTTTTCCTTCTATCTAAAGGTTCAGCAACTTTTGCTTCCTCACTTTGTTTTTTCATTGTTCATTTTTCTATCACACGATGCTCCCTCCTTTCTCTGTACTTTAGGAAAAGGAAAGAATCTCATCTGTTGCTACATATTTAAAGGGATGGTCTCTCCTATTAAACCAAGTTGACATGATGGTCTATGTTCTTCAAGATAACGTTGCTTTCTGTTTCTTGCTGCTTTATGCCAAGTATATCAACCTTCAAATCCTTGTAATCCTAGTTGATTGTTAACTTATGGAACACGGATACTAAATTAATTCTGTTTGACCTCAATCATCAGTAGGTGGCTAAATCGGTTGCATCTTTTGAGGTTTGCTTGCCAATTAGGATTGAACTTTATGTAGAATACTTTTTGCTTTGGCTTTCTCTGTTAATCTCATCAAACTTGAATACTGGTTTTTCATTTATTTATGTAAGAAAATTCAAGAAATTCTGATCAAAGATCTTTGCTTTCAATATTTATTTGATTTTAGAGGAGATAAGCAGAGGTGGAATTGAGGATGTTTGGTGGAAATGAAAAATAAAATGGAATATTATGGAAAGATTAAAAAAGGAACAGTGCTACGAACAGATTTCCATTAATTTGATGGCTGTCTCTATTTTGGCTTTGTGACAGAGAAAGCAAGAGATAATGTCCTAATACATGAATGCAATAAAGAGAGAAACAAGTTAAAAGATGAAAAGAATATTTTGATATTTAGAAGGGGGAAAGAGCCAACTATTATCAAGTATACAAACAGAAAATTTTGATTTTTTGATCTGAAGGATTAAAAAATTGAACAAAACAGGAAATTAGAGATGATATTCACTTACAAATGATTTGATGTACTTCTTGGTTTAATTCCGTGACTCTGAAGACTTTGTAGAATCAATTTTTACCAAGAAGAGTAGAGGGTGTGTCTCACTAATTTACTCATTGACATGAACTAAGAAACTTAATGAATTTTAAGGACTTAGCCCACGTTGTTTACTTATTCCCATATTGAACACTTTAAAGTAACTTTCCATCCTTGAGATTAGAAGCATACTCTGGACTTCTTTGCTAATTTTCTCACCATTAGTGCTCATACTTTGAATACCATTTACTGTATGATTTCTCCAGTTTCATCGCTTGTTCTCCTGGTCTATAAATGGCTTATGCAGTTTATAATGATGGTTCCTGTTTATGGATATTGTTCAGGGCTCAGGATGCACAGTCGCCCTTTCATAATGTGTCGACAATTTTGACATCCTTTCAGGTAGTCTATTAATTTAACACTTTTTCCTTTTTTTATTTTTATTTTTTGTGTTGGTTTTTAGTTTGGGGATGCTCTTCCTCACCTTGTAAAACATCTATTAGTAAATTAATTACTGCAGTCACTTCTTACCAACCCAAATCCCACAAGTCTAGCAAATCATGAGGCTGCTTAGCTCAACTTTATCAGCATGATATCTGAGTTTAGATTTTAAGCCATAGTGTCCTCTTCCTGTATTTAAAAAAAAATCTGGGGAAAACAAGTTCTAGGTTTCTTCCCCTCCTTGTAGTCTCATGATATGAATAAGATATTAGAACAAGTTTTGAACAATAGATGGGAGTGAAAATTGTCATCTTTATGGAAAAAGAATTGATTTAAGTATTCATAATTTGACATGAACTGCTTGATTCTAATGGCTATGTAAAACAATGGAGGTAAGAAGCGATCAAATTGAGGTCTGCATACTGGATCAATACCACTCAAAAGGAATCTATTCCTGATGGCTTTACATGGTGGAAAATGCTATCTTGTATGTTCCATTTTATTTTTGCATTAGCAAGAGACAGAGAACATTATTTGGATGGAAACCTGCCCTGGCTGGTTCCTTAAAGTTTAATGCCGACAGGGGTGCTAGAGTTAACCTTGATCCAACAGGATGATGTGGCGTGCTAAGGGTTTCGTCAGACTATCTTGGCTATGCTCTCTTCTCCCTTGGGAGTGCTTGATTCTAATAACGCTGAGTTAGTGGCTATCAAACATGCCATGGAGGTGTTCATAAAAACAGAGTGGCTCAGCAAGGTTGGTCTTATAATGGAACCAGATTTAGTATTGATGTTAATTGGATCACCAAAAAGCTGGACAGGCCATGGAGATTGAGGAAATTTTCTAATGATATTGTTGGTCTTTAGTTGTTATTGTGGATGTTACTTTTGAGAAGATCCCAAGAGAAGAGAATGGTGTTACTGATCATCTGGCTAACTTGGGTGTGAATAAGGTAACATTTTTTGAGCCTTGGTGCTGATTTCTTTTATTGCTTATGCGACCACTGATTGTATTTTGTTTTTGCGCTTCTTATCTTAAGTTCCTCCTTGTTGGGTGATGATTTCCGTCTTTGTAACAATCTTCTATTAATAAATCTATTTGCTTAGCAAAAAAAAAAAGAAGTGACTGAAAGTGTCTCTAAAACAATTCTCCAGGGGAATGATCTTGACATGCCCATGTTTTATGCTGAAAATTGAAAACCAGGAAAAAGAAATGAGAATGACAATTATAAAGATGGGAAATAAACATAATAATGGTGATAATTTCTAAGGCATCAAATTGCTGATGAGATTATTCTGTTTCATCTTCATTGTGTGGTTATGAGCTCATCAAGTACATATAATTTTCAGAGAAAGACATTGACGTTAATAGCTTTAAACATATGCTTATATTATTCCTTTCCTTTTCTTTCTTCTTCCATGTTACGTAGTTCTACATCGTCGGTGGGTATGCCACCATATTTTATTATTGTTTATCCGACTTTGTCAAATTACACAATTTTATTTTTTTGAAAAAAAATTATGATATGAAAATAAAAAGAATAAATTTTATATGTTAAAATTTTAATTTTAAATATATTATTGATTTGAATAATTTTGTAAAACCCGTTGTTGCTATCGACTTTCAGAGGGAAAAGAATGGAAACTGAAAACAAAGTTGAAGTTGAAATCCAAGTTGCCAATGGCCTTTCTTAAAAGATTGAATGTTCAAAACCTTGAAAGGACAGTGAGCAATCCCACGTGGATTTAACAATAGAGTAACCAAACCAATCTTCTGATCAATCGAAAACGAAATAAATGTCACCAAAAAGAAAAACGAAATAAATTGAGGTCATGGACCACTTACCGTGAGCCTAGGCTGTGTGTTTTAGGTTTCCCCTAACCCATGCCTCAACCACATTTGTTTGCACGGACTGTAACATATATAGCATAGGAAAGGAAAAGATTCCCTCCCCCCCTCCTGCATCCCTTCAATGTCTGAAAATTAGTTGGATTATAAATAAATAAATAAATAAATGTACTTTTCAAAGAACTTGTATTTGAAGAATCGGAAGCAGCTTTGATGTAGTTAAATTGCTGTAAGATGACGCTTAGAGTGTTGTAAGTTTTAGGGTAATTGGATTTTCGTTCTTTTATGAAAAAAAATAATTAAGTTAAAACTTTTAACTTTGAATGGTCCGAAGGATTATAGGCCAATGGCTGGCTTGAAAGTAAAAGAAGTTAAAAAGAATTAGGGATGGGAAAAAATTTTGAGTAAATTGAAATTTATTTGAAATTATAATATTTATTTTTTTTTATTATATCAAGAGAACAAAGTTCTAATACAAATAAAAAGAAAGGGAGAGATTTAGTTTAAAATCAAGTCCTTGATATTCCTTCAAACACCTTTAATCATTAGGTTAAAGATTTGGAGACATAAAATTATAATATTTAATTTTTTTTTATTTTTTTATTACATCAAGAGGATAAAGCTTTAAAGTATTCGGTTTAGTTTTATTTGATTTTTTTAATTGATTTGGATCAAATTTAAATATTAAATTTGAATCGAATTTTAAATCAAGATATTAAAAACTGAATGGAACTTAATTATATATTTTTATTAATTTTTATATTTTTTAAATTTTATAAAATAAAAAAATTATTTTATATAAAAATATATTTAAATATATTAAAAATTTTATTAAAATAACATATACAAAATTTAAAAACCGATAAATTAAATTAAACTAATAAAATTCGATTTGAATTGAATTGATATAAAAAAAAATGTAAGTTTGAATTCAAATTAAATTTTAAAAATTTATAATATTATACATTATTAAAAAAAATTAAATCAAATTTAATCTAATTTAAATCTTTATTATTTCTTAAAAAAAAAAAAAAGAGATCTTAAATGATTGCGCAATTATTTTAGCCAAAAAGTCTTCTGCATGTAAACAGTAAAAATGTTTGAGCAGTCTTTTTCAGGGCAAGTGCATTTCCTTCCCTGCACGTGCAATTGCCATGCAACATTAAATGAGCTTCAGCCGTGCACTGTTATTCATTCATATACAATGCACATAACGATGAGGAAAATTATATACGGCTTGGAGGTCAGAACTTTGATTGCAACAGAAAATAATAAAGTTAAAATAATTGTTTAAACGACCCAACATTTGACTTGATGGTAAGTTTGATATTTTTAATTATTAGAATAATTTAAATAGAATTTATTTTACAATTTATATTATTTATTTATACACAAAGACGAAATCCTTATTTTTATATTCTTTCTTTGAATTTAATTAATTTAGATCATTTAATACAATCTTAAAAAATGTTTAGATATGCTTTTTTGATACTTATTCAATAATTATAACATTAACAATCTTTTTCAAGTTGAAAACGATGGCATATGCCTTGCAATCGAATCAAATTTTGAATGCTTAATTAAAGACAAATTGATAGTGCCTGATTTGATATTCCACAAACTGTTAGGGTTTCAAAGCCATGTCACTCCCAACCATGATCCCATCTAAACCCTAAGGTAAATAATAAGAAATAATTATTTGGTAATTTGCTTAAAATTAATTAATCCTCTCTTTGCTTTTGTACATATAGGAAATAGATTATGTAAAAAATAAAAATAAAAAGTAGTAGAATGTCCTTTATTTATATGAAAGACCTAATATATATTTGTTAATTCTATAAAATTACAACTCCTAATTAGTTAGTGAACCAAACCCAAAAAAATGTAATAATGTTGTGTTTGCACAAGTCACATGTTTTTAATAAAGCTCATTAATTAGTTAGAAAACTAACCATAATTAATTAATAGCACTTATGTTGGCCAAAAAACAAAATTAAGATAAGACTAAATTGACGATTTAATTCAATTAATTTATATAATTATTATTAAAGTTTTGTTTAATAGAAAGAATGGAAAGGGTTCGAGAATGAAAAATATATAAATCTAATGATTAAATTACAAAGTAAGAAAAATCTGTTAGATTTATATGGAAAGTAAGAAAGTAATTATGAATTTTAACTATTAGATTAGAAATTTTTTTATCCTCATTTATTTTCCTTCATTCTCACTAAGCAAAACCTAAAAAATGATATCTAATAGGTTTGAAATTTATAAAAAAAAAAAAAAAAAAACTTATATTATCGGTCATTTAATTGATATAAATAAATAAAATATGCATAAACAAAAACAGAGCAGTGTTGAAGGTGGTTATAGTATGCACATCATGATAATGCCAATATGATTATAACATAATTATCCTTTCTTTCAAAAAAAAAATTGGGTGGATACCTTTTTCTTATCCATTAGCATGTGGGTGCCCATTTTCTCATGTCTAAGTTTTAAATGGATAATAACATGAATGGAGAAAGACATATTAGCCAAATTCAATAAGGGAAGCATTCAAATCAAACTACAGATAATATTGCAAAAGTGGTGAGATTCTTCTATTATTTTCTTGTTGGACTGTGCCAACCTTCAAGCTCCTCCCTAAACAGACCCCACAAATTACTTTAGGTTCCTGTGAAATTTGAATAGAAGAGAAATCCTCACACGATTTAATCAAGTTAATAAGGTGCTGGTTTTTATTTTCTTGGATAATCTGATTGTTTCATCCTTCAATGAATATAATCATTCATAAAAATTGTTCCACATTATTATATATTAATCATCGAACACTAAAAAAATTCAAACAAAAAATTAGCACTTAGTCATTCAAAAATCCAATTAAGGGAATTTTCAGCGTAATAGTAAGATCAGCTCAGATGAAATTGATTCTCTAGCAATTAATGAAATTCTATCTACCAGATAATCAACACTTCTGTACATAGAAGGAGAAGTACTGTTATACATATATAAAGTTTAAATATCCATAAAATCCATGAAATCATGTGGATGTGTACATGAATACCAGCCATACATCAATCACCACCATTCAAAGACGTACATACCTGGCCGATGTTGACATCATAACTTTCAAATTTATCAAAACACGTATAGTCGTAAAATGCCCTCCATTCGTGCAATTGTTCTGGTCTCTGGTCCCCTTTAACCTAATTCTATCTATATCTTCTTAAATGCTAATGGCATCCAAATTTATGAAAACTACAGTCAAGCTGTAACCATGTACAGTTGAGACCTTGCCGAAACTATTCCTATATATGTAAGAAAAAATTACGGAATCAGGAAACATAAAGGGAGCCAATCTCAATTCATATGTCATTATTCACTAGCTATAATTTGTTAAAGTTTATCAAATTTAACCTTTGTAATGATAGGTATATTCTAGGGCAATTGTCTCTTTTATATTAAAAAAAAAAAAAGAATTTGTATGATCATATGCTTATAATAATTTTAATTAAAGTCATGGGCAACTCCAAATAGTTACTTTTACTTGAACATATATATAACAATGTCACTAATTAATTTATTATCAATCGATTTTAGATGTAATTTAATAAGTCTATTAGAATGAAGATTAAAAAAAAAATCAAATCAGTTAAATTAATAAAAATAATTTAAACACATAAATATAACAAATGCCTTCCAATATATTATCAATTTTTTTTAAAGTCGGATACCCATCTAAAATTTAACACAAATTTCATGTCTTTCCTTTGTAAGTATTTTTTTTCTTCTTATTTTAATTCGTGAGCTTTTCTTGAAGGTTTAATTAGCTAGGCTTATAATAACCTACAAATTTATAACCTTGTACATTAAAAAGAAAAACCTTGTACAAGAGAAAAGATAGTGGAGGGTCGATATTAATTCGCTTCATTTTCAAACCCTAATTACCTAGGTTTCTTAATTCTTAAGAGGTTAGGTTTTTATATTTTAAGAAAATACTATGTAATAATAAAAGGCAAGTGTGGTGGGAATTGGGAAAGTGAAACGCGGCGTTTTGTTGTTTTAATTTACAAAAAAATATCTAGTTTTAATTAATGAGTAGAGATGCATTTATATCAGTATAAGTGTTATATTTTTTTATCATTAAATCAAAATAGCTAAGATATAAAATATTTATTTTGATCCGAATTCAAAATTTAAAAAAAAAAAAAAAGTGTAACAATTATATTGATGTAAATGAATCCTTACTCTTAATCAATTATTCATTTTAATGAAGCAAAACGTGCCATAATTATTGCACAGATATTAATTATTTTAACTATAAAACTGTGTAATAGGTGCAACTGATCCTCGAATTAAATTAATTTTCTCATAAATATATATTTACATTAAGTACAAAGTGTGGATAGGGATCAACTAATAGCATGGCTTTTCCTATATTAAAATCTGTCACATGCTCCAAAGTTTTCTCGTGGTTTCCATGTTCTTTTAGTGGCACCAAGAGCAGTCCTACCAAAATTTATTTTAGTTGATAAATTTGTAATTATGGAAATAATGGTTTTAATATTAAATTTATAAGATAAGATAGAATTATTTGTTTATTGTATAATAATTCAAAATCTGATAAGATAATGTGTTTCATTGTAAATAGAAAAAATCATAAGATTTATTTTCTTATTATTATTCCGTTGATTCTAATTTATGTGGAGAGATCATTAAAAATCTAAAAATGAAAAAAAAAAAAAAAAGTAAAAGAAAACTGTAGACAACACTAACGGATAGCATGCTGGAAAAGAATAAAATAACATTAAATAAAACCAAAAATTTTCACCTGTTCCTCTATGAAATCTTTCTATCATATGGCCCCAAAATATCTCCACCCACATCTTATATTATACACTAAAATTAATAAAATAAAGTAAAATAAAATGTCCTATCTTCTTTTCTTTGGATTAGGAAATTATTTCTTTTTTTTAATTTATTACGTGAATAATACCTTATGAAGTAATTCAAATATTATACTGCTTTCTATATTATTATCATAATTATTTAATTAAAAAATTCATAAATTACCTTAATCAACTGCAACAAAATAGACCAATCTTGTTTTAACACGTAAGCTTCCCGACTTTCTGACAGGCACATCAAGAGAGGTCCCCACTATTTACTAACCCAGTCATCAATCTGTCCTATATCCAATTAGAAACCTCCACGTCGTTGAAATTGGAGTTCTGCCTGTTTGGGCTCGGAAATTAACAAAAATTATTGACTTGGAAACCACGTGGCAGCCAATGTTTGGTGAAACCCAGGATTCTTCTATTTCATTATGCAAAGAAAGAAAAATAATCTCTTTGTCTTATATTTTTCTCAGTCTTTCTCTGGCTGTTTTGAAGCTTAATTTGGCCCCAATCGGTCAGGTTCCCTTCAATTTGATGGATAACATTTTTATTTCGTCTATGAACAAAAAAAAAAAAAAATCAAATGCCAATCAGTTGCATCTTTAAATTATGCTTAGGAGCTAGCAATTATGAGTTGAATCCAGCCAGTCCCCATTCCTTATCAATCACCATCTCTTGGCTGTCCAAAGATATATGATGAGAGAAGGATGATTGGATGAGATTGGCTATGGCATTAAGTCCAAGGCTAGTTGACTAAAATTTTTAGGCACAGCTTGTCGGTTAGGTTCATGCCAAATCAATTCCATGAATGAAATATTGACCCATAATCTAATTGATAAGTAATAATTCACTTTTATTTTTAATCTTAAGGCAATATATAATTCAAAAATCGAATGAGTCAAAGAGTCGGGCGATTTTAAGTACTGCTTATATAAAGTGTTAGAAGAATTCATAATGTAAATATATTTTGATGATGATGGCACACGATAAAGGATATGTAGGGTCAAATCAAATGTAAATTTACGGTGTTTATGGACAACATCAAAAATTAAAAAAAAAATTTCCTAAATACTTCAAAATTTTCTGTTGATAGCCCTTTTTATTAATAAAATTAATAAAATTATATATATTATAAGTGAATATTCTAAAAAAAATTATTGGATTCACCGTTGAGAATATTGACGATTATTGACAGTGATTAATCATAAGGACAAAATCTAATAAGAAAATAAGTTAATTAGGTTTGGAAATAAAAACAAAAGGATGAGAATAAAAAAAATTTTGGATAGAAGCATAAATTCAAGTCACAGTATGGATTTAAAATAAAAATTTAAATTTTAGATATATTAAATATCATCTCGTAAAGTATTTACATGGATCGAGTAAATTAAACTCTAATATCATATAAGCATAAGCTATTGTATGAGTTACATCAGGTTCCGAAGGCAAAATAACTACAGTTGTGTAGTAGGGCCTAATGACGGCTTGCCATTAGCTGGATAGAAAGCTAAGCTGGTGATGGCACTTTCCGTTTGAATGCAGCAGTCTACATCGACCGTCTCACTTTAATCTCCCACCTATATATATACTACACTCCCATGTCATCTTTACAACAAACTTGATCATAATAATTCTCTTATCTTTCTTTCTTTTCCTTTTTCTTCTTAATTTACACGACCATGGCTTTAAGTAATGCTTTTCTTTTGCTTTTCTGTTGTATTCTTGCAATTTCCGTCTCTGTTTCAGGACGACCAGCCACTTTCCTTGAAGATTTTAGAATCACTTGGTCTGATTCCCATATTAGGCAAATCGATGGAGGGAGGGCCATCCAACTTGTTCTAGACCAAAATTCAGGTTACACTTTTCGTGGGGTCACTTATTATTTGAAGTAATTAAAATTTATTTTGGAAACCTTAAATTGGATAATCATGATTAACAAAACCATATGTTATAATTTTTGTTATTCATTTTTTTTTTCAGGCTGTGGATTTGCTTCCAAAAGGCAGTATTTGTTCGGACGTGTCAGCATGAAGATCAAGCTCATCCCTGGTGACTCTGCCGGAACAGTCACCGCCTTTTATGTACGCTACATAATCTTCAATGCTTCACGTCTCTTTATATATTTTTTCAGACACTGAAAATAATTAATTAGTTGGTTTTCATTTTAATTCGGATTGCAGATGAATTCTGATACAGATACTGTAAGAGATGAGCTAGATTTTGAGTTCTTGGGAAACCGAAGTGGGCAGCCTTATACTGTTCAAACCAATATCTATGCTCATGGAAAGGGTGACAGGGAACAAAGAGTTAACCTTTGGTTTGATCCTGCTGCAGATTTCCATACTTACACGATTATGTGGAACCATCATCATATTGTGTAAGTTGGGTAAAATATTGGTAATGGAATGGGAGGAGGAAAACAAGAGAGAAAAAAATATCTATCAAATCAATAAAAGTTGTATCAACTTTTAATAAGACACCATAAAGTTTTACGTATAAAGTCAAGCATGATTAATTGGGATGACTTTAATTAATGATATACAAGGATTAGTTGAGTTAAACTGACAAATGGTTATTATTATTAATGGGTCGTTGTTAAATTGTGGTTGGTGGTTTTTACAGGTTCTATGTTGATGAAGTGCCGATCAGAGTTTACAAGAACAATGAAGCTAGGAACATCCCATATCCAAAGTTCCAGCCAATGGGAGTGTATTCAACACTGTGGGAAGCTGATGATTGGGCAACAAGAGGAGGCCTGGAGAAAATTGATTGGAGCAAAGCTCCTTTCTTAGCCTACTACAAGGACTTTGACATTGAAGGATGTCCTGTGCCAGGGCCAGCAAACTGTGCCTCAAGCCCTAGTAACTGGTGGGAGGGGACTGCTTACCAAGCCCTCAATGCCATGGAAGCTAGAAGATACAGGTGGGTTCGTATGAACCATATGATCTACAATTACTGCACCGACAAGTCTCGATACCCGGTTACCCCGCCGGAGTGCATGGCAGGCATCTGAAATCTTATCCAAAGTTCCATATCCAAACTCAACTGTCCAGAATATTGATATACCATACGTTTCATGTCATACTCTACGTACACGCCTGCCTTTGTACAATAATAGCTATATATGTTATAAGAGAGCCATGCAAAAAATTGGGGTTATTATAAAGGAAAATAAGTTATTCTTGTGTGCATATAATTGTGAAGTGAAAGGTAGGGTTCCTGGAATGGGCAAAGTCAATTTCTAATTGTAGACAAGTATTGTCTGTATTTGGAGCATATTATTTTGTGCCTAATAAAAGCTTTCATCAAAAGGATAATTTATTAATTTAACTCTTATCTATACTTTTTCATGGCCAAAGGCAAAAATCTAGCTGGCTTTCAAAAAAAATGGTTGGCGTATTTTAATGGTTCATCATAATGATGCAAAACAACAAAATAGATTTATTGTAAGGAAATGACAGAACGCTGGAAATTCATTAGTGTTTGAAATGTTTGCTTTGAATTGATTAATGAATGGTCCCCTCTCTTTTGATGCATTGTATTTCACTTGAATGTTTGGCCAATATTGATTCATTTGGTACTGGAAATACATAAAAGTTGTTTCTTGATTAAGCACGTGCACCACATTCAGGGTCCCAGGGTGAACGATTAGTCGTCGGTTCATTGATCTCGTCCATATATATTATTTGTTTGGAAAGTACTTCATTTCTATGTGAGGTCTAGGTTATGGCCTTTTTTTTTTTTTTTTAATCATTGTTCGGGAAGGAGAGGATGCTTAGCCAAAGATTTAGCTGCAGATTAAGTTTTGCAGTGAATGACACATGGGTTCAGAAAGGGAAAAAAATCAGTACCACTGGCTTAATTTTTGTTTTGGTCATTTAAGTCGCTAGTTTAATGCTTATACATGGTAAAGAAGAGGACAAAATATGGGCTAGAGAAAAGGACGACTTAAATCCCCTCCTTTTTTGTCATTCAATCCACAAGGAGTTGTAAATTTGTAATTTCATGGTAGCTGCTAACAAATGATATATTCAAATACATATACAACTTGGGGAGAGCCAGCCAACTACCTTTATTTTATAGGTGTATTTACTACGATTTACTGTCCAGGGCCCCAAATAAATCATGGCACGACCCCATTAGTACTAGAAAGCAGAAACCATCCAGTGAACTGTGAAGCAGCAGCAAAGCAGCAATATCATCTGCAACTCCATTCCCGTTCAATCAGATTCTAACATGACTTCAAAAAAAAATCAAGTGCAGAGATGGAAATTGTTCTCCAAAAAAATAATAATAATAAAGAGAAAGCCACAAGTCATTGTTGGTCACCAGTCACAGTAAATGAAACAGTTGAGTACAAGTGGGCACAAACCTACATTGGATTCTCTGAAACTGTTAGTCCTGTTTTAATGCTCTTCATTACAGCAAAATGGAATGGATTTTCAGTAGCTGCGTGGACAAAAGAAGCTTTAATCTTTTAGAGTTTATGGTGCCTCACCTCAGAAGTTTAGCTGCTTTGGCCATTACGAAATTCACAGGCTCCTATAATTTTAATCTTCCCCTCAATGAGAGGATCTCTGAGAAGGATGAATCAGCTTGGGATCTTTGGTAAGAACTAATAAAATCTCTAATTCTTTGTGGCATTGATTTTGACTGCAACTGGCTCTGAACAGTACGGACAATGACCAAACTGAACATTGAATGACCTGCAACACAAGCGAACAACCATAAATTAAACAACCAAGTTGCCAAGGAAAAAGAAAGAGAAACCCAATGGTAAACGTGGTATGATATGAAGTGAAAAAGACGCCTAGTGCTAGTTTAGCCTTTCAACAGCATTGAAGATCAGTTTCCGCTAATATTTTTTCATAAACTAATTGCAGATAATCTCACATCTCAAAATGTTAAGATAAATTTGAACAATTCCTTGGGAAACTTTTATTTCGAGTGTTTGGAAGGAGGAAAAATATAATAACATAACACAAATCTGCAAATCAGCTAATAAAAATGAGGGGTATGCACAAGCAATGAGAAATATTGGAAGCCAATCCGATTTACAATGTATGGAGAGACTGTACCCTGAATCAAATAACTGAAAGAGTCACCTGTAAATTGACACAAAAATGAAAAGCAAAAAAGCTCTTTGTCATCAACTTATCAAACCTTAACGCTATTCAACCTTTTCCGGTGAAAGTAGCCCCAATAATTTATTGGACAATGTATTTGTGCCCTTAAAAGCTTGGTAAAAATTGCAGATGCATCCAAATCCCAGAAGACATCCACATTACATCCAATCTATATTGCCCCTCCAACTTTCATGTGGGTCCCCTCTCATCACAGGTTGTACTACAGTACCTAGTTGAAACTAAAGAATATGAGGTCAGGTACAGTGGGTCCAACCTCTGCAAAAGGGCACTCGGTGTACTAGATCAATAAGACATAAACAAGGACATGAACAAGGATTAAGTGACCCAACTTGTTTGCAGGATTGATCATTCGAGCAGATAGGTAGCCCAATTCCAGCAGCAGGAAATGCCACAGCAACCAAACAATTTTCAACTGATCACAACACGTAGCAGATAGGAAATAAAATTACACTCCGGTATGAACTAGATTAAAATATACAACCACTTTAAGAGCTCGACATACTGCCTTTTCATTGTGATAGAATGCAACCCGTCCACTAGGCACATACTGTGGAAAGCGTTGCTGCAACTGTTATTCTCACAAGTGTAAATCAGTCACAGTTCCACTGTTAGGGCCGAACCCATCACCTGCATGAACATTTTAGAGTTAAGTCTACAAACAATAGTTCAGGAACATCTCAAGCATGTAAAGCATTACAAATGGGGAGATATTAAGCATAACAGATTCCACATTCAACTAGATGATTGTTCTTCCCTTCATCAGGGGGCCTTGGTGGCTGGGCCTTCAGAAGACACTCAAGATTCTATGAAAAGGGTTTATCCCTCATCCTGCACAATTAATCAGGTTATCTGACTATGTAAATACAATGAGCATATCATATTAAATACACTTTTTATTAAAAAAAATCATATTAACAGTGTAAATTGTATATATAATATCATATATATGTAGTTAAAATTCTAGTATATTTTCATTTAATGTACACTATATATGGATTCAAAATAATTATTTTGTTCTTTTTTTTTTTCTATCATAAAATTAGCATAAGGAAATAACTTGACTAAAAGCAAAAAAAAAAAAAAAAACTTTATAATTTATATGAAAATTTAAACTATACAGTGAGAATAAGTGGATTACATAAAGAGAATTTTGGTGAAAAGTAATATATTTACATAAATATTTAAGAAAAAAAATAAAAAATACTTGAAGGACTAAGCTAGTAGTTTACATAAGTTACATGTAAAAAAAAAGGGGGGGGGGGGGGGGGCCGTAAGAAAACAAGATACGTGGAAATTTTTCAGTGGGCTGAGAGATCTTTTGCAAGCCGGCCCACTGGCTCAACCCTGTATTCTACTTTGATAACCTAAACTCTGCAAATTAAGTAGAAATAGTAGATATTTACCACACCCAAAACTTGACAAAGCCATGCAACCAAATTAACCCTTAAATATACTCCAAAAAAAAACCCTTATATAAATTAAATTAATATCATTTTAATGTATTTTATTTATTAAAATTCAATTAGTTAATCTCAAAAAAATCTTATATTATTAAATTTTAATTTAAATTCAATTAATTAATGTAATCATATTTAAAAAGTGATATTTAATAAATTTATAATTTATAATTTTTTTATTTTCAAATTACGGTAAGTTAAGCTAAATAATTATATTATTTATACTTAAATTACAAATTAAAATACAAATATAAAGTAACTGACAATCAAATCAATCCTTGTTAATATAATGTGATTGAATATTGTCGTAGCTAGGCGGCCAGTCAGGTTCATAAGAAACCTGACAAACAGAAAGAGAACATCAGAAAAAACCAACCATACCGGACAAGCATATATAGAAATATCATTTAATTGTAATTTTCATATTTAATTTGTAGAAGCTTAATTATCTCTCATATCACGCGTGGTATTGATGAAAACATTTAGCAGACAAGATGAAAATAATATAATACTCTACTCTAGTTCTATGCTTTAAGGTTGTTTGCTGTTTGTTTTCAGCATCAGCATGCATCTTTCATGTGAAGAAAAGTTAATTATGATTATCATATCTTGTCATCATTTCAATTCAAAGGGTAGGTTTGCACTAGATTAATTACAAGGGACATTATGATTGATGTATCAGAGAGAGTAGCTAGGTTGGCAAATGCAACTTATGATTCCATCCTCGTAATAAAAATTGAGGAGCTTGGGGAAATTAACCTCCAACTTAATTTCTTCCTTTCTTCTGCCTGTTATGGAGAGGATTTGCTCCTGTTGGCACACCTCTCTTGTCCTCCAAAGTGTTATTGCAAGAAATTTTGCAGAATGAATCCGTCTGGGAGAAATTGTAAGTTCCAGGAGCACCGGCTGGAGCTCCAAAATTTGCAAAAATCAATAGAATCACAAGAAGAAATGTAATTGCACCCATACTCATCACCATTCAACAAAACTCGACCTCACTTGTTGGATTAACGATTATTCAAAAGCATGATCATGAACCATGACATGACGGTAAGATGTCTAGAAAAGATCTTCACTAACCATATTAATATATAGCTGCTGAAGGAGGCACTTCTGATTCTTGATGAAGGAAGACTGGCATACTCAAAAAAAGCAGCTTGAATTAATCTTGTTTTAGACCCCCTGAAGGAATGATTCAGCTAGTTATCAGGAAGTTCAAACAAAATGGGATATCAGAAAAAGCCTTTGGGCGATCGATGAATGTTTTGAATCTTCATTTCGATGTCTGGTTCGTCTTATGGACAAGTTTTTTGGACAGTAGTTACTGTTGTACTTGGCTACCGTTTAACCTTGAATGGATAGCCAGTGGACAGATTATATACAACCATATCTTCTTAACCAAGTCCATTTTGTACTTTTGTCTGAGACACTCAGAAGTCCCAACAGTTGCACCAATCTCGATAACAATCTGTCTATTTACAGAAAACACCTGAAACACACGCCTGAATAATTGTTATTTATATAAACCTTGGCCTTGTTCCTGGTTTGCTATATCCTTTGTCTCTTACTCTCATTCCATTTACAACGTTTACTTATTGCTGGTTTTATCTCTAGGAAATGATTTCTTGTTCTCATAATAACTTATCCATTTAGACCTCTTTTAATTCAATTTTCAACAAATAAAGTTCCATATTCATGTTCAAATTAACAAATTGTCCATCTTAACATCTCCTTCAATCTTTTTCCCTTTTTTTTTTTATAATACCTTCAATATTTTTCTTAATATAAGATCACATCATGGATATATAAGATCAGGAAAAAAAAACAATATTTGAAGATCAGGAGAGCTTAAAATGACCAATTTTCTTTTGACAAACACCTCTTTCCCCAATTTTTGTGGAAAGTGCAGAAATTTAATGCAGAATTATTAATATCCTTCTGTCTTTTCTCCAATAATATATTTTTTTCATTGAGAAAAAGACAGAAGTATATTTTAATTCTCTTGGTAGGATACCTTAAGGAAATTAAACTTTCTTGGTAGGATACCTTAAGGAAATTAAACTTTCTTGCGAGATTTCATTTTAGAAGAGATGATCAACATTTGACTACTAGATTACGTACCTGTTTTACAAGTAATAAATACCCAATTATCAATTTGACGTGCAATTTATTGGCCAAAAATAATTGACATAGATATGTATCTTGGAGCAGAAGATTTTGTTTTTGATATAAAAAAAATCACAATTTAAAAATAAAAGAAAAAGGTTAGATGTGTTAAAATTTAAACTCCAAATATGTTAAATATCATTTATTAATAAATATTCTAAAAATATTTATTAAGATGATAAAAATATTTTTAAAATTATATACAGTAATTGATTATAATAATATCATAATTTTTAAGCATTTGTTTTGAAAGATATATATATATATATCTATCGCAAAAAGCCTTAATATCATGCTTATCAACAAAAAAATAAAAATGCTACATGTGAAGCAATTTGTTTTAATCACCTGAAATTAACTGTAAAAAAAAAAAAAAAAAAAAAAACCGATATCCTTCATTTGGATCTAAAGTATCGTTTCGTTTCATCAAAAAAAAAAAAAATCGTCATGGCCCAACCGTCCCCCTCTAGCCCGTTGGATGGGGACAAAACGAATTGGGCCGTGACCTTGTGGTTCATACTATGCCCAACCCAAATCCACCAATATTTAGTATTTGCCATATTTTCAGAAACCAATATTTTATTAATTTATTATTATATGTATTCAAAAATGGGAGAAAATCCCATATATACAAGTAGAAATTCTGTGGATAAACGAGGGAAGAAATTAGACATGGAGTGAAAAAAAAAAAAAAAAAGAGCCGAGCAGCAAATTCATAGAGCTTTCAGAGCCTGTTGTTCACAATTAAGAGAAATGACGTTAAAGGGTTTTTATCAGCTTAATTATTGGTATGTTCTTCAAGTCGTGTTTGATTTTTGACCAAAGAATCATTCTAGGAATCTTCCCCCAAATCTTTCCTTTGAGCATACTTTTCAAAGATTTTTTTTTTTTTCTTTCATCGGCAATCCAAAGCTTCCTTTTTACATTGGGACAACAAGGTTTGGGGAAAAAAAAACAGTAAAAAAAATTTATGATGAGGAAGTTACATCCAAATTTCATGATGGTGATGTCATTCCCTGTTTAATACCACTAAAACAAAGCTGAAAAAGCTAAAAAGATTATGGGGACCCATCAAAGATAATTGGATATCAGAAATGGTTGCAGGCGTGAGTCCCTGATTAAATCTGATTGAAACTGTCTATAAAGACTACCATAAAAGGTCTTTATCTAAGGTTTGACAAACTGCCTTGTCAAGTTTTCATTCTTCTGTTTACATTAAGTTTTTGGTTGATTGTGGTCCTCCTTTCTGTAGGACTGATTCAAGGTATATTAATTGGAATAGTTTCTTCTTCCTGTGTCTGTTCCGGTCATGGCAGGGCGAGTCACGGGGCCATCCAAATGTTGTTCATATGTATGATTTGGTTTCCCTTTGGATGATGCGTTGATATGTATGAAACATGGCAATGCCACAGTTCCCCCACCAATCTTTTGGATGTCATGTGTTTGACAGTGCCAGCTTGTTGAACGAAACGCTAGAGGGCCCCCATGTTCATGATTTGATTTGGAATGCTTACATCACATGCCATGCTCTTTTCTTGATTTTCTCTCACTGCATGTTATCCTTTCTCAATGCAAGAAAAAACGGGTTAGGTTTGAATGACAGTTTCTCTTGTTTACTTCTTTTACGGGTTTTGTAGAATATGAAAATTTCATTGACAGTTGACGCAAGATTTGAAATAGTTAAAAGAATAGTAAACATGAAAATCAAGACTCCAGCAATATTCTTGCATTCACAAGATTGGATATGGAACCTGAAGAAAAATTATATCAGTATGATAAAATTTTGAAGATTTATCATCTTCATGACTAATTAACTTGAATTGGAGACAAAAATGCAGCCGATAACATCATAAAAAAGAAACCTGTTAAACTAAACCCAGTTAAGGAACAAGTTTAAAAGTCTTGTAGAATTGTCTACATGGAAGCTATATTTTCAAACGACGACAGCTTTCAGTCTGTAATCTTTTGCTGCAATCATGTATATAATTGATATTTTTTATGGAACAAATTATTAAAGCAATTTCAGCCAAAAGGCCTAGTCATCATGTCTTTTCTCCTTATCTTGTCCTTCCCTTTCATGGGAAGAAAAATAACCCCTTGAAAGTGCCCAAACAGGAAGACAGAGTCCCTAAAAGACACATTATTATATCAACAACAAAGCAATTTTTTTTTTTTAAGTTGGAAAAAAAGTAATAATCTTTTAGCTATGAAAACCCATGACTATAAACAAAAACATGGGCCAAACAATTTTTTCTTTTTGTATAAGAAAGATAAGAGTTTGAGAATAAAAAAATTTATAAAAGTTAAAATCTGAATTTAAATTTATTAGATATCACCTATTAAAAATAATTACATAAATTAATTAAATAAATTTATGAATTAAAATATATCACTTTAGTTTTAAGTATGATTTTATCGAATTATTAAATAAGTTGAAAGATAACACAATTTTACACCTGCCGACGGACTTTACGACATTTAAAATAGTTAGATAGAGGCTTTCAAAAAGCAAATCCTTCGTGTCATTAAAAAAAAAAAAATCACATGTTATTGATATGATTGAGTTTGATTTCTCATCTCTACTAGAGTTAATTTATGTAGGGCATATCATTGTTGAAGCAACATGGACCTTCCCCGATTCTCCTTTTGACTTTATCGTGCAATCTTATGCTCCATAAATAGGAATTTGACTAAGTTTGGCAGCAAGTCATTTTAACCCTCAATTATATTTTTGCTTTTATATTACTCCTAATCCCCTAGGTCGGCTCTATCAATCCCACTTTTTTATCACGGATGAGTCAGGGTCAGGTCTAGTTTAATCAACAATAATCATGAGCTAATTCCCTGCCTAACCCTAATCAAGAATCTGGCCCCTTTTAATCAAAACCAACTACCAAGTCGGTTTACGGTTAAAGTCTAGTATATTTAATTCAAAAGGCTAAAGACAAATTAAATGAGGATATTCTATGAGTGAGCTTCATGAGATTTACATGAACATTTAGGTAAAAAAAAAAAAGAAATTTATAAAAATATTTAGCTCAAAAAAATTCAAATGATTATTTTTTTTAATTGATTGCTGTTGATATCGGTAAATATTAATACTGCACTTTTAAAAAAAAAAAAAATTTGAAGTATAAAATTTTTGGCGTTTGGATTTTAAATAAAAATTTTTTTATTTAAAAATAAATAAATAATTCTATCCAAATCCGAAATGCTATACAAATCATCGTTTAACACTATTTTTTTTTCCAAGCATATCAACCAAACTAAATATAAATAATTTGATCTTGACCTTTTTTTTTTTTTTTGGAAAATGGCTGATGAAAGCTTGATTGGTGCAGGGAAGAAATTGCACTCAAGGTAGCCATAATTGGAGGGGGATGTCATTTAATACAAAAAACACGTAGGTTTTTGTTTTTTAATATATGTTTTGCTGTTTCATTATAACCAGATCTTGCTTGCATTAAAAACCAGCTTAGTTGCTATCAAACATTAATTGGCGAAAAATAATACAAAATAAATAATGCAAAGATCTGTTTGATAATACCATATCCAACTCTTTGGTATCAAAAACAAAAGCTTCATGGACCGACAAATCAGCCAACACAAGCCACATGTCTTTTGGGGTTTCAGTGTTTTAGGTATAATAACGTTGGCACATACGTAAGGCAGATCTTTAATCATGCAAGAGAGGAATTATTTATTAATTATTAGTATTAGAATTGGGAAAATTTTTTATTAATTTAAAGGAGATATGTCAATTTTCCCACTCTAGAATTTGCTCTGTAATTCCCCCCACTTGCTTAGCACCCATAGACAAAAAAACAACTCTTCTTTGAAACTGCCAAAAGGAGTAGGAATAACAAATAATAATCCTTTGGCGAACGTCAAATGAATAATTATTTTTTATGCTTCAAGTTCAAAAGAGGGTTGAAGAGTTCATATAATGATGATGGCGATGGAAAAAAATGGGTGATGAAAGTGATGATGATGAGGACGAGAACGAGGGAAGCTGGAGTAGTTTCGTGGAAAGTCACCCTCTCTTTCCAGGAAAGTGCTCTCATCATTTTCTTGGTCCACACCATAATTTTAGGCCATCAATCACAAGAATGAAAGGGAAAAAAAAAAAAAAAACTAATACTATTTTTTTATACACAATACCTTACCCTTGTTATCAATAATTTTAGATGAATACACATAATAACATAACCAAAATTATTTTGTTTTTTGTTTGAGTTCGTTAAGAATGCACTGTCTGGTATCATCATCAATGGAATACATTCAGAACTTAGATATTAGTGCTTAATACTTATCTATTTGCTAAGGAGAGAAGTTTCTCTTCATTCATGTTAATGACCACACCAATCATGATAGCGTGCATATAACGAATACATGTATTACTTGCAAAGTTGCAATAACCCATGACAAAAAGACCTTCCACTTGAACAATAGATCATGAAACCTAAGATAGGTTCCATTATTGCAAAGTGGAATATCTTGCTTTTGGGATGAGATTTGGAATTTTAATTACAACAGTGGATTTGAGAAATGAGGCAAAGGAGGGGTGGTCGCTATGCCTTTGGGGCCCATATAATAGAAGGGTCGTCCTGTCTGACCTTCATGGAAAATCTGCATGATGAGATTGTGAGAAAAATAAAAGAGATGAGCCATTGGGACATCACGTGGGGCATGGCCTACCAGTTCCCTTAAAGAGAGAGCATCTCACGAGACTATGGCTAGGCCTCCAATTTTCCCTTGCTCGTTTCTTTTTTTTTTTTTGTGGGTTTTTCAAGTGAATCATCCATTCCTTTCTTTGTCTACACGCCTCTCACCACCTATTTTTTATAAAAATTTTTCTTGACAGTCTCTCTCTCTCTCTCGCTTTCGAGCTTTTCTCTTCTCAAGTATGAAAACAAATTAAATTAGAGACAAATACACGTGAGCCAACCTCCTTCTCCCCACAACCTTTTCCTCTCTCACTTAATCATATCATTCATAACCTCCAAATGATTTATCATTATCCCAATTTCTTCTTCATTTGAGACACCTAAAAAGGTGGGCACTATTTCAGCATGAAAGTGGGATGACCCATTTGTACTATACATTCAAAGAAATACATTAGACGAAGTTTCAGAGCAAGTGTATATATATATATATATATATATGTACATACATGGTTGATTTTCAACTAACATGTCCAACAAGATTTCTAACTTTTGATTTGAAAAAGCTTGAAAAGAAAGTCAATGTGAACACCATTATTTCCTTCTGTTTTTTAATTAGAACTTTGTACAAATATCAGGGCAGACTTTTATTGACAGTCAAAAACACTATGTCAAATTGAAAAATAAAAAGATCAAAGCAATGTTGTCGTCAGACAAATTAATCATCTCAAAGCAAACAACAAAAATTTAAAGGGCAGATGATCAAAACAAGAAGTCTATCATTGGACATGGAACAAAAGAATCAATAATAAATACTAACAGTAATCCCTTCATAGATACTATATATTTCTAATGATTTACAAACATATATTTAAAAAAGATGAGGAGATTGATCGGTAATTATACTATTGTTTGTTTACAAATTAATTAATTACACTAATTTTAATTCACTAAAAGCCCTTTAACCAAAAAATAGTTGGGTTGCGGGGGGTCTTTTTTTTTTTCTTCTTTTTTTTGCGACTAAGTTCTAAACAAACTTAATCAACAAGCTGCAGAAGGATTGGTAAAGGGATTATAGAAATGAGGCTTTGAAGCTATTGAAAATGGGTTCTTGGAATTGCCATCGCCAACGCCGCCAATTCTTTCACAAGATGGGCACATGGTGAGAGTAGCTGCTGGCATGTGCATGTAAAAGGGTTGAGCCAGTTTGAGTGCCTTGAGTTCTTGTAGCTCCTTTTGCAGTCTCCTATTTTCATCTGTCAGAGTCTCACAACACTTCTTCAATAACTCACAATCCACCTCAGTTTGCTTAAGCTTTGTCCTGTCAAAAGAAGAAAGAAAAAAAAATTCTCATGATTTGTTTGATAATTGAAAAGTAAAGCCAAAAACTTTCCAGACATAAAAATGAAAGCCAGCTTCTTTGAAGTACTTGTTTCCTTTGCGCTGCAAATGTTGTTGATAATGTTTCTTTTGGGGTACAGAAAAGCTTTTTCTTTTCGTGGGCCTTTTGGAAAATTTTCCCCGTTATTTACTGTTTAATCTGTTTTAAAAACTTTGTGGTTGATGGTTTTAATTACAAAGACTAAAGATTATTAATTCACCTGGCTCTCCTGTTCTGGAACCATACTTCAACTTGTCTAGGCCTCAGGTTTAATTGCCTTGCTAATGCTTGCTTTTGCTTCTGTTAGCATAAAATATAATCAGCCAATTACTATAATTTATCAAAACTAATTAATCAGGCTGAGAGTGATTAATATCAGATAAAAGATTTGGGAAGAGGCAAGAGCTTACAGGGTTGAGAGTGCTATGCTGTTTGAAGCTTTCCTCGAGCAGAGCAGATTGTTCTTTGGTGAGCCTGAGTTTCTTTCTTGCATTAACACCGTCTTCATCTTCATCACTAACTCTAGAGGAATTCTTCTCTACCTCTACTTCTTCGCTGCTAAGGTCTCTTTCCCTCTTGACCCTACCACTAGAAAACGAAGAAACAGCACTATGAGGAGAAGCTTGACTATACAAATCACCGGCGGCAGGTTCCTCATGGTGATGAAGATAACCACCACCTTTGTTCACATCAATCTTTTTGGTAGCAGTAACTTGGTAACTCTCACCGTAAAGCCCCAACGTCAGCGACGGTTCAAAACTTGTGGCTGCCGTGGCTGTTTGTTCAAACTTGAGACATGGTGACTTCTTGGGTGTTTGATTGTTGGCCTTGGATGGAGTTTCCAGGGTCGATGAGAAGCCTAACCCCAGAACAAGGCCTGTATTACATGCATCATCAAGACCCATTAAGCTGAAAAATTTGTTTTACCAATGGAGTTGGACAGGTTTTTTTGTTAGGAGAAAATGAAGGAAGAAGAGAAAGAGAGGAGAAAGTAGAGATAGAGGGGGAGAGTGGTTTGTAAGATATTGAGGGTGCAAAAGGGTCTTAAGAAGGGAAGAGAATGAGCAAAGACTTTTTTGAGAGGGGGAGTTGGGTGGGTGGTTGGCTATGATTATTAATCAAAGGAATAAATTGAGTCGAGAAACGAATCTGGGTGTGCGAGAAAAAATTATGAAAGCTTATCCTTATCTATCCTTACTCTTTCTCTCTCTCTCTCTATACAAAGGTTGACCATTTGAAGCCCACCACAATTATCTCCATTATATTAACAAACAAACAAGGCAATTTCCTCTCCCTCTCTCAAACCCATAGAAATAACCACAATTCACATGATAATGGGAAACACATCAACAGAATGATCCATCACCACTTCGCCACCCATTAACGTACCAAATTTAACTTTTACTCCTACTCTACTATATGTATATATGTTGTTTTTACTTTGCATGTTTCAATTATTAGCCAACTTTTGCTTCATTTAACTTATGTCCCCAACATCCTTGATATTTTTCTTCTTTTTGTTTATTTATTTTTTAGATTATAACTTTCTTTTCTGTTCACTCTTTCCCAAACAATACCCACTAATTTATATATATGGCCTATACTTTTGCACCCATTCAAAGATTACTTATGCTACAAATTTTCTTGATGTATAATAGTGATAATTTGGGTAATTATTAAAGCTATGCCTAAATTTGAGATTATGATTCCAAGGGGGGACATCGTTGGATTAACAAGTTCCCTTTATAACAGACCAGATGAACTGTCTCCCACTCCATGCCTGGTTTAACTGGTTAAAGATGGGTATCATGTCACCTTGCTTACCAAATATTGCACTTGAACTTGATCTATTCTTTTCTTTTCATTCTTTTGGTTTTTATTTATAAAAAGCTGGTGGGCAGTTTTTCTCTTGCTTATTATGAATATGGAGATTAGAAAAGGATGTCCACTCTCTCTTATAGTTCAATGATAATGTATGTGGTAGTTTCTTTGTTTTCTTGTTTGTTGAATAGGGAAATAAAAAGAAAGCAAAAAGCAGGTACAAGACACCATTGGAGGGGTTTCAAAGAGGTATAATGGTGCCAGAATATGATTCATCAGCAAGAATCCGGATCTTTGCTTAACTAGAAAAGTTGATGTGGAGAGTTTGGGGCCTACTGCCCCCCTCTCCTATACATTGTATGAGCACTTCCCAATAATGCTTTGTCGGCTATAATGATCAGAAGTTGGGTCACCCACAAAACATGATAAAACCACCCTCTAAAACAATAAAACAAAGTCAAATAACACGAGATCAAACTTTTGTTAGTTGTTACCGGCTAAACCCAAAAATTAAGACATACAAAATTAAAGGCGTAAAAAAAATATAAAAATTTAGAAATTAATTTAAAATTATAATATTTAATTTTAGATCAATTTTTTTATTTAATTTAAATTAAATTTAAATATTAAATATATATATATATATATATTAAATTTGAATCGAATTTTAAATAAAAAAATGAAAGATTAAATTAAATCTAATTATATATTTTTAAATTTTTATATATTTTTTAAATTTTTATAAAATAAAATAATAATTTTATATTAAAATAATATATATAAATTAAAAATAAATTAATAAAATCAAATTTTATTTAAATTAATAAATAATTTAATTTAAATTTTTATAATATTATATAATATAAAAAATCAAATCAAATCTTGTCCGAATCAAATCATTATCTCCGAACGAAAATTTTGCTTCAATAGAGGGACTTTTGATTGTTGGTTGGCCCCCTGGACCAGTCATTTATCAGAAAGGTGTGGTGCACTTGTTTCCACGAAATAAAATGGCTTGTTTTCTCCATGGTTTAGTAAATATTTTTTTTCAAATAAAATTTCATCAGCTGATCAAATTTGAAACTTGAATCGAAAAGTTTATTCTGTTTACTAATCAATTGGAAATTTGTAAAGGAATTCTGTTCTCTGATTAGTCAGTTTTTTATTGTGCTTTTTCTTTCGTGATCCTCGGATTAGGCTGAATTTGGTGCTTGTGTGTGGGTGTGTACGGTCACTAAGCATATGCCGAGTCAGCCTCAGCCAACGCCAATGGGAATCACTATCTTCAGCTTCAAGATAACGAGTCGAGACCATTAGTAAACTGTAAACATCATTTGCTTTTGGCAGTTGGGTTGTTGTGGTATATGTTTTTTTATTATTTATTTGTTCACCTTTTAAAAATTTATTGAAAAATGAAAAAATAATAAAATGTAATAATAATTTTAACACAATTATTTTATATAAAAGTAAAATTATGTATTTTACTTTTCGAAATAATTATACTTTTCTTTTATATTTTTGTAATGTATAATTTATTTTTATATGCTAACATGTTTTTTTTGCATATATGTGAATATGTACTTTAAAATAAGAAACACGTTTTTAATATCTTTGCTTTAGAAAACTAAAAGGAAATAGCCAACCTAACAATCAAATGACACGTTAGCTTGTTAACTAATGGAAAAATGAGAGGAAAATTTATACATATTAATTTTAGATTATAAGCAATCTTTGAATGGGTGCAACAACGTAGAACATATTATTGATTTATCATTGCTTGGAAAAGGGCTAGTCAACTAAAATAAAATCATACTATATAAAATAAAAAAAAAGGACTCATTTTGGTGTGTGTATAAATTTTGAATGAAAGAATTTAAAAAAATAAATAAATTAGGGGTTTTTTGTTTGAATTTCCATTTCTTTTTTTACATAAAGTTTAATTTATGTAAAAGAATCTATGATAAATCATAATTTAAACCCAAGTTGAGTCTCAATATTCTTTAATATCTATCTTTTACCTTTTGATTTAGTAATTAAGAAACTTAAAAATATATATGTGAACGTAAATTCTAATACTATTATCTTTTTTTTTTATATAAAGTTGTTTACTCTCGTATGAAAAAAAAAATTCCTTAATATCCTAATGACGTATGAAATGAAGATTTGAATACCAAAAAAATATTCTTTTGGGTATAAAAATGATTCTAGGAAAAAGGAGAATTAATAGGCACATTTCCCTATTCAATAAATGAAAAAGAAAAAAAAAAAGAAAAGAATGGCTACATAGAATTTTAGACTTCATAAAGGCAACATTATTTGTTGTACTTTTTCTTGCTATCCTATGGGATAGAATTTTCATAGGGTCTATTAAAAGGGTTTTCATCCCACACGGGAAGCTTCATTATCCAACCAACAACTATAACTTATTGATGCATAGAAAATATTAAAATATTTTATTATTAAATCCAACCCAAGTAAGTTTGGTATGGCTTTATTTATAAACAACTTTGGTTATACGACATGAAAAAATAAATTTTAATTAAAAAAAAAAAGGAGCAGAAGCACAACCAGATTTTGTAGGGGAAAAGATACGTGTAATGAGATTTATGCAAACGTGGTTTATCCAAAAAGATTGAGTCAGCTAGTGGGTGAATTAACAAAGGCAAATCATATTATTAGACATTAATTTTGGACACAAGAAGATAGACATTGACTTTGAAACAACCAGAAAAAAATCAAAAAATTATTTATCATAATTAATTAATTAAACAATGAATTAAATGTTTGGTAGCCCACATCCTGTCCTTCACTTTTGAGGGGCATGATTGCAATTAATTAAACATTCATTATTTTAAAAAATCCGCTAATTTAATGAAAAATAAATAATTAATTAATTAATATGAACGCAAAAAATCTCCTCCATTAATTAAATAATGGACACGTGGCATGTTGAGAGGAAGAGAGATTTTAAGAGACAGGTAGGGGCCACCAATGATTTGGTATGATGGGCATTTGATTCCGTGGTGGTTTGATGATTTTGGAGCGTAGAAGTTGGCAATGATGGAGGTAAGAATTTGGGATCACTTTTTCTTTTTTTCTTTTCCTTTGCATTTATTAAAGTTTAAATGCTTTTGTATTTCTAAATGTTATGATAATAAATTAATAATTCTCAACAATATTATTAAATGCAGTATTATATTGACTTCGTTCTTAATATATTGATGATAAATTTTTTAATTTTATAAATAAAATTAAAAAATTGATATATTTTATTTTTAATTATTTTATTATTTTTTAATATGTCTTAAAATATATGTATCATTTTAATAATTTTGTTTGTAAAATTTTAAAAAAAATTTGCCTATAAATAAAATCATTTTTCATATTTTACATTAAATATAGCATTCATATAATCAAGAGAAACCAAATGAGTTTTTTTTTTTAATCAATCTAATAGGGTGAGAATTTTTTTTTTCTAATAGGATTAGAATGATTTAGGTTTTAGGCCATTGATTTTATACTTGAAATTGCAAATTATAGAGGGAATATATATTTACCTATATTTTCAATTGCCTGGCTGAGTACAAAGTTCATAATAAAAAATTATTTAAAGATTCATCATTTATAAGTGTGGGTTTTACATAAAATTTGAAAGAATTTATATAATTTTATATTATGATTAGTTAATTATATTATAATAATTATAAGTGAAATACTTCCCTTATTCACATTGTATTCTAGAGTCGCAAAAAAAATAGTTGTCTTACTTTATCCCCTTAACAATTGCTAGAAGTGAAGGGTGTAAAGATTATAATTGCTTGCATTAGATGTAATTAAAGTGGTTAAAAGTTTAGAAATCATACCAAAATATTTCTTTAATTAATACACTAATGACTATTTATCTACCTTCTATAGTTGATAAGTAGGATGTTAATTGTACATGTTTTAGCTTTATGCAATGTTACATGTCCTATTAATTTTAGTCCAAAATATTTGTATCATTTAATTTAATGAATAATTAATGGATATATTTTTAAATGAAATTCACTTATTTTTTGAATTGATTTAAAATTTTGTTAGTAACATGTGAGAATGGAATAAAGAAATTATTATTATCATATTATATATGTGGACACAAATTATTTATATATATATATATATATATATTACCATAGAAACATTGTTTATTCTAGTTTCGGTTAAATTTTTATTTTTCTTTTTTACAAAAAAAAATGTAACTTGAGAATAAAACAACAAGTTATAAATATTAAAATTTAAATTTCATACTTATTGAATATTAACTTTTAAAAATATGTCTAAATCAATTGTAACGAAATTTCAATTTTATTACTCTTCTAGACGATAGTCCAAATTGAATTTAGCAACTTGATTATTTTTCATGAAAATGGTTAGAAATCTATTAATTTTTGACCTTTATAAGATTAGGATAGACTTACATAATTGATGGGAAGATTTTAATATAGACTAGCCTAGGTAATTGATGAGATGGAATTAAGACTAAGGTATTATTTGTGTACTATAGTCATGTTGAATTGAATACTTGATGTGGAACTAATTTTAATATAGTATGGATTTAAAATGAATGGATGTTGAATTCTAAATAAAACCTAATTGATTCATATAAAATCATTTTTAAAATATAATATTTAATAAATTTAATATTTAAATTTAAATACATACAATCTCTTCTTCTATGCTTAAATAATATGTATGAATTTAAATATAATTTTACTTAAATTGATGAAAATAATTTTTCTGGGTAACCAATGAGATAATGAAAAAAATACTTTAGATACTTTAAATTTTAATTTCAACGTCTAATTTTGTCATGAGTAACAAAAATTTTTATGTACATGAACATGAATAAAAGATAAATCACTTAGAGGACTTTCAAAATTATTTACATAATTTTTTTTTTTATAATTTTACTCACGGATGTCTTAATAGAGTGACGAATGATCTGATCATTCTCTAACAACCTCAAATATTAAAAAATATTTTTTTTTACAATTAAAATAATTTTCAATTTGAGTCTTCATACTATTACTATTATAAGAGGGAAGGAAGAAAAAAACAAAGTTAGGTGTAGGTCCATAGACCTACTAAATTACACGGAGATTTCCAGCCACATGTTTAGAAATTTATGCACTATTATTATTGTTATTATTCACACATACTTTAACAAACTAAAGAACAAATACCGTACCATGCACGTGTGGATATAATCCCCTTTGTACTTAAACTTTATTATTATTATTATTAATGTATTTGGAGACCTAATTAATTTTTTTTTTGGATAATAATAATTGTACAAATTATTTTATTATTATTATTATTGTATTTGCTAAAAGGTCTAGGGAGCGTAGGTGCCTTTTGACTCAGACCATGGTTTTCTATTGGAAAAATATTGGACATAAAATATGGAATATTACCTCAAGTAGAAAAGGAAAAATAAAATAATAAAAAAGGGCGGAATCATTTGATGATGAGGGTCCATTAAAAAGAGTTGGGATTGAATTTTTAATTTAAAAAAATTTAATGAATGTGAATGAAAAATAAATCATAAAAAGATCTTTGTTGGATGCACTTGAGGTTTAAAAAATTTAGATATATCAAATTGATGTGTGCCAATACTTTTTTTTTATCATCTAAAGGAAATATTAGATACAAACAAAATTTTAAAATGTAAAAAAAAATCATATAATAAGAGGGGATGAGTTGAATTTTTATAAAGGTAGAATCATTTGGGATTGGAAAACAAAACCATCAATTTAATCATAGTAATACATTAATCTTTGTTTGATTTTATTATATATATTTTTTCGTTCTTTATTTCCTTTGTCAAGAGAAGGGAGCATCAACAAATCCACCGACTTTCACTAAAGCAAAAGCTTTAGCTTGCCCCACTAAAACACTTTCCCTTTTTTTTTTTTTTTTCTCTTTAAATAAGACTTGTTGGGATGGAAGCTTTCACAAAACATCATTGCTTGCGTTTGAAAGTAGGGAAATGGGAGACCCCCCAACAATGGTGACTTCCTCTTTGTTGTTTGTTCCCATCGGAAAAAGAGAGGAGACATTTAGGGGAAACCCCCAAAGAGAAAGGACCCCACATTAAGTACTTGGAGGGGAACCCCAAATTTTAACTTGTTGCTTGGGAGGGGCTAAGGACCTTAGGGGGAGGCAGAAACAGTTGAGAAATTGCCGGCTGCATTGTGGCACAAAGTTAAGGCAATAGGGTCCCATGGTCCAACCATAAAGAAAAGGAGGGTTCAGCAACAGATGGAGAGGCTCGTTGGTTTAGATATGGGCAGATTCGTTGGTGGGGTGGAGCATGGCTGCAGTGATGCAGTGATTGTGGGTGCCAGAGGCCAGAGCTAAGCCACATGGGGATGGGCATGGCTACTTGGACAGGGGGCCATGGCGTGATAGCTGTGGATATTATTAAGTTTTTGCAGTTGGAATTATTCTTTCTCTGTTGAAAAATTATTCTCGGTGTCATAATTGTGTCACTCAGTTTTAGTGGGGTTGATAATATTTTAGATTTTGAGCCAACCCAACCCCCCAACTCTATCTGTTCAAACAGCAATAGATTTATTTTTTTTACTTAACCAGAAACATGCATAATACTTTGTAATATTTCTGCTAATTTTTTAAAAGTAAGAGTAATTTAATATGAAATATTAAAATAAAATAATGTCACGAATAAAATATTTAATACAATTAAATTTTAAAAATATCTATAAATAATGTAATATTTAAATGATTATTTGCTTGTTATATATTATTATTTAAAATTAATTACATTAAAATTGAATATCATATTAAGATTCATAATTTAAATTCTTTGTAACATTAATCTTTTACCCTTTTGTTTGGCTCTTGGGGCAGACAACCTTACCTATCTTTTCCCCCACCAAAGTTAATCATGAAACCATAAATGCAAGATAATCAGTCCAAAACAATTCTTCACCCAATTGTCATTTCCATAGGTACCACATCAATACAAAATTCATGTGCAAATTTCTCATTTGAATCATTGAAGTGCATTTTCCATTATAATCTCCATGTATGGAACTATTGAAATTAACATCCAAACATAAATTATTTTCATAAGGACTTGGCCTTGGCTGGTCTTTTAAGACTTTTACTCATAATTTCACCTATAATTCAACAAAAATAAGATGAACCTCTTTCTTTTTTTAAAACAATCCATGTTTAGAAAATTGTTCTTTCTCTCTTTTTTTTCTTCCATGTGAAATGGTGACATACTGTCCTTCCTATGCTAAACAGTTTCTTCGGATGTTTTTGCCTGCCCAACAAATTAACTTTTTTGTATGTATATATATTCATGAAATTAATGAAAAATGATTAAAACTCGACCGAATTTAGGGCAACCAAGACCATGGTCCTCTCAAAAAATTTTATAATATCATAGTTTTTAACTCGATCCTTTCTCAACTTGATTTGTTATTTTGATTTCCCTTCATGATTTTATTGGTTTCACCTTACAAGAGATTGATAACGATTTTTAAAAATTTTAAAATGACAACTTTCTTTTTTATGAAAATAAAATCACTAGATTACTATATAATGAAATTTTATTTCGATGTCTTTAAATTTATAATTAAACTTTTATCATATATTAACTCATAAAAGATGATTATTGGTAACGTTAATTACAAAAAAAGGAAAAAAGAATACGAAAAGTGAAAATTTTCTTGTGCAAATCTAACAATTTGAGATGTAGCAAATTAGAAGCTTTAATTGTCCCAAAAGGAAATATTAATGGGGATTATAAGGTTTAGTACATTCCCCACCAATTTGCTCACCAAACTAGCTTTAGATTTCTATTGAAGGAATGATGGTAGTAGCCGAATTTATTACCATTTACCATTAAACTTCAATTTTGTATGCCAGCAATTCTAATTTGAAGACCACACTCCTTAATTAATTAATGTTATTCTGATTGCACACTCAAATTGAAATTGTCATCCATTTTAAATTGAGAAAATATTCTATGAAAGCGTCCACGTATGTTTATTTTATTCAAATAATGGCATATATAATCATGTTTGTGTTAAAAGTCATTTATTTATTATAAAAACCTTTAATTATGAGATGGTTGAAATAAATATTTATAATTGATTATTACATACATATGATGTATTTAAAAAAAATAATTAAAGATTACGTGACAGAATTTAAACGAAACAAAACAAACATATATTGACATTGACGTAACATTAACAATTTGATCTATCGAATAATTTATCTTTTAATAAGTTTTGTAAAAGAAAAAAATTTATTTGATTTTTTCAATCTTCTTGCATCGATAGCAATCCCATATCATAAAAAATCATTCATTGTTAGGAATTTATACTTTTTTGGAAATTACTTTTTCTATAAACCAAATGCCCCTAAGGGTAAAATGAATATTTCCTTTTATATAATCCAATTTCCTCTCTATTTTCATGTGTACTTTGGTTCATTTTCACAACATAGAACCTTAACATTTGGAATCTAAAGTTGAACCAAAAATATCACTATCCTCCACATGCACCTGAACTTTTGGTTGTGGTTGCAATGGTTTAAACTCTCTTCTCCCTTTACATCCAATTGAGGCAGGGACCATTCATAAGGTGTATATATATTGCAACTAAGATATGTGAAGCTTCCTTCATGTACTAAGTTCCCAAATTTTGGTTGGATAATTGGATTCCACCTAACCTTGGTAAAGAAATAAAGACATATAGCCAAAAACATACATGCCAATTAGATCAAAATTTAAAAGTTATATGTTACATTAATTTATTCAAATACGATTTCGATGATTTTTCTATTATCTTTTGAACTATACCATCAAGTTTTGAATTCGATAATTTTACTTTATAATTCAAGTGATTATAAAGTAATTATTAAAACATATACGGTTAATGTTAATATATATTACTTAATCATAGTATAAAGTAATATCTAAACTCGTTTAGTTTGTCAAAACAATAACCATCTTTCTTAATGGATAAATATCCGTTTTATTTTTTTGAAAATTATTGATGGATAAATAGCAAGAAAATATTTTCAGATAATGGTTTTGGATTGAGGATTTTCTTTCACTTTCTTGCCCCACCATAAAGTGCCAAAGGTTTCCGAGCTTGTTTGTATGAACCATGAACTTGAAAAAGCAGAGGGCGGCACGCAAAAGGATTGCTAAAGACAAGAACATGCCCATGCCCACGTGAGCTTTGGACCCCTCTCCCACCCCCCATCCAATCCTTTTGCCATTCAAGGCAAGTTTAAAACTCATATGGTAGATGATCAAATTGACCATATTGCATTATTTTATATCAATTAATTGTCTTTAACTTCTTATTAAAATCAACAATTGATTAAATTGAAGATGAGTTGCCTTGTCTTTTTTTTTTTTCCCTATAATGTTGCCAAACTTAAAATGAACATCAAGATTATGCTTTCATGTTGTGTAATTATTTGGGAGATTTCTATTAAAGATATAATTTCTTTCCATTTTGGTTAAATTTTTTTTTTTTTTTTGGAATTTCATTGATTAGAAACATACAAGGGAGTTGTATTAATGTATTACAACTCAAATTTTAATAAGTTTACACAACACTCATTCTCCAAGGAGGTGAATGATATTAGATTTTTGAGTTGCTAACCCATCATTTTTCTTTTACTAAAAACGTAATTTAGGGATGAGAAAAAAATTGTAAATTTTGATATTTAAATTTTAAATTTATTAGATATTATTTTTTAAGGATAACTAATAAACTAATTAAGTTAAATTTCAAATTTCAATAACTCTATTTGTTTATATCTAAATATTTATAACAATTTTTTTTACTATTTATATCAATGTTCATGATTTTTGTAAAAACTCTCTTTTATCTCATAAATATATTTTTTTCATCGTAAATTTTGAAATTAAGATTTTTAAAATATATATAATTAAGTTTTGTTCAATTTTTTTTTTTGTTTTTTAGTTATTAATCCGATGTCTGATTCAAATCTAATATATAAATTTAATATTTAAATTTAATTCAAACTGAATAAAAAAATTGATCCAAATTAAATCGAACATTATGATTTTGAATTAATTTTTTTTATTTTTTTAACTTTTTTCTTACCCCAAATATCAATAATACAAATAAATCATAGACAGTAATTCTCAAATTAAAGCCAAACAAATTTGGTACCAATCTTATTATGAGTTAACTACTTTTTTTTTAACTATTAATCAAGCTATGATATTGAGTTTGAACTTTGGAGTTTATGATGGGAATTCACTACTGGGGAAAGAGCGATGCTTTGCACCAATTGGGGTTGGACAAGAATTGTGGAAGATGGAATTTATTTTTCGTCACTTGGAAAGTTGGAAGGGCTTTCAATTTTTATTTATTTTTTATATTTAGATTCGGTCTTAAGCATGTAATGATGTAAATTCTTATTCATTTTACAACTTATCCACCCTTATCTCTTCCCCTCCTCCATCATTTTCTTTTAATTTTTCAGCTTTTTTTCCTTTTAGTATTTTTATTTTTAACCAAAACTAAAATATTTTGTACTTAAACATTTGATTAAGTTACACCAAAATTTTCTCTCCAACGATATTAATAAAAAACCAATTTTAAAAAATAATATATATTTCGTATTTAAATTTTAATATCCGAAATTATTTTATATTCTCAAATTATAATTTTTGTGTATAAAAATAATCAACAAATTTCATTGGTTGGATTCGGATGGGTTTGTGAGAAAATGGTAATTAATTATTGCTATAATTGGTTATGGGTCTATGTCAGTATACAAAGTCCATATTCCAACTATCGGTGGTTGAAAATAGAAATCCATAATTATGGTTATCAAATTTTCCAATACGGTTCCTTAAGGCCCACATGTTATTCATGGCTTTTTTTTTAATTTTTTTATTTATAAAAGATTTGACTGCTTGAGTTTGACTACATCAACTCATGATCTGACCCATCACGTTTTCCAAGATTAATATTTTTCCATAAAAAATATCATTATTCTCAATAAATTTCTTACCCTTATCGTTTTTCTTTTTCCAAACAAAAGAAAATGCTAAACATGAATTGAAAATACAAGATAAATAGAAAAAATAAAAACAAAAATTAAACAGAGCCCTAGCAAGTGATAAATATGCTTTTGAGAGTGTTTCATATATTAAGAAAAATAATTTAAACATGTTATTTATTTTTATTCAATTTCAAAAGGAATACACGTTAAATGAAAAAAAAAATTATTCATCTAAACTAGGGATGTAAAAATCAATATGCGCAAAGTTCAAGATCTAACTTGACCATAATTCTTGAAGCTTGAAGTTTATTTATTTATTTATTTATTTTTTATTTAAGTTTGTCTCAAAAAAATAATAATATAACTATTCAAATTTGACATGATTTGACTCAATTTAATTATCATTGATTTTAAAAAAAGAATTTAATACTTAACTTGGATTTGAATTTGAGTTTTAACTTGAATTTTGTATATTTGTAGTAAACAAACATATATGCATTTTATAGTTATTTAAAGATTTATAACCTTTATTGTACTTACAAAATTGCCCAAATTTTAATATTAAAATATATTTTTTTATATTTAAAATTATTAAAATTTAAATTTAATTACTAAAATAAAAAATATAACATTCTATTAACAATACTACTTATTGTTTAAATTACTTATTAATTAATGAATTGAGCTCAAGTATTCAGCAAATAAAACTTACAATTGTAAATGAAACCTAGACTGGGCCTGACCTGTGACCCCTCCCTGGGAATTGGGCTGCCAGATTTGAGTATTCTTTATGGTGCTGTGGGCTCAACTTCAAGGGCTTTTTATGGGTTTTTTTTTTTTTTCTCTTATTTTCTTATTTGTTATTAGTATTTCATTTTATGTCATGACATTTAATCATTCTAATACTTTATAATATTATTTTTAGAGTTTGTAAAAAATAAAACTAATAAATAACATACATATTATTAAAAATTATCTTGTTTGTGGTTGTTGATAAACTGAAATGAGACCTGAAGTGTGGATATTTTGTGGTTTTAAAATGATTTTAAAAAGAAAGGAGTTTTGGAAGTAGAAATACGATAATATTTTCTTGTGGAGATATGATATTTGAATACCCTATCTAAATATTAGAGTGAATTCAAATAATTTTTTTTTTTTGCATTAAGAACATTTCTCAAAATAAAATTTCATATGAATTTTTTAAGCAAAAAATCAAGTTTTTTTTTTTTTTTAATTCTACCTAAACATTAGAAAGTTAAAAAAATTAAATAAATAAAAATAAATAATTTTAATCCCAAAAATGCCATTTTCGTCTTAAATAAAATCAAATTGTTAGAAAATATAATAATATGCATCATTTAATTTATATTCATATTGTCATATACACATTTCATGTATTAATAATAAATGTGAACTAATAAAGTAGTAATTTCAAAAGTTCTTATGAACAATAGAATAATATTTTTAAAAAATAATTTTTAAAATCCTACCTAAATATTTGAGAGAATTCAAATCATTTTTTTCTAAGGAATATCATTCTTATTTTTTACCAAAACTTAATTATAAGAATTTCTTAAGTGAATGATTGATTTTATTAAATTTGGCCTAAATATTGAAGAATTAAAAAAAAATTTCAATGCAAAATAAAATAATAATAAATAAAACAAAAGGATAAAGATAAAAAAAAAAGGATAAAATTAAAGATTAATAAGAATAATTAAATTGGTCGTTTATATCTTTTAATTTATATTTGTACCACTTGTTTGCATCATGCTACATTATTTGTATTTTATTATTGTTCAAAGAAATATAAAATAATAAATAGCGATTTTGAAAATGAGTTCTTTTATAAATAAAAACTCGTTATAAGTAAAAATAATTTTTGATATTTTACTTAAATATTAGAGGGTTTTTTAATAATTATTCTTTACAAAAAAATTATTATGATAAATTTTGAAGATTATTTTGAGAGTCTCATAAATGTTTTTTTTTTTTAAATTTCATCCAAATATTAAAAATTTTATGAAAAGTTTTGAAGCTAAAGCTTTCATTTTATTTATAAACAATTTTTTTTTTTAAGAAGAAGACTTTGCAAAAATAGATGGAATCAAAGGAATTATTTTAAATAATTAAGATTAAGATTATTTTTATTAATACTAGAGGATAATATGTGATTAATTGATACTTTTTTAATGACTTGTAAGTGTTAATATTTCTTCACATATAATCGCACCACTTAATCCAATTTTACTTTTGTAGACCAAACGGAAATTTATATTTTTAATAAATTTTAATTAATTTTAAACTTTTATTAAAAAATAAGTTTTTTTACGTGGTTAATCAGATATAGTAAAAAAAAATTAATGATGACTCTCCCGTATTTTAAAATTTTAAAATTTTCGTCTAATAATCTCTAAAATCGTTATGATTATATAATTATTGAAGTTTTACATGATTTGAATCAATTTAATTATCTTTGATTTTAAAAAAATTATAGTTATTTAAAATTTTATAACTTTTATTATACTTACAAATTTGCTCAAGTTTAGTATTAAAATATTATTTTTTAATTTAAAAATGTTGACATTTGAATTTAATTATTAAAATTAAAAATTTAATACTCTATAAAAAAATCAGATGATTGTTGATAATATTACTTACTATTTAAATTACTCTTTAATTAATTAATTGAGCTCAAATATTCACCAAATTAAAAGTTGAGTTAAACTCAATTTACGCATCTAAATTCTAATCTATTTTTTTTTTCTTTTTGGGGTGTTAATTTTTGAAACCTAAATTCGGCCTGTTGAGTTATTACTCAGTAGGCCCAGCCCATACATCCAACCCAGTTTGTCATATATAACAGTGATTAAATCACGAGATTTATCCATTATATCAAAGGACAGAATTGACAGACCACCCTCTCCCCTGCTTACGCTTTTACCTGAACCTAACCTCACCTCCTCCAACTCTCCAGGCTTCCCAACCAACACAGCGAAGCAAACAGATGAATAGTTGAGTTTGTTCAACAAAACTCGACCCCAGAAATGGCAAGTCCCACAGTCTCCTTCCTCCTCATCATCATTACCACCGTCCTTTTGCCATCCCCTTCATCATCCCTAACATCACAACCGTCCAATTTCTTTCCTTCCAATAAACCCCCCCCGCTTCCTCGGCAAACACTCACACCCAATCAAAACCAACCACCAACAATACCGTTATGAAACCAGTTACTTCTTTCAACCACTGGATCACTTCAGCTTCTCCGATCTTCCGAGGTTCCGGCAACGCTACCTTATCAACACCGACCACTGGGTGGGCCCATCTCGTCTCGGCCCAATCTTCCTCTACTGCGGCAACGAAGGTGATATCGAATGGTTCGCCGTCAACACCGGTTTTGTCTGGGAGATCGCCTCTCGCTTCGGTGCCATGGTTCTCTTTCCAGAAGTACATTACCCAAATTCTAAATTCCGTGTTTTTTGGGCTCTGTTTGGTTGAAAATAATTAAATGTAATTGTAATGGAATTGGCAGCATCGGTATTATGGGGAGTCAATGCCGTATGGAAGTAGAGAAGAGGCTTATAAAAATGCCACTACTCTTTCTCATCTCACAACAGAGCAAGCGCTTGCGGATTTCGCAGTTTTGATTACTGATTTGAAGAGGAATTTTTCTGCTGAAGGGTGTCCAGTTGTTTTATTTGGCGGCTCCTATGGAGGAAGTAAGCCCATGAATTTTTTTTTTTTTAAAGAACTATTTAATTTGGTTTTTCGGGTGTTTATGAAATGATGTTATTGATATAGAAGTTGTAGAATTTCATTAGTGGAAAGTGTTTCATTATGTAAGTGGTTTTTGGTAATGTGGTTGATGTTTATGGCATTAATGCAAACAGTGTTAGCGGCATGGATGAGGCTGAAGTATCCTCACATTGCTGTTGGGGCGCTTGCTTCATCAGCACCAATTCTTCAGTTTGAAGATATTGTGCCACCAGAAACATTTTATAATATTGTCTCCAACTCATTCAAGGTTTACAATGATGTTTCGAAGTTAGTTTTGTCTTTGTTTTTGTTTGTTTGTAGTGAAGTCTCTATTTTAACACTGTCACTTTTTTTGGTTTCAATATGTGTAGCGGGAAAGCAGTAGCTGCTTTGACACTATAAAACAGTCGTGGAATGCACTGACATCTGAGGGTCAGGGAAAGGATGGCCTTCAGCAACTGTCAAAAACTTTTCGCTTGTGTCGGTGAGGACAATGGAAGAAATTTTTATATGTGCATGTTGCTGTAATAGATTATAGCATTATTCAACGGGGGCGTATGTATCTTTTTAATGATATAGTTTTAAACTCTTGGCAGGGAACTTAAGAGTGTCCAAGACCTTACAAACTGGTTGGATTCTGCTTATAGTTATTTGGGGATGGTTAATTACCCATATTCTTCAAACTTTTTAATGCCTTTACCTGGACACCCCATAAGAGAGGTTAGTTGGGATTGGTATGACTTCAGACATATGTCATGGCTGGCAATAAAACATGTATACATAAATATATGCAAGATGGATTTCTGCATATTTTGTGACAAACCTACTTCTGGAACTACTCTGCCATCAACCTTTTATGATTCTATATTGTCTTTGTTCTATGACATTGATGTGGTTTACATTGACCAGAGCATTAATTTAGGGCAACCTTTTGTGAAATAAAAACTAGCAAACAAATCAATTAAGGCTGACTTATAACTGTTGACTTGCATATGCTATTATTTTGCGGTCTGTTAATTTGCATCTTTGTTTGTGTGCTATTCAGAATAGCTTCAAGAAAGGGCACATTAATGTTGCTGGGGTTCACATCAATTATAACTAATTTATACTGCAATTCTATCATACTTGAATATTTATAATCGTAATGTCAGCTCTAATATGGAGCCAACTTGGAACTTGTTCTTATAGGTGACTTTGATTTCATAACTGTATATAAATTAATTTGAGGTGATAGGAACATATTAAAGACAATGTAGTTAATTGTATTTCACTAACAATGTAGTATAAGTTTCACTTGCTTCAGCTGCTGCCATTAATTAGGAATATTTCTGCTTCATTGCAGTCCATTTTCTCACTACCAATCATGTAAAAATCTTGATTTTAAGGGTTAATCCTTAAAAAATTTGATCTGGATTTGTTTTTATTAAAAATTTTCGTATTTTTACGGTGAGAATGCCTCTTTCTTTTTCGGTTTCACTCATAATGGAACTCTTAGACATGTATGCTTTATGAACTCTTATTGCTAATATTTTCTTTCTTGGTGTTATTGCAATTTGCATATTGTTGCTATTATTTTGGACCTTGGTTTTCTTGTTTATACTTGGCTGTTGACTCCCATCTTGTTTTAAATAGATGTAATTATATTGTAGGTATGCAGAAAGATTGATGGTTCTCCTGACGGGTCTAGCATTCTGGATCGTATATTTAATGGTGTAAGCATCTACTATAATTATACTGGAGATGTTGACTGTTTTCAACTTGACGATGATCCTCATGGCATGAATGGGTGGAACTGGCAGGTCTTGGATGATATTAACTTTTACTTCTATATCAGTTTTATAAATCTCCAGAGCATTTATCGTTATGCATCAATGCTGTTTGTTATTGTCATCTGGTTATTGCTACAGGCGTGCACTGAGATGGTTATGCCAATGTCTAGTGATAGAAATACAAGCATGTATCCAGCATATGATTGGGATTACTCTGCTTTCAGAGAAAAGTGCAGGAGGGATTTCCAGGTGACACCAAGGCCTAGATGGATAACAACTGAATTTGGTGGACATGTAAGAGAATGATGTGAAACTAAATGTTGGTTAGGTCCTTAAATTCGTGTGCTTTATCTTGCAGAACTTTAAATGAATGATAACATGTTGATATGAAGAATAATGAATAAGCCTTTGTTGTTATATGAAGGATATTGAGCATGTATTGAAATTCTTTGGAAGCAACATCATATTCTCTAATGGTCTATTGGATCCTTGGAGTGGTGGCAGGTGAGCTCCTTATATTGATTTTTATCAAAGTTTTGATCATCTAGTTTCTGATGAATGTTGATATTATTCTTTGCAGTGTTCTGAAGAATATATCTGAAACAATTGTTGCTCTTGTTATGGAAGAAGGTAATGCTTTCTGAAGTGACCTTTTACTTCATTGCTTGATGAGTGTAATAAATTTGGATATAATATAAGGATCTCAAACTATCTACATGATTTATCTAGCTAATTAGCTGATATCTTGGTGAATAAGAGTTGGTCGCTAATTGGCTCACTTTAAGTATTTTGTTTCTCATCTCTGCTTCAATTGGGGCTCTACATATATCACTTTGCCTATAGCTGTAGTTCAGACCTGACTTCTTTTTGGCTTTTTGTCTTTGTCCTCATTGATCCTTTGGCTTCAATATAAATTATATCTCTAATTACAGCATTGTCCTAAGATTTTTCACTTGTAAGTATATCTTCAGTTATTGCTGCTTCTAACGTCCATCGATGCAATTGGTTTTAGTTTTTAATCAGTTTTATAATGTGTCAATCTTAATGTCTTTAGTTTTTAAATCAATTTTATAATGTGTTAGTCTTAATGTCTTAATTTGAGAGGCAACAAGTCTAGCAACTGTTAGAGCGGATCATACTCAGAATCTTATACATTTTTAGCTAGCTTTCTCTTTCGTTTTATATAACAACTAAGCCAACCAACCCATGAACACACAATGGCAACCTAAATTTATGAATTTATGATCCTCAATTGCTTTTGTCTCTGTGCTGTGTTCCGTGGTGGATACCCAAATATTATATCTTCCTGTCTAACAACTATAATCATGGAGTAATTATTACAAAACCTGAATATGATAGTATAACTAAATCTTATAAGATCTAAGAATAGTTTATTAAGCAATACCCATCTGATAGATTTCCCACATTATCCCCATTTCTAAATTTTTATGAGTATGTTTTTACATAATGTCAGCGAAGGTTCAAACTCCTATTTTAAGTTTTATATTTACGGGACTTCAATGTTAATTCATTGATGCTCACTTATAAGCCTTAGAAGATTGATTTTGAGGCTAGGACTTGTTTAAAGGACATGATTTAGCATTAGTTATCTGCTAGCTGATGGATTATGAATTATTATAGCTCATGACAGAACACTTTGCAATGCTGTTAATATTACAATTGGAGAAGGCCAGTACATGTAGAAGGCAGTTAGCGTTATTAACTGATGAAGTGTTATTGTAACTAATTAACTCCACTGCATCCAGGCATTATTCAAGTATTCTAACAGTTTTTATTTATGCAAAATTTTAGGTGCACATCACATAGATTTGCGTGCTTCAACGACTGAGGACCCTGACTGGTTAGTGGAACAGAGGGCAACTGAGATCAAGCTGATTGAAGGTTGGTTGGATACTTACAGTAAGAAAATGCAAGCAACCTTCACAATGTAGATGCTTCAACGACCGAGGACCCTGACTGGTTAGTTAGTAGAACAGAGGGCAAATGAGATCAAGGTTGGCTGGATGCCTACCGTAAGAAAATGCAAGCAACCTTCAAAGTGTAGATGCGAAAGATTTTTGGAGCTTGGATGTAAATGTAAACGTGTATAAATAGCTTCCAAGTCTAACTGCTGCTTCTGCCCATCTTTTCAATCTGGGATTGCCAAATAAACTACTACTTACGTTTACTTTTCTTACTTCTCCCCTCCCACCTCTCTCCTGTAGGCTAACCCCTTTTTTCTTTTCGCGTTAACCACAAAAAAGGTTTATTTTCGAGTTCACTGCAGCTTAAATCCCAGGTAACCTCACTCAAGCAATAATGTGCACGCATGGGATGAACACTGAACCTTTGTCAGGGCGATGAAATGTATGTTTATCACATTGATGGCCTCTTTAACATGTATTCTTCCTTAAATTCTTGTTCGAAATTGACTATGAAAAGGTTAGGACTGAATTTTGTTTATTAGAAAGCGTTGGCCCAAGATTTTTTTGCCTTAGAACTTGCTAGTCCATCAATGATTGAATAAGCAAAGATGGTTTCCCTTGTGGTGTCTGAATGGACAAGCATTCTTTTTGATTCCATATAATAATGCCAGAAGGATTGAATTTGCTGAGAAGATACTGTATTTGCAGCAATAGCAATGAACAGGTCATTGACATTATTTCTGATACTATAATTTTACATTAATTTCGGATATTAAATTGAAGCAGAAGGCCAACATGAAAATTAATTAATTAATTAAACATAAATTAATGTACAAAATCCCAATGGTGGAGACACACGTGCAAGTACAACCAATCCAAAACAGCATATTTCCAACGAAATCCAGCCTTTAATTTTAACTTAAAAAAAAAAACTCTAGCTGACGTGGAAAGTTGACTGTCACAATTTACTCTTTTACTCTTCGGTCTATTCCCGTTTAAAATTTCAATTTTCCGTCCTTTCCTCATAAAATGGCGGCCTAAATTGGCAATACGACATCGTTTGTGAATCACCCGCGATAAAAACTATGGAGTTCTTTTTTCTTAGCGACTTCAACTCTATAGACCAAAACCCGACTCAGCTGTGTGCCGGTAACTCAGTACTTTGATTCTCTCTCTTTTTTCACCGAAGAAAGAAAAAGAGAAATATCGTACGGAAGTCTAGGGTTTTGCCGACGGTGATCGACTTGTAAGATGACGGGTCCGGTAACGCCGGGTACTAGTAGGGCGTTGTCGATAACGCCGAGGTCTAGGGTTTTGAAGACTCCTCTTAGTGATGAAACGATCTGGAAACGACTCAAGGAAGCTGGATTCGATGAGGAATCGATCAAGAAGAGAGATAAAGCTGCTCTTATTGCTTATATTGCTAAGCTTGAAGCTGAGGTTTGCTTCAAATCTTTAAACTGCTTTTCTCAGATTTTTTTCATGCTTTTCTTTGCCCTTTTTTTTAAAGTCTTTGTTTGGTTGTTGGTGCAATAGGTAAAAGAGAGAGTATTAGTATATTGAAAATTTAAACTGTGAATTGTAAAGATGGCAACAAAAGAAAAGACAAGATCAATTCTCTTTTTCTTTGTACGGCGTTTTAAAAATTAAAAAGAAAAAATATATAAAAAAGGTAGGTAATGGAAGTAATTATTAACAGATTTTAACATAAGACGGTAATGGTTTCGGTCTTTGGAAATATTTTGTCTGTTGTATATAGAATTATTTTTAATATTTGTGATTATGTGATTTATGATGTCAATTTTCAATGTCAAGCCACCAAATTAAGTCTTCAACCATCACTTTTGGTTAAATGTTCTGTATTTCACTTAAATGCCATTCTAGTTGCACAATATGTGTTTTCCTTGTATGAGCTTTGATGGAACAAACTTGTCTTTTTTTGGCCTCATTATCTGTTTGCACTATATGTTTGGGGTGTTGCTTCCCCTTTTGGTATCCTTCAAGTTGTTGACGTTGTGGACTTGTAAATGGCACCATTGAGTTGTTAACTTTGTAGGTTTATAAGAGCTTTTAGCAGAATTTATGCTTTGTTTTGTGGCTTCTATGATTTTTTTTCTTTGTTTTTAGATGGATTTTCTCGGTTTCTGTGCCATTATTTGGGGATTGAATGCTATTTATGTGTATATTTTTTCTTCTGAGTTTTTCACTTGTTAGTTCCAATGGACGGCATTTTCTAGAGCTGTTATCTTTACCTAGCTTGATGCATGAATGAAACTTGAATGAATGCATCGTGTAAAGGATAAGAGTGAGGAATGATGGCAGTCTTGGTTTAGCATATGATGATCTATGCCTCATTCACATGTTGCTCATAAGTTCATGTTTTAAATCGTCATTCATTTTCTGCTTCATTACACATAACTGACTAGCATTTTGTTTTAATATTTATTTATTCTTGTGCGCAGCTCTTTGACCACCAACACCAGATGGGCCTTCTTATATTGGAAAGAAAGGAGTTGGCTCCCAAGTATGAACAAATTAAAGCCTCTGCTGAAGCAAGTGATATAATGCATAAACGGGATATGGCTGCACATGTATCTGCTCTTGCAGAAGCTAAAAAGCGAGAGGATAGTTTGAAAAAAGCTTTGGGAGTCGAGAAAGAATGCATAGCAAGTGTATGATTATCATTTAAAATCTCTTTTTAATTATAGTTTTTTTTTCCCACTTTTCTTTCACCATTATATGTTTCTTAGGACTTTGTGGTGGGGTTTTGTAGATTGAGAAGACTTTGCATGAGATGCGTGCAGAATCTGCTGAAGCCAAGGTTGCAGCTGAAAGTGGACTAGCTGAAGCGCGTATTATGATAGAGGATGCTCAGAAGAAGTTTGCAGAGGCTGAGGCAAAGTTTCAGGCTGCAAAGTCTTTACAAACAGAAGCTAGCCTCCTTCAACGGTCTGCTAAGAGAAAGCTTCAAGAAGTTGAAGCACGTGAAGATGACCTTAATAGGCGTATTGTATCGTTCAAAAACGAGTATGTCATATGCATTGTGTTTTCCTTATTTATATTGTTTGTACCATTGTTTTCTTTTTTAATTATTTCTCTCTTTTTCCTATCAGTTTGCAGTTTTTGGACATGCTCTTATTTCCCAAGAGGAAATGCTTGTGCCTGTCTCTCTGTATTCTTATGATGTAGTCTTCATATTACTGGGTTGCAATATGAATTAGGTCTTGCATTGCAAAATTTCTATAACCTGTAACCTGATAGCCTATTAATCTATTTTGAATGTTTTTCTGAGACATACATGGTTAAATTGTCTGTTGCTGAAAGTGAATAATTGAAAGTAATTGGCTTGGCCAGGGTAGTAGTGTGTGGATACTGGATACACATGCTTGCTTGGCTGCATTTCTGCTGTTTGCTGATGATAATATAATTCATATAATACTTTTTACCATGATGTCATATAGTGCAATCATGAGTCTCTAAATTTCATTTAAAATTTCAGTTCAAGGAGTCTGTTAATTATTTGGTTTCATGTTTTAGTTGTGATGCAAAAGAGAAAGAGATCATTCTTGAACGGCAATTACTGAGTGAGAGGCAGAGGATTGTACAGCAAGAACATGAAAGACTACTAGATGGACAAGCTTCCTTGAATCAGAGAGAGGAGTATATTTTTAGTGGAACTCAAGAACTAAATCGACTTGAGAAGGAGTTGGAAGCTTCAAGAGTGGATATTGAAAAGGAGCGCAGAGGTTTGAAGAATGAGAAATCCAACCTTGAGTTGACTTTAGCTTCTCTGTCAAAAAGAGAGGAGGTTTGCACAATTCATTTGCCCATTACTATTCTGATTTGGATGCATTTTCATGTGAATTTGTTGCTTTTACCTTACAGAAAGTTGTATTAATTCAATTCCTCTTTTGTGCATCCAGGCTGTTATTGAACGAGAAGCTAAGCTTAGCAAGAAAGAGCAACAACTGCTTGTTTCTCAAGAGAAACTTGCAAACAAGGAATCTGTGAGTTACTTTGTTGAACATGCTTTAGGATTTTCAGCTTTGTTTCTCTTTCTTTTATGGAAAATTTATTCTTTTCAATGAATGATGTAGGATGAAATTCGCAAGGTCATTGCTAGTCATGAAACTGAATTGAGAACCAGAAAATCTGAGTTTGAGGCTGAGCTTGAGATCAAGCGCAAAATTGCAGAGGATGAGATTGAAATGAAGAGACGGGCTTGGGAGTTGAAGGAGATGGATATCAATCTTAGGGAGGACCAAATTTGTGAAAGAGAACATGATTTTGAGGTTCAATCAAGGATGTTAGCCGATAAAGAGAAGGATGTGGCTGAGAAGTCAAATCTCATAGATGTGAGAGAAAAAAATGTGAGTGCTTCTGAAAAGGAACTCGAGTTGAAGCAAGCTCTTTTAGAAGAAGAAAAGGATAAGATAAGTAAAATAAAACTAGAGCTTCAGAAGTCATTGTCTTCATTGGAAGATAAGAGAAACCAAGTTGATTGTGTGAAGGAGAAACTGGAAGCCATGAGAAGTGAGACACATGAATTATCAACCTTAGAATTAAAACTCAAGGAAGAACTTGATTTGGTTAGGGCTCAAAAATTGGAGCTCATGGCTGATGCAGATAGATTGCAAGTAGAGAAGGCAAAATTTGAAACTGAGTGGGAGTTGATTGATGAGAAAAGAGAAGAGCTGCGGAAGGAAGCAGTGCGTGTTAGTGAGGAGAGAGAAGCAGTTTTGAAGTTTCTCAAGGATGAGCGTGATAGCTTGAGAAGAGAGCGTGATGTGATGCGAGAGCAGCATAACAAGGAAGTTGAATCATTGAATCGTGAGAGAGAAGACTTCATGAAAAAGATGGTGATTGAGCATTCTGATTGGTTCAACAAGATTCAACAGGAGCGTGCTGATTTCTTGCTGGGAATTGAAACCCAAAAGAGGGAGCTGGAGACCTGCATTGAGAAAAGGCGTGAAGAATTAGAAAGTTCTTTGAAGGAAAGAGAGGAAGCTTTTGAGCGAGAAAAGAAAAATCAACTTCAGCATATTAATGCTCTGAAGGAAAGAGCAGAGAAAGAGTTGGAACAAGCTACTTTAGAAATGAAAAGGCTTGATGCTGAGAGAATAGAGATCCAGTTGGATCGTGAGCGAAGGGAAAGGGAATGGGCGGAGTTGAACAAGTCCATTGAGGAGCTTAAGGTGCAAAGACACAAATTGAAGCAACAGAGGGAACTATTGCATGCTGATAGAAAAGAGATACATGCTGAGATCGAAGAGCTAAAAAGGTTGGGGGACTTGAAAGCTGCCGTGGATAATATGACAGTGGCTCAAATGCAACGTTCTATTGTAGAGCGTAGCTGGAAGAAAGCATCTGAAAGAAAGAATCTGAAACAGCTAACTGTAATGCAAAATGCTGGATCAGATTCAGATAAAAATAGGATTGTTGCTGACAATGTCAATGGATTCAGCTCTTCAATGTCAAAACCAGATAGTGCTTCTCCTCCTAGCTCTGCCCCTTTTTCTTGGATCAAGCGCTGCAGCGAATTGATATTCAAACATACCCCTGACAAGGCCCAAATGAAGCCTGAAGAAAGATCTTTGATATCTGACCATGAAGATGTGTGTTTGATGTCAGTTGGAGAGTTGGTTTCAAACGATGGGTGTGACAGGCAAAAATACAAGCGACATGAGAGAAAGCCTTTGGGATTTGATGGGGAACCAAAAGTGATAGTGGAAGTACACTCTGAAGATCAGGTGGTCAAGGGAATTCACAATTTGGAATCCGAAATTGAGAAAAATGATGCTGAAAAGTCTTCTCTTGTTTCTGAACAAGGGGTTCAAGCTGGAAGGAAAAGAAGAGTTGACAACTTACCTTCACATGGCACTAAGAAAAGAAGGCAAAAGAAAGATGCTTCTGTAATTGAAGAAGAGGATAATACTCACAGGTATCCACTTCTGTCCTTATATTGAAATTTTTTGCTTTAAGCATGTTATTTAACCTTATACTGATATTCTGATTATTTCTTGATGCACGTAGCTCAGTTTTGTTTACAATAACATCTGTTTTTTTTTTTTTTTTCAGTGTAAATATAACTGATCTAAATGCGTCACTGGATCAGTGTGCATTAATGTCATACAGTCAGAGTCAAGGAGGGGCTGATGAGACCAATGTGCCGATCGTTGATAAAATAATTAAGATTTCAGAAGTAACCTATGAAAAAAAGACTGTGGATGATGATTCTTCCAATTTAGAAAATATGGATATTGTTGCAGAATCAGTGCAGGATTTTCCTCAAAGTGGAGGAATGTGTAGTCATGCAAGTGCTGCCGGGGAGAATGGTGGATCTGGGGAACCAGTAACATTGCAAGAAGCACATTTGGGGAATGTTTCTCAAGCCACCAAGCCCTGTCAGGTAAGGGCTGGTTGTACCTATCTGCAAATTCCTTTTCTTGCATGCAGATGACTATCAACATTTTACTAGGCTCTTATTTGCATTGTGAATTCTTTGCCTTCTCTTGCTGATGTTGTGTTCGGGGTACTAGCATGTTAATAAATTTTCTCATAATACATTCAACTTGTCATCAGGTATTTATACAACTTCATCAAGTAGGAAGCGTTCTTTGGCATTTTAGTCAGAGCAAAATCGCCTGTCTTATTACTGTTTATTTTTTTCTAATCTGATATGCCTCTTAACTTAGATTACCTTTTCAGTCTTTGTTTTATATCCTTAAGGTTCATGCAATTTTTGATTCTATAGCCAATGGAAGACATGTCAGAAAGAGGCAAACAAAAGCTTGAAGACAACGTTGCTCCCAAACCAGATGAAAATGAGAATATTGGAATGAGGACAAGGTCAAAGCAGAAGTAGTAGAAATATAGTTTCTTTTTAGGTGCTACAGTTAATTGATGTTTTAACCATTTTGCACAACGGTATGCTTTTCTTTCCTCTCTTGCATCTTAGTCTCCTGTCAAATTATGAATTATGATAGGTGGATCTTTGATTGGATCAGCCTTCTAATTATTCTTTTTGGTGTATTGCAGAATAGCAGAAGTTGATATTATATACTTGAAAGGAACCAATTTGCCTTGCAGTAACTAAATGCAGACAGTTTTTACTAACTCGTATCTTGTTCAAAGCTTGTAAATGCTTATCCATCCTCTTTCTTTTGGTGTGGGTTTGTTTAGTAGTTGGTTTCTAATATTCCTAGTTTCATAGGGTGGCGTGATAGGTTTTGTTGGGAGTGTCTTGTGTTGCTTTATGGCTGATATGATGACAAAATCGGATAGATTTTGCCGTAGGTGTTTCAAAGTCTAGAGGCATGGTGTGGTGTTGGAAATTGATTCGGGTGGGATGCTTTTGTTTACCCCCGAACAACCCTGAATGACATGGCCAGTGACGAAATATGGTTTGCTTCATTGAGAGCTCATTCAACCCTGAACATATAAAGTAGTGATTTTATTTGAGTTGATCATGCTGTGTTGTTTTTTTGCTTCTATTTTATGCTGGAAAGAACAAAACACAAGATGACTCTTTGATTGAAGGCGGCAGTTTCATTTGTCAGGTATGAAAGGTATTACATTTTAGACATCATAAACTTTTACAATTCGGTGTTAGGGTTGAAATATACATGTTTAATGGTGTGATGGAGATGTCTCATTTTCTTTGTCTATTTTTTTTTAAGAATGTTTCAAAATTATTATTTTTTAACTTCTAATATTTTTACTTTTTAATATTTTAAAATTATATTTTGTTTTTTTTGTTTTTTATTTTTTAACATTAAAAATTATGAAAATTTAATTTTATAAAAAAAATTAATTTTAATATTAAAAATATTAAAGTTAAATTTTTTTTAAAATTCCGTGAAAATCAATACGGTTTAAACATTTTGGAACGAAAGTGTAAATAATTATGGTGTTGGATTGGGACTCATGAATTATTTCAAAAGGTAAGATTTACCCAAATTGTGTGTTCTCTACTCTTATTAAAAGGGTTGGACTGATCCATGTAAAAAAAAAAAAAAGAGTTGGCCTAGATTCGAACCACAACAATTCAATACGCTTTGTTTTTCTAGCCAAAACTGTAATTCAAAAATTAATTAATGCAATAATTTCTCCGGACGAATCTGCCAAAAATTCCAAATTTTCTTAGATAATTATAATTTTCAATGTATCGGAATTTATTAGATTAATTATTATTATTGTATTTAATATAAATACTATTATCAATAATAAGTTTTTTTAAATTTATTTAAAAAATATAACAATTATAAGTAGTATTAAATTGAATTTTATTATTTTAAGAGCACAGACTGGCTGAGGTTAAATTTGATAAAGGCAACAAGAGTATCCAAGTCAGCTTGAGCCACCATCTGCAAATCTAAACTTTAAACTTTCCATTTTGTTGACCAAAGAGAAAATATAGTATGGGAAGACTGAAGAGACGCAGAAAGGAAAGATAAAAAAAATAAACAATTTTATTGGCAGAGAAAAAAAGAGAGAGAAAATGGAGAGCAGCGCCGTTCTGGCTAGTCTCCAGCCAAATTACCTTCTTTGCCCTTCTTCTTGCTCTTCCTTCTCCACTTCCGCCTTCGCAGCCGCCACATTTCTTCCTCTTTCCTCCTCTCAACGCACGGGTATCTCTCCGCCACAATTTCTTAAGGTAGCTTCACTTCTTCTTGCGTATTTGGTTTTGGTTATTTACTCATGCGTTTCTTTTGCAGTTACGGAAGCAAGTTTTAGCTTCTGCTTCGTGCAGCAATGTTAATGAAGCTAACTCTCCTTTCAAGATTGCTGCTGTGTTATCTGATTCTTATAGGTACGCACTCTTTTTGTTTTACTCTAAAGATTTAAAAATTGAAATTACATGATCAAATTGCATTACATTTGTTCAATTCATTGCTTTCTTTGTTTATTTATCTTCAATTTAGGCTCATTTTCAGTAACTTTTTGTTGTTTTTGAATTTTTTTAGTCAAAGAACTTTTTTTTCCAAAGTTTTAATTTTTCTATATAAAGTGTAAGAAAAGATAGCATTAGCAGCTGTGTTTGTTGTTTGCTTTGTTTGGAAGATCCATCTATTATTAATCATTAAGGTTTTCTATGGTTATTTCTTTTTTTTTTTTCAACTTATTTTTTTGCTTATGAAGAAAAAGAAGTACTGCAAAATTGCATTTTGATACAAAAGGGAATGACATTTTTCTTTAATTAAAAATATTTTTGAATAACTGTGTTTGAATTATTGTCTCATTTTAACTATTTGTTTAGTTTCTTTTTTCTATGAATTATTAGTTTCTTACTTTATGGCAAATTTTTTATAAAACAAAAAGCATATAGCTATTAGCTAAAGCAACAATAAAGGAAAGACTAAAATTAGATTCTTTCTTTTGGGAAAAAGCTAAAAAAGAAAAAGTACATAAATAAAATAGATTTAGACTTCATTTTGGTTGACACTTTTGCATGAATAAAAAGGTAACAATTGGGTACTTATGGAATAGGCTTTTAAAATTTAAAATTTATGATTTGCAAAAACTTATGGCTATGCTTCTATATGCTTTCATTTACTTGTTTTTTGTTGGCTTAATGAAATTTGCATTTTGCTCTATTTGCCGTTGCTTTTCCTTTATAACAGAGCAGATTGCTTGCAAATGGAGCCTTGAAGCTAATTATCAATGCAATCAGAATTCATCCAGTAATTTGGAAATTTACATAACTAGAGAAGCCAAGAGAAATGCTAAAATTTAGGCTAATAAGAAGTGAAATTTAGTTTCTTTTTTAGTATGAAAGAAATGATTTTTTTTTGTGTTAAAAAGCTTCTGTATCCTCAGTATGATTGCTGGTTCCTTCCATCCTAAATCTCTTCTAAAGGTGGAGACATTTAAAAAATAGCTCAACAGAGAAAACGTTTTTATTTTCTTGTGTTCTTGAAAAGTTCTCTGCTATAGGTAACATATTATGATATTATTAAATTTCATTTGTTATTTTGCTTCGTTCGATCCTAAATGGTCGTATTTTTGTTCTTTTTTGCATTTGACTCAGTTGTATTTAATGCAGCACTGAAGCATCCGAATTAACTGATATAGCGTGGGACAATCTTGGATTTGGGTTTCTTCCTACTGATTATATGCATATGATGAAATCTACTAAAGGTGGAAACTTCTGTAGATGTGAATTACAAAGGTTTGGAAATGTTGAATTAAACCCTCAGCTGGGGTCTTAAATTATTGACAGGTCTGATTTCTTAACTTTCATATCTAAATTTTATCTTCCGCTCTTGCTTTAGATTTCATTCTCCTACTTATCCATTATGGTTATGATGGTTTCTTTGCTGTATTCATGCATCTATTTTTATTTGCAGATGCTTACAAATTTAGTTAGTTATATACCTATACTATGTAACATGACCTCCTTCACCACCTCCCTCTAAAAAAGAAAAAGAAAGAGATAGTTCATCATGTGTGATATCTGCTCTAAGATAATTTGCTGTTTATTTTTCTGTGTAAAACTTATTTTTTTCCAATTTGTCTTTAAGCATCATGATATAGTGGTTCTCTTTTCTATCTCTTCCGCCATCATTTTCTCGTTTGTGTCTTTAGGGATTATTTGAAGGTCTGAAAGCCTACAGGAAAGAAGATGGTAATATTCTTCTTTTTCGTCCTGGGGAGAATGCTTTTTGAATGGGGCTGGGTGCAGAGATGATATGCATGCCATCACCCACTGTTGAGCAGTTTGTGGAAGCTGTAAAGGAAACTGTCCTGGCAAACAAACGTTGGGTAACTAATAACCTTGATTTAAAGCATGAGTTTGGTTAGCAATTGGGTTTACCTGTTTTATGAGTGAATTGTTAATTTCTCATTTCGGGTTCCCCCGCCAGGTAAAGGGACCTTGTATATCAGGCCATTGCTCATGTGGAATGGAGCTGTCCTTGGTGTTTCACCTGCTCCTGAGTAAACATTTCTTATTTATGTCTCACCTGTGGGAAACTATTTTAAGGTTTATTATCTTCGTTGCTTGATTTTTAGTCATGCATAAGCATAATTAAATTTCCTTTTCTTTGGCCAAGCAAGAGGGATATGTTACCTCTATAATTTGTTTTAAGGTTCTTTTATATATATATATAACCATGAAAAGGCTTAAAGTTATATCTCTATACATAAACTTGGAGGAAAATATTAGCATGACTTTGTATGCAAAGTAACTTTATCCTGAAACTAGTATAACAAATCCGAATAGAAAAATGAAGTGCTGTTTTATGTGGAATATTTTCCGATGTGTGTATCCATGTTGAGCCATAGACTGTTTTACCATTAGGTATCATAATTTTACATTCCAATATTTCAGAAACATTCTGTTGGCCTTATGTTTATAACTGCCAAATTAGTGCTCAATAAAGATGGTTTTTTCTTTGATCCGTTTGAGATAAGCAACTGTTTGTGATTGTGCTCTGTTAAGTCTAAAATCCTTCTCCCTCTACCATGTTCTTACTTTAATGAAGGTTCATACTATCAATCTATTAGCTTTCTGTTTGGAGGTGTAATCGTTTGCATTTGTGTTCTTTTTTCCCTTTTTGGCCAAACATTTGCATTAGGTTTACTCTTTGGTATTCCTTCTGTTTCCTTGTTTTGATAGTTTTGGCAAATCATCATATGATAATTATTCATTCACCATAATTTATTTATGATTCCAGGAAGGTGTTGCTCCAATAAATTTAATTGTTGAGCATGAATTGCATCGGGCCACTCCTGGTGGCACTGGCAGTGTTAAAGCTATCGGAAATTATGCTGCGGTAAGCTAGCCTTCTGCTGCTTGGTGAATCGTTTCACCAATTTATTTGCCTCAACGGTTGAAAGTTTTTGATAGTGAAACAATGAAACTGATTAAATTTTCTACTTTGATGCTGTCTCTTTATATCATATAAGTAGGTTCTGAAGGCGCAATCTGCTGCCAAAGCCAAAGGATGTTCTGATGTACTTTATCTTGATTGTGTTCACAAAAAGTATTTGGAGGAAGTTTCTTCCTGCAACATTTTCATGGTGAAGGTATTATGGTTAACTTATTTGTTGGTAATTAATATATATATTTTTATCATCAAGCTTTGTTTGCATTATTCATTTTATCACAAGTAGAAGCAGTGCTAAACATCAATCTCCTTTAAGCAGGATATTGCCCCTACCTTTCTGCATTTTCCCCCTCTTTGAAAATCTTGTTCAATGTGTTCCACATATATGTGTCTTAATATTGAAACTTCATAACTATGCTTTTTCAGTGGACCATGTTCTGTTACCATGATCTCCTTTCTTTGTCTTCAACCTGAATGTTAACATTATGCACTAGAATCAAAAACAAGGCTTCCACCCTTGTAGTTTTTCGGTGGCACTCAACTGCAAATTGAGGCTACCATCTTTGCCATATTGTCTTGACTTTAACTGAATAACTCTTACATATAGCTTTGGCACTACAGCCACTCATTATAAATTTTACTTTTACTATGATGTAGCTATTTAGAATCCATCTTTGTTAAATCTTGTATCTCTAAATACTTGTGTAGTTTGGTCAATCTGTAAGGCTATGTTGTTTAATCTAATTACAATAAAATATTTATGCTTAAATGATTTCAATTAAACATCTGGAAGCTATTCTGTTTCTAAGGATAAAATGCTGTCGAAGAGTTTATATTTCTGAGTTAAATTAGGCTTGTTTTAGATCTTTCTGTACTCAACTGTGGTTGATGAGCTAAAACATATTGAGATAGCATAGTTGATCCCAATGTATTGCTTTTTTTTTAACTTATTTTTTGTGTTTTAGGGTAATGTCATCTCTACTCCTGCGATAATGGGAACAATCTTACCAGGCATCACAAGAAAGAGTATAATTGATGTTGCTCGAAGCCAAGGGTTCCAGGTACTTGTTCTGCAGTTTAGAAGACTGTTGATAAATTCATTGTCAAAAGCAATGCTACGTGTAACAAGCAATGTATATAATTGGAGTTGGACTTATTTTTATGCTAGCATAGAAGCTCTTGTCTCCTAAATATTAGAGTTTCAAGTAATCAGACTCTTGTAGGATAAAGTGGGCTTTGCGAAAGCCCTATTCTTTGACAATGGACAGCAATTGAGATTCTTTTCATACTTTTTCCTGGAGTCCTTGCATTGTCTTTCAGACTTGTTGCTGAAATAATAGAGTTGTACATAACAAGCACATATTCTTTGTAGCCTGCACATAAGAGTTCCTAGACATCAATGATTCAGGAATCAAATTATGAACAGGGTTTTTATCGGAGTCCTATGGTTCTAAATTCACATGATATCATGGAGTTTGTCTAGGATTTGGTATCTGCAATGTGGATAGAAGTCTTGGTGTTTCTTGACTAATTTTGCTTATGAAAGAATGCCTCAGAGTGGTTTCCATCCCTTTGTTTTTCTTCTTAATCACTTAGAATTACTTTTTAATGGTAGAGGCTTGCAGATCTTAGAACTTGGAGAAAACAGGAAAATGACATCGAGCTATTTTCTTGTTAATAAAATTTTTCACCTGTCTATATATTCTGAATGTGTTGCTAGGTATTCTACAATACTCTACGATGCAGCCACTGTTTTCTCCTTTTATATGCATGGTTTCCTCTCGATTGAGTTAATAAATTGTCAAATTTCATATTGTATGACATAATTATTGTAGCTTGTCTGCATCAGTGAGAGTATGTGATGGAGCTCCTTGGATTACTTCCTAATGTTCATCTGCTGATGATGCAAGTTGAGGAGCGCCTCGTGCCAGTAGATGAATTGCTTGATGCTGACGAAGTGTTTTGCACTGGGACCGCGGTAGTAGAGTCACCTGTTGGCAGCTTTACTTACAAGGGTAAAAGGTAAATTCACTGTGCAGACGAGTAAATACTTTTTGCTTAACCTTATAACTTTAGTTCTTCATATTCAGTTTACATCTTCCATTTTTACTATTGTCTCTTATTGTGGGAGATGGAGATGGTAGGCGTGAAGCATTTATTAGTTACTTTTGCATGGGGCTATTATTTTAGTAAAATAGGATTTTAACATTCCAGTTGTATGGAAAATTTCGAGTGGTTTTAGTTGAGCTTAACTTTTAGATGTACATTGAGTGGAGGAAAAAAGATGATATTTGTTACACAGTGCATAACAGGTTTGCATGTTTTGACTTCTGCAGAGACATCACTGCCTTAGTTAAAATGCTTTCTTCTTTCTTTACTAATATATAGTTTTATATTAACAGATGGGTTGTCAGGTCAGAGCTGGTCATGTCTAATACTGCCCATAACATCTCTAGCTATTAAGTAGAAAACTAGTAATTCGTTAATTCTTCCTTTCATTCATGTGTTGTGTTAAAAAACTACCCAAACATGCTCTTATGAGAGTTATTTGTCCATGGCTTCCTGTTAATTTGTGATGAACGATTGAAGATGGTGTTTCAAAATCAATTGGCAGATAAGCTGAAACACAGACAAAAGCCTAAGATGTTTCAACATTTTCCCTTAGTATTAATTTATTAATTTTCTTTTGAAAAAACAATGGAAGTTCCACCAGGGTTTCTAGAATTGTTACAAGAACGCTTTGGCTTGTGGAAACGGTCTGAATAAAATACTACAATTTAATATTAAATTAATCAAAATTGCATGACAGCCATGTATACCAATATTGAAACTTCTAAAGTTACTAACCAAGAATCTGTCGTTTATCCGCAAATTTCGTCTTTTCTTTGCTCTTTTGACCTCTTAAACATGTCTTTAATATCTTCCAATTCTGCTTCAACTTAACAGCAGCAGCAAAAAGAGAGAAACAGCGTTGCTGACTTGCATTTCAGGTTCTCATGGAGGAGAAAAGGCCAAGCACGGGAAAGTTTCAATCATTTCATACTTTAAGGGGAGATTTGTTGTCGCAGTGATCAATTCCAGAAGTATCGCCCTTATTGACTACAAGGCTTGACTATGGACTGCATAGAGTCAGTCAACGTTTTTCATGTTTTGCATGACATGGTATCGAATCTCATGCATGGGCTACAGATAATATGATGATCGATTAATCGATCAGTTTATTATATCATTCTTCAAAAATTTTAGTTTAAATTGTTCTCGCATTTAAATCATAAATTAAACATTAAACTTTAAATTCCTTGGGGTTACAGTAATTAGGTTTGAAAAACAAGGTGCATGTATTTACATTTATAACATTGATGATAAAGTCTTTCACATGTTTCTTGGCCACTCAAAACCAAGCGACCCCTGTATATATGTTTCTAGATGTCAATCATAATTTTCAAAACCATTGTTTTGTTTTCTCCACAAACATCTTTTTCACTTCATTTTTTTATATTTTAATTCAGAGAGTGAAGTGTTTGTCATTAGGGTTTCCAATCGTTTGGAAACATATTGCAAGTAAGGCAACAAAATATGATTAAGAAACCTTTACTGTGCCGGGTCGACAGCACATGCCATATCTTGAATAGAACAAAAGTCTTACATCATTCGGCATGGAAAAAAATGAATTTAAAATTATAAGATAAATTGAGAAGTAATTTATTTGATTCAAATTCTGGTGTTGGAATTCGTAACGTCCTCCTCAATTGTAGCCAAGGCTGAAAATGGGTAAAAAATTCTACTAGTTCAAAATTCAATAGAGAACCTTCCTGTTGCTGAAATCTTCCACGTATGTTATTCTTTATTTCGTATTTTTCTTCTTATGAAAGTCCAGAATTTTCGAGTTTCAAATTAGGTGAAAAAACTGTGTTCATTGAAATGGAGGAGAAAAGCTTTGAAAGAGTTCATGCTGGTTATGGACTGAGCCAAACGTTGATTGAAATTATTTCTAGGGTGTGAACTGAATAATGCATGGAAGATCTTGTTTGGCAATACATGGGAAAGAAGAAAAAAGGAAGTTATTGAGTTGGAAGTAGAAGGGTCTTCTATCATGAGATTCAATTCAATGGCTTCCTCAAATGATCATGAGAGAGGAACAAAGAAAAAAAATTTATTTATCACTCTTTTTTAATCCTTTCATTCCTTATCGTAAATAGGAATCCAATAAAGAGATAGTAATATATAGCCTTCTTCCTTTTCATTAATTTCTTCCAATTTTTTATTGTTTTTTTATAAATAGAGATCGAACCTTAGGGAATAATGGCAAAAGAATTGCAAATCCTGTGAATTATTGAACTCCAACTTTACCAAAATTTACTTCTTAAAAAAGATGAATGAATTATTCAAGTTATTTATTTCTCTCTTACAGAAACCATATATGTAATGTAAAATTATTACCTAGCTAGATAATAAGTTAATAACCTTGAATGAACAAATACAAGAACAAAATGGCGTGATCATTATCTCATCATTATGAGATGATTTTATCTCATGATCACCTAATCAACGCAAGTGGCTTTCCCTATCTTTGGGTTTATTTTAATCAATATATGAACAGCAGCTTCCTCCTAGCAGTAGCTAGTTTCCAATGGTCATCCCCTCCCCCTTTCTGTCTTTTCAAACAATGTCATATTTGCATTAGCCAATGTCGTTAGAAAAACACCTAGAGAAACATAAATAAACTATACAAAGCATCGTTAGAGAAAGATGCCTTGAGGACAAAAAGAAAAGATTTGATCTCGAAGCTGTACAGCTCGAGATGTAGAAAAGACTGTCAAAGACTCTTTCATAGTCTAGCTGGTGTGCTGTGGCCTACCAAGGAGACCATTTCCATTTGATTGCGTGTTGAAAATGTTGGGTACTTTAACTTTAATCACTTGTTTTATTTTTTTATATAATTTACTTAGTAATAGTAGTAGAGGTAAAAAGTAGTATTAACATTTCAAGGCTTTAGCCAATGTAACCAAAGGATTAAAAATCAACAAAGAAATCAAACCACATGTAAAAAAGAAGATTCAACATCAATTTTTTAAGTATATTGTCATATTTTGACTTTCCTCATTATCTTAGATAAGATCTCAAGTCAAGTCATTCATCTTTTACGAGTTGATAAGGTTTTTTTTTTTTTTTCTTTGCATTTATGTCGGCCTCTCTTTCTGATTGCTTTTAAGAATTCATAATTAAGAAATCTTATTATATATTTCTCAGTCTCATAAGTTATGTGTGATTTGATTATTTTACAGTTATTAATATTTTAAATATTTTATAAAATTAATTTGTTATAAAATTATATTGAAAACTTCCTATTCAAGGCTTTTAAAAAATATTTTTGTCATATTTTAATTAGTAATATATTTAAAATAAATGAAGTCATGATTGAAAAAGTTTAACACTTGAAAGTTAAATTAAAACATTATTTATGGAACAATAGAGTAGTGGGTAGTGGGGAAGTCCGTACTTTGTATTCCAAATTAGTAAGACTAATTGGAGGCTAAGTATAATTAAGATTTTTTAACTTTGAACTTTGAATTGAGATAAGTGAAAAGATACAAACGATTAGAATTTTCTTATTTGAATAATAAACTCCAAAGAAAATTGAAGAAAAAAGAACAAAAAAAATTAATTCATCCATTAATTTACAGTTCCTCTTTAGGTTCATTTTCTTTTCTATTTCTCTTAATTAAAATGTGAAGAGAAATGAACAAACTAACAATTTAGTTTCTTATTAATTTTATACTAACTGTTTTATAAAATTTTGGTTAATTTGTGAAGTTAGTTCGAATATTATAAAATCTCAAATCAAAGAATTTGAGTTTGAATTATTCAAAAATTGATAAAATTGTTTTGAATGAAAAATTATAAAAAATTCAAATTAATAATTATAAAATTAAAGATTTCAAATTTAAATCTTAATCATATTTGAAAAATAATTTTAAAATATTTAAAGGGCATATAATGAACTAAGGCTTAGAATTTGGAAATTGTGGACAATTGTGAATAAGAAGGTGAGGCTACAAAATTTGGAAATGTAAAATGCATAAGGAAACAAGGTCAGTTTCGTGACGCAATTGACATATGATCGTGGGCTTCCTCCCTCGTTCCCTTGCTTCCGCTACTTTGTTTATATCAGTTCTTTTTTGCAATTAGGACCCAATTTGATCATTGGTCAATTTGTTTGTGGTAAATTCAAACCGTCGGCTAGAGTTTTTCCTGTTCAAGATCATGGTAATTAATTTTCTTCTTGTTTGGCCTTTAATTTAGCCACTTAAACTAACAGAATGCCCCTTAAATTCTACGTTCTCATGGTATTTTGACAATTTCAACCATTCTAGATCACTTTTTTTTTTTACCTATGTTATTTCCCTTTTAAGACCAGAAAAATAGCCTGGATAAATTTAATTTGTTCTAAGTTTAATTAGGGCATGTGACCTATTAATAACATTTTTATCTCATCTTTGAATATAGAAGTGGTAAATTTAGACGGTCAAAGCATATATCGGTTCAACTTTAACCTATCCTAGAAAAATAGAAAGGAAAAAAAAAACCAAAAAGAAAAAAAATAAATCACAAGAGGCAAATCCAGCCAAATTCTCTCTTTTTTGTTCCCCAAAAATAAACCTCCACATTAATTTTCTTTTATTACTATAAAAGAAAGCGAATTCAAGTATGCTATTGAAACAAATAAAATATATATACTTATCATTTAATTAAATATTAAATAAAAAAATCACATTAATTAATTAACTAATTAATTAATACATATATGTAGATATGTAATGTTGTTTGTAAACAAGTTACAAGTTAATGATATATAACTAGAAACTAATTATAGAGTCATATAAACCTTGATCATTAAATGCTGGAAATTAAACTGAATGATAAATAGTTAATTCTAAAGATAAATAAAATGAGAAGAGGAGGCCCAACAAAAAAAAAAAAAAAAACTCATGAATCCAATTAGTATAAAGTCACAGCAGCTCTTATTTAGTCCACATTCAACAGCGATTGGTCTCTTCCAAATTTGTTCTAAAACAATGACGTTTATTTCTTACATAATAAATTAAGTAATGAGCTACTGAGGAAGGCACATATGTGTATAGCTGAGGAACAATTCAACCCATTTGATTTGATCATCTCCTTCGCTTGGTCCACTAATTCCACATGATCATCGCCATCATATTGCAAGAGCAGCCTTTGATCATGTCTCAAAGGTGCAACAGAGAAGAGAGAGAGTCAAATTGTGGAGATGGCTGATCAAAATAAGCAAATGATAAAGAATTATATAAATAAATGAATTTAGATTATATCATACAGATTCGGGGGGTAGCAGGACAATAAGAAAAATCCTGGTCTTCTGCTCTGGCACTTTCAATTTCTTCAATATTTTATGCATAAAGTTTAATCTTTTTTCTCATTCCCCTTTTGAAATCCTGGGGGAGACAGTTCTATATATCACCAAGTCTGTCTTCCTCTGGCCATTATAGTCTCCCTTTCTTTTCTTCTTTTGGTGTGTGTGTATATATATATATAAAACTGTATTTATATAACCACTCTCATTGTTGTCAAGTGACAAGAAAATAGAGGCTAACTATCAAACTCTCTCTCACTCTCTCAACTCAACAAACATAAAACATGGGGAGATCTCCTTGCTGTGACAAAGCTAACGTGAAGAGAGGTCCATGGTCGCCGGAGGAAGATGCCAAGCTTAAGGCTTATATAGAGGCAAACGGTACTGGTGGCAACTGGATCGCCTTGCCTCAGAAGATAGGTTAGCTAATTAAAGTTGAATTTAACCTTTCCACTTCTTAGATCACTATATTCAATTCTCTTTTAGTTAAGCTAAGTTTAAATTTATCTTTACCGTTTTCAGGGCTTAAGAGATGTGGCAAGAGCTGTCGTCTTAGATGGTTGAATTATCTTCGACCCAACATTAAGCATGGAGGGTTCTCAGAAGAAGAGGATAACATAATCTGCAGCCTTTACATAAACATTGGAAGCAGGTAACCTTAATATGATAATGATCTTTTCTCGTTAATATTAACATAATTCAAGCTCTAATTTATATGTTTCTTTTGAATGCACAGATGGTCTATAATTGCAGCACAACTGCCAGGGAGAACTGACAATGATATTAAGAACTACTGGAACACAAGGCTCAAAAAGAAACTCCTGGGCAAACAGCGAAAAGAGCAACAAGCTCGGAGAGCTAGCTGCCTCATCCTTAAGCAAGAGATGAAGAGAGAAAGTGAGAATTATATGCTTCCTGGAATGGCGAGCCAAGTCCCATACTGGCCACAGCTACCAGCAGTCATGCCCCTAACATGCACAAACCAAGATCCTCATCTCAATGACCAAGAGTCCATCAGGAATTTGCTTATCAAACTAGGTGGAAGATTCTCAGAAGATCATCCACAATCAAGCATCACCACCTCGAATCCCATGAATTTTCAATACCATCTTGATGTTTCCTTTGCTCAAGATCAGCTATATGAGAATTCCATGAACATGCTTTCATCTGAATCTTCCATTAGTCCCATAAACAGCACTTGTTCTCAAGTGACAAACAGTACCCACTTTAATGTTAACGAAACTGCTGGTCCTAATGATATGTTTCAAGGGCTTGATGGTTTCCCAGCTGAGCTAAGTGAGCTGATCTACCGCAACAATGAACAGATATTGGATGGGTTAGAAGGTTTTTATGGAACGAACAATATGGTCGATGGCAGCAGTACTGGGACTAGTTCCGTAGAAAGTAGCAGTTGGGGAGACATAAATTCACTAGGCTATCCTCAAATTGTCTCTGGATTTGAAGTTTGCCAACAACAAAGCATGCCACAAGTTTCTACCTTTGATGAATCAAGCTACTTCGGGCCACAATAACATCAGCACTGTATACATGGGTGGTGTAAATTTGTACCAATTAGGGAATTAATTTGGTGTCAGAGAATTTCAGAAAATCTCCTAATGAATTCATGCAGGATTGCTTTTTTGTTTTGTACTTCCACTTTCATAAAGCTATTTACTTTCTTCTCAAAATCAGTTAATTATATTTATCTATATCAGCAACTTTTCTCTTCTGGGTTCTCTTTAGCTTTTAACTTTCTAGACTTGATTGCTTTGTTCAATGATACTGAATGTGGAATCCTGATCCTTTAGATATGCCGTTGAGTCCAAATCTACTTTGCACTTTGAATTCAGTCTCATATTTGGAACATCAATATGCTTTTATATATTGAATTTCTGTTCTCCTGGATGAGCACTGTCTGAGGAACTTAATGGTATATTTCTTAATTAAACTGCAGAAAAGTATACCTTTTTTTTTTCTAACACATGGATCGAATTGCATCTGCCATAAAGCCCCGGCCCTTCTAGGCATCCATGAAAAGGCATATTAGTAAAGTTGTAAAGGTGTTTTGACCTTTTGGCCTCAACTTCCTAGGCACTAGCAAATTGGGTATCTGACTGTGGCTGCATTCTTTTATTGTTATCTTCATGTCTGCAATTAAAACATTTGGAAGCTTTGAACGCACATGTTTTCAGTCCATGTCATATAGTCCTTCGAAATAGAAATAATAAGGTGAACTTGATCAAGTTACCAGGCCAGTAGTACTTTCTACACTATTTTTCTCTGTCTGGTGGGTCGATCAAGCATCTGCTTGATTATAACAGAATATCTACTGTCCTATCCTATCTCAATAAAACCAGCCATTCACTTGGATTATTACATTGTTTTTCTAAAACTTTCTTTATAAGATTTATCTTGTCTCGTTTGCTTGATATTGGTTAAACATAAAATATCATATATAGCTGGACTAACAAAATTTCTTATATTCTATCAATTATAAACCCTTAAGACCCAAGAGAGTTAGTTTAGTTGGTAAAGAAATGAGGTTTTTCATTTTTTTTTCCAATCAGGTTTGATTTTTGGGGAGCATTTCAGGAATAAAATCCTACGTGTACCAGAGAGTTATGAGTAAGTCCATCATTTAAATCATGCAAAAAAAAAAAAAGATGGAGGTAATTGAAAATACCCCTAATCATATTATAAAAAAAATTATATATACCTTAAGACGTGGAAGAGATTTAGCAATCACCCATGAGTTCCTCCACTTCTTCATTTATGGCATGGATTTTAATTAATAAGAAAGAATTAAAATGGGAAAGTAATCATCCACAATATTCTAAACATAAACGATACTCACAGGTTCAGGCAATATAGCTTTTGCTTATCTCTCTGATGTATTCAAAACGATTATTTATTTCCAAACAGTTACTCCCACTAAGTTAAAAAGATTATAAACATTTGAAACATGTCTCTTGTTCGTATTCTTAAGGCAGATTACGTACGTAGTTGAGAGAGATGAGATGCTTCCCACGATATTCATGGAGAACATTGATTCAGCATTTTAAAAAAATATTCTAGCTCTTCCCCCTACTGAATATAGTAACTGTTTTCATCATTTCTCGTTGCGTTAACTTGATTTCTCTCTTTTGATCTTAGTGAAAAGTGGCAATTGATTGCATTACTTCCTTGGTTGGGAGCAAAATCTGAAGCTGAATCTTTTCGTACATTAATCAACTGTTTATCTTACAAATATAATATATAGACTTTGGATGCTCTAATGAGATAAAGCATTAAGCATGCATGCACTTTCTTTTCATCATTTTTAATGGTCATCCATCATTATTCACTCATCAAGAGAAAGAGACAGAAGGGAAAAAGGGTAATCTATAATGGGATTTTCTTTTATTTTTTTTTCTTCAAAACAAGGCTAATTAGTGTTGTCATGAAATGAATTTCCCAATTATGTTAGATATATGGGAGAATATTCTAGGAGGAAAGAGACAATGGTAGGGAAAAAGAAAACAAAAATTATGAAACCATAGATTTGTGTTTTATGGGTCTATGCTCTTTAAAAGATAAAGGAAGTAGCACTAGGCTAAACAAAATTGACCTGGTTCTTTTGTAGTCTAGGCAGCATTCAAGATTTAGGTATTTTTTAAGTCAATCATGCATATCACTTTCAATGTTTAGCAATCAGGTAGCCATAAAAAGAAGAAATTGAGGAGAAAATAAAAAAAAAGAAGGAAATTCTCATTATAGTAATTATCTTTTCTCATAATAAACTTATATATTGCTCACCTGGCTCCAAATATCATTGTTGAATGTTTGATATAGACCAATGCTATATCGTTCATGAGATTTTATTTTGGTTGCTTTTTACTCATTCAACGCAACGCTCTACCTATCTAATTTTAACAACTTGTGATTTAGGTTTCATAAGCATTGATCTCATAAAGTCAGTGGCATCTAAACCATGATGTCATGAAAATTTCGTCCTGGTTGAATGCGAATATGCTTTACGAAAATGAAATTTACAGAATACATATATGGTACAAAATTAATGAAAGTAAACTTTCGGAAACCTACCAAGTAAAAATCCATCAAAACCAAGACACGACTCTGTCCTTTCCAAAAAACCAGGCATTGCTATTATTATTTGAATTATTCTTTCACAAAGTAAAGTAATGCAAACATCAATCAAATCTTTATCAAAGACCAGGTGCTTACTTTGATGTCAAAACCGGACGGACTCAATCAATTGATAATTGATTTTACACGCAGCTCTTGCAAATTGGATGAAATTGTTATTAGTTTAGCTTTATAATCTTGACTTTCCTCTTGATTTTGTTGGTAGGCCAAGATAAATATAGTAACTTTTAAATATTAAATTAGAATTGGTTGACATAATTCGAAGAAACTGTTGGTTAATTTTGTCCATATATGTAGAAATCATGAAGTCTACTTGCAAAGGCCAATTCTCAAATCAATCATTCAGTGCAAAACCATTTGAAGCTTTTCTGTTTTTTTAAGTTAAATATACATGGCTTTGTCAACATGTTGAGTTGTTTCCATCTAATCCTTATTTTTACATTAAAACATTGATATTAATTTGTACTATTTAATCACAAGGTGGTTTGAAATCTTAATTCTACATATGACTAATGGACTAATGCATTTTGCCATATGTCAATTCCATTACAATATTTTATTTAATTCATATTACTTTTTTACTTACAATTAAAATTAACATACATGCACAATGTAATAGTATAAGATATCTTATGGAGTTATTTCAAAAATATGTATATCTTATGGTGACATTGCATTCAACCAACGTGTATTGGAAGATAATCCATTCATTAATCAAACTTGACATTTATATTTTGGAGCTAGCTAAAAGAAATCAATATTTAATTGTTCCAAAAATTCACAACAACGTGCAAATTTCATGAAAATAGGTCTCTTTTGTAAAATAATAATAATAAAGAAAGTGCGTGTCAATGTAAAACAAGAGAAAGCAGATTAAGGTAATGCATGGATACATATTAAATATTTTAGTACAACGATCTTTGCCAATTAGTTACAAAGATATGTATCACAATTGAAATGGACAGCCAGAATTCTCATCCACATTATTTCCCAACATTAATTGTTAGTATAATAAGGGTTACTTGTATCCATGAATTAAACATAATTTTAATAAACTATGGAAGCATTAAAGGAAAAACTCCAAAACCAGAGAAAGAAGTAGTAGTAGTAGTAGTAGTAGTCTACGTAATTTCCAGGAAGCTTCCTAAAGGTAACTTAATTATTTCTATCTAATTCAAAAAAGTTTGTTAACAAAATTAAGGATATTATACATGTAAGCAATGACATCAATGAATGAGAACATCTATTTGGACTGAACAACAATAATGGACTGCATACATGGCACTAGCCGTCTCTTACCATATTGTCAAATGGTTTCAAATTTAATCTAGATTATGTTGTGCAACTGTCAAACTATTCAATTCCCTTCAACAATCCATGGCACCAAGTTTTTGAGAAGAAACTCAAACTTAGCACTCCCATCCCCTCTTGATTTTCTAGTCAAATGAATCACAATTTGGTGTCCTAATAAAGAAATTTTAGAAAATTTAGAGTGGTAGATCACTAATGTCAATGTCTATCTAGTGGACTGCAGCTAATTAAATATTAACATTAAAAATGTTCTTCAATATTGCTAGAAAATATTATCACTAATCCTAACAACATGCTATTAGCAATCATTTTACTTTTCCCTTAATTATGTAATTAGTTCTCAAATCATATTTTTTTATGAAATTATCAAGATCTAAATTTTGATTAATGAAATTAAGTATTTAATACTTTATTAACAAACTCATTTTGGTGTATGGGGAAAAAGTGGGTAAGTGCCAAAGCTTACAAATTAAAAAAAAAAAAATGGTTAAGTGAAAGGAATAATCCTTTAGAAGAAGAAGCAAAACAGAAACAATCTCTAAAGATAGAACCAAAAGTTTTAACTATAGTTTTTAAGGGCACATTCTGTCAATCCCATGACCATATATATAATATATAATATACAATATATATATATATATATATTTAACTCTAAATGAAACCTTGAATGAAGGCTTAAGGTCACCCAAGAAGCGACAAAAGCCTCCCGACGAAATTCTTTTATGCTTTATGGTATTTTAATTTGGATTAAATTCTAATAAAATAATCAATCCCACTTATCTATTTTATAGTATACTTAGTGCTGTGGACACTCACTAACACGAAAACAATATAGTATACAATTTTTTAAAAATTCTCAATTGTTTCTGATCTTCAAAGTTAGCAAATTTGTTTTTATTATATTAAAGATTTTGATTGTTTCCTTGTGAAAATGGATCTCTCTGTTTATTTTTTTTTCCTTGAAGAAGTTGGTTGATTTTTGTAATCTATACAGCAATATTATAAAAAATAATGACAATTGGCTAATAAAAACGTGGTCTGATTTTTAGTTTCAATAGACATTGTTAAATTCTGATAATATCAAATACCAAAAAAAAAAAAAAAACAGTTGATGCAATAATCAAGAATAATTAAAATTTCTGTTCAAATTGGCAAGCGAAAAAAGATACTAATGTCCTGAAGGAGCAAGCAAAAGCCAAAATTCAGTGTGCAAATGAGAGATGAGTGAGCATGGCATGGATGTTTGTGTCTAGAATTTAAGCTTCCAAATGTCGTTGTTGCTTTAAAGTTACCTTGAGAGTAGATTTTAGAGCATTGTTGTTTGTCCCCAAAACAAAAAGAAAGGGAAATATTCCAGGAACATGATTACAAAAGGAAGCTGAATCTGAAACAACAAAAGCAATGCTTCAAATCCCCGAATCTGATCTTCCTTGGGGTTCAACATATCATTTTTCCTTTTCCCTCCTACAACATGATCATAAAGGGGGGCCGACTAAAAGCCTGATTGGGATTTTGATGATGGGCCCAGAAAATTCTCTCTTACCCAAATCAATTGAACAAGTTTGTTGACAATGGCCCAAAGTATGGCCAGTTCTCAAACTGCGATCTAATCATTTAGGACCGAACAAATCCTGGTGGGCCATTAGTAAGGCACCTTCTGATTCTGCATTTTCAACTTCCAAGTTGTTAATCATTTATTTGTGGGCTCTATTAGGGATAAATCACAATAGAAGAAAAAGATATATGGCCCAAAACTATTGAGAATCAAGCTGGGCTTCCAGGTTAGCTTAATGGTCCTCGGCGAAAGTACGATGAGAGTATCAAAATTCAGCAGATAATATTATAGGGTGAATACTGACATTGTTTGTATCACGGTCTCAAGCTGTATCCCCTCTAGTAGATATGTAAGTTTGCTTCATGTTAAAGCACTTTCTTTTCAATCACATTAAAAGACTTGTAAAGATGTTTAATGGTGGATTGTCATATATAGAGTAGGTATTTAGGTAGGGGCTGGGATCAACTTGTTGAGCAGAAATCAAAATCCAATATGATCTCATGAAAGCATTTTAAACCTCTGCTTTTTTTGATTAGCTTTATTGATTAAAACGTGGGGTAAGGACTCTTCTGATTTGCCAAAAATCCCACATTCAAAGAATATACTTTTACTACCTAGGGTCGGTTGCAAATTTTTCATAAAGCAAGTAAGAACAAAAGTTTCGGTCACAAACCACTTGATGACTAAGCCGGATATCAGGGATATCTCTCCACTTTTGAATGCAGAAAAGAGAGCTAAATGTTGGGAGAAAGGAATGTAAGTTTCAAAAGCAATGTCAGTTTCAAAAGGGATGTCACTCAATCAGCGCATACCCTGAAAGTGTACGGAAATTAAGCAATTGGATACCATTTCTTGCTGTGCTGCCTTGACTTTGTTTCTGAAGTAATAGAGTCAGAAACCGGGTATTTTTTTCTTTTTTGTATATTTGAGGTCGTAGAGATTGAACCGGATTACTAGAACTGAAAATCCAACAGTCTACCGACAGAAACAGGGAATATTAAGCTGTGAAGAAGTATATTATATTATTAATGTTGCAAACTCTGACTGGCATTGGCATATATACATGCTTGGTAGAATTATTACAAGTGCAGATGTTTGTTAAAATCAAGGCAAGATCTTAAGCAATGAGAGCCAACTTTTGAAAAAGGTTCTTGGCTGTTCATTCACAACAAAACATGAGAACATACTTTTCCCGGACAAAGCGCCCGTGTGTAAAAGACATCGTCTCTTTTTCTCCATCCTGAAAACGTATGGGTCGAAAAAAGAAAAAAGATTGTTGACTTCATAAGAAAACTGTAAAATCTTTTGCCTTTTGGCACCGAACACAGTATATCAAATAGGAAGATATATATATATATATATATATATATATATATATGGAAGGAAATCATGAACCTTCATAGGGATGAATAACATGCATTGCAAATATTATTTTTTTATATATGCAAAATACATTATTAATTCCCCCAACATACATTAATGTTTTATAGGATTCTCAATATGATTATGGATATTTATTCAGATTTATATATCAATAGAATCCCATGACAATAAAAATTAGTGATGAAGTTTAGTAATGGACCTTCATTAATTAGTTCAACACTCAACTCTAATCAACTCAACACACAAACCTCACTTATACGTAAATTAAGGAGTTAAGTTTTTCTAAGTATTTTTTTTTCTATAAAGGAACGTTTTTTTTTTTAGTTTGAGAAATGAAGATTGGAACTTTATTTTTTTTGGCATGATATATATATTTACCATTTGAATCAAATGTTTGGATATTAAATATAAATTCTAATAACGAGATGACTGTAAATCTTGTGTTTTTGATGAATTACTATTTTTTTTTTCAATGTATAGATAACGGAGTGATAGTTAAGTTGCTGGGAAAAATCCTAACTTAATACATATGTTAGGGTTTGCATACTATACATAATATACTTTGGGTTATGCCTAGGTCACGCGTTTTCTAAACAAAAGCTTTCCTATATTTTTCCATATGGTCCTAAATGAAGACAAAAAAAAAGTAAGAAGAAAACTCTCATTGCTCAGTCATTCAAAATCGGAATTAAATTCCCCAAAACAATAACACCAATCTACATCTGGAGCCCACTTTGATGGGAACCTGATTCAGGATTCTACATTTTTTTTTAACTTCTTTTTGGGTATGGGATGTGTGGGTTAGGGAGGAGGGCGTCAGCAGCACTGAAAGGGAAGCATTGGGCCATGTTCAGCTGGGTCCCCTATGTATCCATGAGCCTGAGCAACACTTAAAGGAGTGCATACCAGGTTGCTTGCACCCTTCACTGCGCCAAATTCAAAGATTAAAAACACTTATTCTCTCTCTCTCTCTCTCTCTCTCTCTCTCTCTCTAATTTATTTTGTTTGCAATATTAATTCTAAGTATTTATATAATATATTACGGAATTGTGCAGGCGGGTGGCTTCTACGTTCCTTTTGGGCTTTTGCATGTGCCGATCTGCTTTTGCTCATGTGAAACCCACATGACTCCCATACCCACTTAATCAAATTCTCATGTCAACCTCATTAAATTTGCCTGCAAGCTATCTCATCCCAGTTTGCAGTTAAAAAAAAATCTTAAATATGATGGGATTTTTGTTTCCTTTTTAATGTTAATTGCTGACATTTTGATAAAATGACATCTTTTAATTTCTTTAATTCTTTCATGTCATTGTCCCCCATATCTTTGTTGAGTTTGGACATAAATGCATAGGATTAGGGAAGGGTGATCATGGTCTAATTTTGATGTTGGTGTTTAAGAAGCTGTTGAGACAAAGCTTTCTTAATCACTGGTTTTCATGTCTCTCTTCATTTCTTTTTTTTCCTTTCAATGTCTGCATGAAAAGCCAATTAGTTAGCTGTTTCCGGCCCTTAAAAACTGCCTGATTAACCTTTCTTGCCTCTCTTTCCCCAGCCAAAGGGACACTTCAACAGTTTACTTTCACAAGGAAAAAGGTATTTCCTTTCTGATCAAATTAGAAAATTTTTGATATAATTCATCTGCTGTCCAGAACCGTAAACGCATTGAAGAAACTAAATTAACTAAAACCGTGTTGACATTAATATAAAATAAGAAGTAAATTTTAAGTTCTTAGGCTCAGAGTTTCATAAGAATTTGTGCAGCGAAATCCAGAAAATTCTATCAATAGCACATGCATTCAATGTTAAACAAGAACATGAAATCCACCGAAACTCCCACTTTCTTCTTTAAATGATTTTTAATTCTATTTTATTCAATCTAAAAACCATTAATTTATGAGAACTGAGAGCTACCAAACTCCTTCATCACATGTAAGGATCATGGACAGTTGCGACCGGTATTGCAGCATATCATGGACAACCAGAATTGTTTTTTTCAAATAATGAATAAATTGTTTTTTTGCTCGAAATTAAAAGATTTATGTAACTGAAAAAGATTGCATACTGCAAATAATGTTTTTGGTTTATCGTTTAGTTTAAGACGTCAAAAGGAGTTGGCAAAATGGGAGATTTCTCCCCCACATGCCACATGCAACAGACAATATGTTGGATTCGATCCACTGGAGAGAGAAGGTAAAGCTTAGTTTGATGTTTCTGCTGCTTACTTGATTAATATTAATGATTATTTATTATCATCATCATTATTATCATCATGATTCATGCAATGCAAAAACGTTATATGTTTCTCTATTTTTGTTATAATATAATTTAATTAATTTCTTGTTTAAAGCTTAAAGATAAAAATATATTTTTTCTTAAAAGCAAAGATAGCTTTATTTTATTAAAAAATGGAAAGAAGGGTAATTGTAAAAGAAAAAAACAAAAAGACCAAAGACCCTTACAACCAAACTACAAGATCACTGAATCGATAATTTTCTGATTTGATGAGCCTATCGACAATTGAATTGACCTTATGGAAAGTATGAATAATAAAAACACCAAATTTTGATTGACTCAAACGAAAACTCTTTTTTAAGATAAACCCCATCTCTCCTATCTTAGAGACATACATGTACATAGCCCAACAAATAAATAGAACCAAAATTAACTATTGAAATTTATTTAAAAGATCGTAATTACTTTTTTTTTGGCCTTTAATAGACCATAATTACTTAATTAACTATTCCATGGGAAAAATGCTATTTCTATTCTTAATATATGAAAGAAGATAATTTATTGACTCATTGTAGATCGTACATTAATTAATTAATTAATTAAAATGTTAACAATCAATGGTGTAACATCATCGATTTTGCGTTAGTTAAAGCTAACTATAGAGAATCCAAATCCATATTGGTATCCCAGTTAATGAGTGGTGTTATGGAAAAAAAGTAGTTATCAAATATTAAAAAAAAATTCGAAATACTCCCTTATTTTATCTCTTTTATGGCATAATTTTAGTATTGTTTGCTTAGGAAACATGTAAATACTTAGGTACTGAAAAACAGTTGACGGTTACTTAAATAAGTCCTATAAGCACTTTAAATTAGTTAAAATATTCATTTTCTCTTGTGAAAAAAATACTTAATTAATAACAAGCACCGTTAAACAATCCTTAAATCAACAGTGTTGATCGTTTGCATCAAAATATCTTAGTCTCAATAACTAATAATTAGGTATATATGCTAATCAACTAAAGTATGTAAGCATGAGTTCACAAGCGTTTGTTTGAGTAAATAAGCTAGATATCTAAAAAATTAATATATAGTGATAGTAGCTAAATGAACAACATAAAATTATTGGCACAATCTTATATTCTTAAATTGAATTCCTATAATTATGCAAATTAATAATGATAAGGTACATATATTTTTCTTTCTTTATATGGATGTACCATATAGATATATTCATAAATTCTTAGAGAAATTATTTCTCTATTTCTTTTCAATATCATTATGAAGAAGACCGAATTGTTATATATTATTATTGAATATTATTCAATGATTCGAGTTACATTAATACTTAAGATATGGTGGTCGTTAGCAACTGATGCAAGTTGTAGCATTCTCTAAAGCTTTAAATAATGAGAAATAATGATATAGTCGTTATAGATATTAAAATGTTTGAAGATATATTGCATCATTGTATAAAAGATATCTTCACATAATTTGGTTGGTTAATTATGATCTAATTATGCACCAAAAGTTAAGTAAATTAAAGATTTGGGCTAAAATGATTATGTGATTCTAAACAAATGGCTATATATATAATTAATGCATGACAATTAATCATCTTTTTATTTTTTTCAATCAAACTTTTTTACTGGTAATGAACTAGAATTGAATTTGTTTGACAATAATAGAGTGAACACCATATTTTCTTTTAGAATTTTTTTATTGACAAAAAAATAAAAGAAAGTAGTAAGTATTTATTGATTTTAAGTCATCCAAAAATATATAAAAAATTTAGTTTAATTAATTTATACAGTTATATAATATTTAAATTTTAATATTTTATATTTTTTTAATCCTCAAACTGTAGTTTTCTTTAAAAGAAACAAAGATCTCAGTCCTCCTTGATTATTAATTTTAAGTGAAAAGCATGGAATGATGGAAGCTTTTAGTAGCAAGAGAGAAAGAAGCCTCCTAGTCTTTTCCCATACCTTTTTCTTTTTTATCCTATTTTCCTTTAAGTCTCCGAAAACTTAATCTCCAAACTATTCATGGACATAATCTCCAAACCATTCATGGATATGCTTTGCTTTCTTAAATCTTGACTATAAATTTAGTTAATTTAGTTAACTATTCAAGAATATCTCAAAACTTTAATTTAGTTAACTTATATAATATTTAACGGATTTTAAGTTTTAAATTTGAACACTTATATTTCTTTTTCTATCCTCAAATTAAAGATTTCTTAAAAAAAAAAGGTCTCAGTACTCTTTAATTACTAATTTAAGTGAAAAGCATGGACTGATGGAAGCGTTTAGTAGTAAGAGAGAAAGAAGCCTTCTATTCTTTTCCCAGTAACTTTTTTTTTTTTATATTTAATCTTATTTTCCTTTAAGTCTTCGAAAACATAATCTCCAAACTATTCGTGGATTAAATCTTGGGTATAAAACATGAAAGAAGTCTTTCAAAAACCGCGTAAACTCTCTCATCCTTTTTAATCACTAATTGAACCTTTGAAAGTTAAAAGTTAATTTCACTTTAAAGATTTCTTGCAGGCAATAGTTGTTTCCAAAGCTTGCATAGTTTACGACGACTTTGAAACAAAGCAAAAACAGTTATAGCTTTATTTACTTCTAAATCCACACAATCTTTCTTTTAGTTGAAAAGAATTGAAGATAGAGAGTTAGCATACGTAGGAATATCTATGGCTTTGTTTCAACCTCTCAAAAAAAAAAAAAGAATGTTTTTTGACTCTAAACCCACAGGCAAACACCCCCCCCCCCCCCCCCAAAAAAAAAAAAAAAAAAAGAAAGAAAGGTTTTTATGGATTGGAATTTGAAATTCGCTTCTCATACGGCTTGAACAACGTTAAGAGTTATAATGGTGATGATAAGGTTGGTTGACCTACAACTAATGAAGGATTAGGCAAATGTCGGCAACTTGATGATGTTGATGATCAAGTCACTGAGTCCAGCAGGCAAGGGCCAGAAAAAATAAATGTTATACGAGCGTAGTCAATTACATGACAGTACACTTCTATATTACTACTAATAGAAGCAATTAATAAACAAAAGAAAATGCTTTATACACTTCTCTAATCCACTTCTTTTACACGCTCATACAATATATATATATATATATATATATATATAATTTTGAAATTTTATTATAATCATAAAAATTTTAATATTTTTCATTTAAATTTTTAAAAGTGAATCTATTAAATGAGATTATGAGATGAGTGCAAATAGCACTATCTAAAAACAAATTATACATATGATAAGTAAAAGAATTAAAGGAAAAATTGTTTATATGTAAATTGATAAGGAATTTGTTCTTTGCAAATTATATACTATAATGATTTCGAATAATCCAAGAAGATTTTCATGGCAGGTGGTAACGTAAAGTTTACAGGTAAAACTAAACAGACTTCAAATCCCGCAAGGATTGAGTGCTGTTTCTCTCTCTGTATACAACTGAGCAAATAACAACCAAAAAAAAATCATATTTTCAAAACGAACAATGTGTTCACACTCGTAAAATTGACCAGAACTATCGTTCGTCTTGCTGCCGGCCATGGAAGGATTGGAATGATAGCCGGAAAACCCATTTGTTGCGGGTCCTTCTTCTTGCTTTTTTCAAGTCTTTGTCGCTCAGGTTGTTAATGGTAATGGAACTAACGAAAGACTTCAACCGTTGCACGGCGAGTTTTAGGGTGTCGTCGGGCCTGTTAGCGAAGCAAACTCGGAACCACCCCCATTTGTTGCGGGACCTTCTTCTTGCGTTTTTCAAGTCTTTGTCGCTCTGGTTGTTAATGGTAATGGAACTAACGAAAGACTTCAACCGTTGCATGGCGAGTTTTAGGGTGTCTTCGGGCATGTTAGCGAAGCAAACTAGGAACCACCCTGGTTCAGTGCAATGACATGAAGAGCCAGGAGAAATGTTTAGTTTAACATCGTAAACTATTCTCTTCCAAAGCTCCATTTCTGCTTCGAACGTGTTGGAGCTCAAAAGGTGCCTCATGTCAACCCAACAGAACAATCCGGCATTGCTTTCTAAGCAGCAGATACCGGCTTTTTTCAGGCCTGAAACCAGTTTGCTCTGTCGGTTTTGAAGCCTCTTGTGGTTTTTGGAAATGTATTCTTTTGTGAATTTCTTATCGGATAGCATGGCGGAGAGAAGATATTGAGTTTGAGAAGAAACTAGGCCAAAGCTGGACATTTTTGTGGCGGCAGCCACAACAATGGGATCGTTGGAGTAAATTGCACCAACTCGAAAACCAGGGAGACCCAGATCCTTGGAAAGACTATAAACAATATGAACTCTGTCCCAGACATCAGTGTTCTCGAGGTTTCTATCTTTTAAAACTTCCATGATACTTACGAAGGCTCGAGAGCTAAAAACAGTTCCGGAGTAAATTTCATCGCTTATTAAATGAATTTCTTTGTCTGTAATGAAGTTAATGAGTAGGTCCAATTCGGCTCTTGTCATTGTTGTGCCCAATGGATTAGAGGGGTTGGTGACTAAGACCCCTTTGACCCTCAGGTTCTTTTTTTGTGCTTGTTGATAAGCTTCTTCAAGGGCCGATTTAGTGATTTGGAAGCGGTTAGAGCTGGTACACTGAATTGGTACAATCTCAACCCCTGTTCGCCACTTGAGATCTCTATCAAATCTGCAATGAAAAAAGAAATATTAACATTTAGTAACATACGTTTTCATGCATAAAGTTAAGGAGTTGTTTTCTTAACATTTTAGTAACAGAGAAATTAAAGTAGAAAGCAAAGATAAACATACCCTGGGTAATATGGCGTGGGAAGAAGAAAAGCGTCGCCTTGTTCAGCGAGACAAAACATGAGAGTTTCATTAGCAGAAGTTGCACCGGCGGTGAGGACTATGTGATTTGGATCAAAAGTTACTTTATTTCCTCTGATTTCAGCCATGAAATCAACCAATGCCTGTTGATAGAATTATCAAAACAAAGATTAAATATTGACAAAAGCAATGGACCAAGAGCTATATCTTTATGTCATAAAATAATGGTGTTGTTACTTGTTAGCTGACCTTTTTGAATGTAGGGAGGCCATGATAATCTTGGAAAAGAGCAAGCTCTCTAAATATGGATTGCCCATCTCTCTTGAAACCAGCTGCATCTGGGTTTTTGGCCAGCCAAGACTCAAGAAGATCAAAGGAGAGCTGCAAAAATAAAACTATGAGAGACAGCAGTTTAAGCTATAAAAGCAACATTCCATTTCCACCATAGTACAATAATAATAATAATGAAAAAGAATCTACTGCTCTTTATCTTTCTGGGTTTTATTTTTTACCTGATTCTCTGCAAGACGCATCTGAATAATTCCTTCAGGATTCTTGACTTCATCGTAGGCGTTTTTCTCGTATTCCTGGCACCCAAGGAAGGAAGAAGAATCTTGCCCATGAGACTTGCACGTGGCTTTTCTTGACAACAGCTCCATTTCTTTTGCCCTCTGATATATATCAATTTCTTTTAAGTTCTCGTATAAGCTATAGCTAGCTTTTAGGCAAAAGTGTGAAAGCAATATTTGGCGCAAAACTAGCCAGGAAAAAAAAATTATCTTAGAGAGAGAGAGAAGGAATTAATTGTTTGTTGTTGTTGAGGGAGGAAGTGTTTGACGAGAGAAACCTTTGATTGTTGGTAATGGCAAGTCTATTGCAAATGGACATATATATATATATATATATATATATATAAAAGCAAAGAAAAAAATTATTATTAAGTGGTTGATTCAATCGATTAAGATCATTTTTTTCGATGAAAAGATTTTAGATTTGAGTTTTATCGATGGTCATATATTTGAATTATCTCGAATATACGACCTGTAACCATCTGTTTTAAACTTTTAGATACGATATATTTTGTTTTGAGAAATTAAATAATTTATTTATCATGAAATTTTTTTTTTTAAAGTTAGGAAAATTTTCCCACCAAACGACAATTTTAACCAGGGGCTTTATTTAGAATAGATATTAATAAATTAATTATTTAGAAGAGAAAATTAATGTTCTCCACCGTCAACGAGACATATCCATCTTCTATACTCTTTGTTTAATTTTACAAGGTATGGTCAAGTGGGGTAATTGGGCATCAAAATTTTTTCTTTTTCTTTTGGAAGACCTTTTTTTTTTTGGTTTATTGTTATGTTTTTATGAAAACAAAGCAAAATCTCAGAGACCTAAAAAGCCATACCGACAGCAAATCTAATTAGAAATAAGCACTACTGACCCACAAAGCCATGCTAACTTGGACTCTCTAGCGTGCAACTCTGGTCCATATGTTCCCTTTCCTGTCTTAGCCATCGAACACAATGTCGGCCATCCCCCCTCCCTCTCTCCCTTTAATCAGCTTCCCATTTGTTTCTTTTTTTTTTTTTTCAAGATTCTACCAAATATTGAAATAGAATTCCGATATTTGAAGTCAAAATTCACTACACATTATAAGCATCTTCAGTGGGGACGAATGGGATATAATTAGTAGAAGATAGCTTTCACTAAGTGAAAAATGTACGTGTATGTTACTCATATCAATTCATGTATAATGGGGTTTCTATTAAAACTCCATATCTTTAAAATTACAAAGAAGTAAAGAAGGAAAAAAAAAATGAAAACAGTTTTTTCTTTCTGTCGTGAAATTGCCTTCTGGATTGTTCTATCCAAATATAACAAAGTTCTTGGTTGGATTTTACTTGCGATTAAGTTCACTACATTATTAGTTGAATTTAAATATTAATTTCAGTAAAATTAAGTCAACGTAAATTTTTCATTAATTATTTTTTCAATTGTTACTATAGTAACTTATATTTTTTTCAATCACAATTGTAATAATTTTTATTACTATTTTCAATCTCATTGCTCATCCAAACAGAGCCTCAATCAATTTGGTTCCGAAGTAAATGACCTGTTAAATGAATTGCCATGTTTTTTATGACTTTTTTTTTTTTTTTTATATAAAGAGATTGATTGAGATAAGAAAAATTGTAATTTTTGGAATTTAAATTTTAAAATTATTGTATGGATGTTAATCATATCAAAATTTTAGGATCGTATAAATATTAACTATAATGTGGTAGGTTCGATATCTCTTTTTAGTCTTTTTTAAGCTTTTGAAGAGATTATTTGTAATCAATTATTTTAGGTATTTTCTTGACAAAAATGCCTTTAATTGAAGACGTTTTTGGCAGAGAAATGCCATTAATAATCAATAGGAAAAATATGGAACCGATTCTTGAAGGCGTTTTTGGTCGAAATCGCCTTCTATAATCCAATCAGTAAATTTTTAGTTAGGATTATTAAAGGTAATTTTTGTCAAAAATGCCTTCAATAATCCATAGACAAAAATTGGAATAGATTCTTGAAGGCGTTTTTGGCTCAAAACGCCTTTAATATTCTAGACGATTAATTTGAATGGTCGGATTATTGAAGATAGTTGTTTTTTTTTAAATACCTCAATAACATTTTGTTAGGGATTATTCAAGGTGTTACTGGTAGGAAAACGCCCTTAATAATCCATTCAATTAATTTGTAGTTTGTATTATTGATGGTAGTTTTTTTTTAAATGCCTTCAATAATTCATACAAAAAAGTTGGAACGGATTCTTGAAGGTATTTTTTGCCCAAAACACCTTTAATATTTCACACAATAAAATTTTAGGTGTGATTATTGAATGCGGTTTTGGTAAGAAACGCCTTTAATAATATTTTGTTAGAGATTATTCAATGCGTTTTCTTATATAATATGCCCTTAATAATCTATAGAAAAAATATGGAAGAGATTCTTGAAGGTATTTTAAGGTGAAAGCAACTTCAATAATCCAATAAATAAATTTTTAACAAAAATTATTGAAGGCAACTTTTTTCAAAAATTCCTTCAATAATCCATACACAATATTTGGTACAGATTCTTGAAGGCATTTTTTTTTTCAAAATGCTTTTAATATTCCACACAATATATTTTTAGGTTGGATTATTGAAGGCAGTTTTGGTTAAAAACGCCTTTAATAACATGTTGTTAGGGATGATTCAAGGTATTTTCTTGCTAAAAACTCATTTATTAATCCCATCAGAAAAATATTTTTGATATTGTATATGTCAAGTTAGTTGTAGATTTATGCTCAGAAAACGTTTGAAGTCAGTTTTATATTTATGCTCAGAAAATTTTTGGTTTATATATGTGATACTATGAATTACATTTTGAAATTTACATAATGAACATTGTTGTATTTCAATAAATTGCCCACACACACTAAAATAAAAACTATTAACGTTGTCATATTAATATACTTTTCTAAAATAATCGTATTCAATAATATATTAAGTACACATAGTGTATTCATATTAAGTATACCAATAATATTAAACCAATACTCCAATGTACAAATTTAAAGTTTCAATTCAACATGGCATGTTAAACACATTATAACAATTTGTTCCTCATATATTAACATTTAACCAATAATGTCTAACCTCAAGATTTATCAATATTGATAAATGATAATACATAGTCACTTTACGGACTTCATCTAATTCCTCTTCCGTGAAGCTTTCTTTACTCGACTAAAAAAAAAACAGAAGTAAATGTTAATAAATGAGAACATAATGTACCTTTTTATTTTTTTTAAAGATATAATGAGTTTATGAAATTTATACTAACCTTGAATGGTGTGATCATAAAATCATTTAACACTATCTCACACATAAAACGAAGGACATAATATCCATATTCAGTATTACCGGGTTGACAAGGTATCTGAAAATTAAATTGAATGGGTTTATGAAACATTTATCTACACTAACTTAGCATAAAAGAATAAATTTGACATTTACTCGTAATGACACCCATTTTGATTTCTTTATTTTCTTATCGAATGCAAATATTACTCTAAATTAAAAAAAAAAATAGTTGATACATAAATAAAATTACTTATGAAGAAATAGAAGATATATAATATAATAAAATGTAATACCTCTTTATAAAAGTTTGATTATTGAGGTTAGGCATCATCATTGGATTAACTGAATTAAGTAAGTATGGTGTTAAGGATTTGGTGTTAAGGATTTGGTGTTAATGATAATAAGCACCCAATGACGACTGCAAAATAATAATAATGATATACTCAGATTACGCATTAGATCAGATTTGGGTAAGGTTGAAATAATTAAGGTTGGAATATAACTTACTGTGCATTATACGAGAGCAAATAATAATCAGTCAATCTTTTCATGCATTCAACCACATGATTAGCACAATAAATGACTGTGCCACTTTGCTCACTAATGAAGTTGAGGTCAACAAATCTAAATTTATTAATCAACTATCTCCCATTGAGCTCTCCATATAAAAAGCTGCACGATAACAATCAACACTACTAGTTAGTATTATAACCTAATATAGATTAACACATATTAAATATGCATATTTGTATTTATAAGCTAACCTCATATAAGTAACAATATATCAACAGCTGATAATTCATCAAGTTTACAAAATTCTTTAACCTCCTTCTGACCAATGAAAGAAAATGAAGGTTTATCAAATAACCCTTCATCAGACTCAATGGTTATAAAGTTTCCTCTGGATAAATGCTTCAGCGAATATTTGGATAACTCATCCATCGTAGCCTGAGCAAGGGTCATACTGTGAGTCCCAACATTTTACTATAATATTTAATGAAATATAAGTATTAAAATCAAATTAATAAATATAATAAACAAATTGATATTAAAATTATATAAAAAAAACATACTTCTTAGATAGTAGCAGATGATGGGTTCACTTCTTTACTTGCAACGGAAGCTTGTCCTATGTGGACGATGATGCCAGACTAGCTTACTAGCATGTTATGCTGCATTGCTGCCAACATAGACTCCAAAGCAATGAGTCTTTATTCTTGTTCATTAAAGAGTTGCTCCTGATAATCAATTCGTTGTTGCTCAATGATTGCTTCATATTGTGCATTTCTCATTCTCGAGATTTTTGTGTTGATTACCAAAAAACTTTGATGACAAGATAAATTTATCAACCCCTCGAATGCGACCAGACCTTTCTTTAACGCCTAATGCTAAAGACAAAAGATCTTCGCCATACTGGGTTATCAGTTTACCAGATTTGAGTTTGACAGCATAATCATCCTAAAACACAATAATAAGATTGGCTATAACAACAAATCTATACAAGCTACTATACAGTCATGCATACAACCACAATGCCAATAATACATTGTATTAAAAAAATAGTTATACATATAATCTTTTTGGCTATTTTTTCAGTTGCTTCATCTGCAAAAGATCCATCCTTTCGTACATGTCCTTATTTCTAGAAATCCTATTTGAAAACTTCAGTGCCAGAGCTCGCTGATTTTTATTAAATTACTGCAATATAAGAATTAAAATGTATGAAATAAATGTTCATAAATATTCATTAATGATGTTAAAACAACTGTGTGAATACATATAAGCTCATACTTCACATTTGCATATCCTTTTCTTGATGTCTGATGGTGATATTGTTGTTTGGCTCGAATGTTTCATTGCTTTTCTTTGATTTTCTACAAAAGAAATAAATTACATCAATCACATACGAAGATCAAAGGTTATATTGCATAAAGACTTATAAATAATATTTTTGGTAATGGGTTTGCGTACTGAGAAATCTTTTAAAAGCCAATATCGAACAAAATTTATCTAATCTTCAACACTTATCACATCTGCATATACTATAAGTGAAACAGCCAATCATCACCTTGATCAGCCAGCGGTAAAATATATTTGGTTGTCAATATGCTTTTAAAGTCTCTGAATGCTTTCTCAACAGATTGTAATACAATATTTTTACAGTCAATTGAGATGTTGAATGTTTCCTAAATTATTTAACACAATTAGTAAGAACACATTGAATTTTAATTAAATGATCATTTAATAAATTTTACGAAATAGTTGAATAAACATACCATAACTAATTGCCATATATCATTCTTTAGATTATTAGGAACTCGTCGTTAATCAGTGTATATAATTGAAATCCTATGACGGACGATGGCTCCAATATGGGTAGCCAACTAGGCAGCCCCTTCAGATACAGACTGCCCACTTTAATTGAAGTCAACGTGAATTTTTGTGTCACTCATTTTAATTTATTTATTTGGGCCCCTTTTCTTTCTCTTTTGGCCTACAGTTGTGTCTTTTGCATGTTCAATAGAAGAAGAATGATGTTGTTCGGAGTCCATAATACCTACGTATAGAAACACCATTTATCAAACCAATCAGCAATGTGCTCAGACATACCCTTCAGCAAACTACTCAGAAACATCATTCAATAAACCATTCAGCAAACCATTCAGTATACGATTCATCATACCAATATCATACAATACCATTCAGTAAAATAATATCACATAATAAGGTTTAGCAAACCACATTATTAATAGAAAACTACACAGAAATAGCATACATGCAATGAAAGGTGCTTGGATGACTGTGCTTACGGTGAAATAAATAAATAAATATATATATATATATCCATATGTAAATAGTAAAGAACAAAAAAAAAGCTCTATTGAATAACATTAATAGAAAGGTGCATATTGATGATTTGTTAAAGGTCGGTGGTGACGATAAGGATAAAGAAACCAAAAGTCTGATAGAAATGTGTTTGTGAGTTTAGTTTGGTTGATTAATACAGCCTTTAATTGTTCTGTGTACTAACAGCTTTTGAGTCCGATGTCCAAGACAAGGAATGAATATAAAATTTATTATTAAAGTCATTTTTTTGAAAAAAAAAATACCTTCAATAATCCCTTTAAAATTTTACTTAGAGATTATTAAAGGTGTTTTTTACTAAAAGATGACTTTAGCAATCTAAAAAATAATTTTGAAAGGAAATTATTAAAGATATTTCTTCTTAAAAAATGCCTTTGATAATTTTGAACAAAAATTATTGAAAGCATTTTCAGTAAATAACCGTTTTCAATAATTATGTACGTAAATTAGAAGGAATTAGTGAAGGCATTTTTTTGAAATAAATGCTTTTACTAACTATCTCAAAATTTAAGTTATGGAATATTGAAGGCATTTTTCACTGGAAGACACCTTTAATAATCCCAAAATTTTAAGAGAAAATTATTAAAGGCATTTGTTCTAAAAAAATACCTTCAATAATTATGCACATAAATTAGAAGAAATTAGTGAAGGTATTTTTCTAGAATAAACGCCTTCACTTTAGAAAAATGCATTCACTAACTGTCATAACGTCTAGATCCGGTGATCTATCGCTAGACATTGACTTGAAGGAGTCGCCACCAATCTTTTTTATCTAGGTGCGATTGGCCACCGAAGGAATCTATACTTTCAGGGAATACCTAAGTTTAAGGGTCCCTAAGAGAATATGTTCAAGTCTACTAACCAGAACAGGGTTCGGGAGTTCGATTACATGTGAGTAAGGTTATAGCACCTTCATAACGCCAATCGAAAGATGGTACCAGCTTAATTTTGTGTTATCCAATAAGCTTTAAAAATTTATCAAGTAATTAATTATTAGAAATTATTCTCAATTGACTCTAATATTTTTAGCAAAAAATTAAGAAAATTCCCTCACCTCAAGAGTATGTAAAAAAACTATTGTTTCACTTGCAGAGGCTTCATCGTTGGATTATTTAACATTAAAGAAAATTTAAGAAAATAAAAAAGAAAAAGAAAAAAATGATTGCTTTTATACAGAAAAAATTGATACTTTCAATTTTTTTCCAAAATATTTTTTAGAAACTTTAATTTTGAAAAAAATTGATACTTTCAACTTTTCCTCAAAAATATTTTTGAAAACTTATTTTAAAGGAAAATTGATATTTTAAACTTTTCTTCAAAAATATTTTTTAGAAAGCTTATTTTCAAGGAAAATTGACACTTTCAACTTTTCCTTAAAAATATTTTTTAGAAAGCTCATTTTCAAGGAAAATGGATACTTTCAACTTTTTCTCAAAAATATTTTTTAGAGAGCTTATTTTCAAGGAAAATTGATACTTTCAACTTTTTCTCAAAAATATTTTTTAGAAATAAATAAATAAATGAAAAAAAAACCTGAGAACGGCTAAGCTTAGCGGCTCGACTCAACTCTGAAAACGGGTCGCACTTGGGTTGCACGCAGGTCGAAAGTGGGTTGATGCTCGAGTCGGGTCATCCGATTTCAAAATACGTAGATCTTCTGGGAACAGTAGTGCCAAAACGACGTCGTTTTCAGCAAGTATAAAAGGCTATCCCTTCTATTTTTTTAGTAGATCTCTCCTTCCCTCTCTCTCTCTTCCTTTTCTTTTCTCTTTCCTCTCTCTAAACCAATAAAAAACTCCGGTTGAATCTTGTCGGATTGTAAAAATTTTTATCGAAATCTGAGTTTTTTGTCGGAAGTTCGTCGAAAAGTTGATCGATTTCTGAAAATAGTCGTCGAAAATTGGGTAGCTGGTCGAAAAATTCAAACTTGGCCGAAAAAATCACTGAAAATTTTAAACTTCATCGAAAAATTCAATCGAAATCTGAAAATTTTTCAAAAATTTTTAGAAAAAAAAATTTCACCAAAAATTCAAAAAAATTCCCATCGATTCCTAGAGCTTGTTTTAACGCACCAAAACCCTTTTTAGCTTCTGTTTCTTCTCTGTTCACTCTTTCTCAGCCAGTGTCTGCATTTTTGTGTGTTCTGGTCTTTTGATTCATGGATCTATTTTAAGAATTGATAAGAAAAGTTTCTGATCAATCCCAACTCCTCATTGGATTGGGATTCAATCCTTGAATCCACTATGGACTCTGATTAAATCTCAAATTCACGGTAGGATTCCCCAAATTTTATTCCAATCTCAGCCGAATAAAAAGAAAAAGAAAATAAAATCAAATAAAAAATGTTAATAGATAATTAAAAGAAAATAATTAGATAAATAAAAATATTAACAAATAAATAAAAATGATAATAGATAAATTATAATATATAAATAGATAAATAATAAATACATCAATATACTAACAGATAAATAATAATAAATATATTAATAAATAGTAATAATAAATAAATAAATAATAAATACATAAGATACAAAGAAAAAAAAATATAAATATAAAAAAAATATAGAATACAAAATAAAAAATAAAATGGGCCTACCCATTTGGACCATGCCCAATTGATCCAGGCCTGGACCAAATTGGATGTCTATAGCTACCCCTCTTTACACATTTTCTGTGAAACATAAATTACGCAAAGACGTAGACACCCATTCAAGACTCCACTCGAGCTATTTTTTCATTTTTTTATGTTAAAAATTTGATCAAAACTCCTTTAAGCAGATGCTCAATGACTGTGAAAAACATAAACAAAGCTCTTCTAGTCAGAGGCTCAACAACTTCAAAAAATAAATAAAGCTCCCCTAAACAGAGGCTCAACGACTTTGAAAATAAATAAAGCTCCTCTAATCAAAGGCTTAGCGACTTTGAAAATAAATAAAGCTCCGCTAATTAGAGGCTCAATGACTTTGGAAAGCAAATTGCTCCCCTAATCAGAGGCATCACAACTTTGAAAATAAATGGCTCATCTAAATAGAGGCATCACAACTTTGAAAAACAGATTACCCCTTGACAAACTTGTCCAAAGGAGTTGAAAATCGTGTTTGAAAAAATTTCAGGAGATTGTGCTCAAAAGTCTTACAAATCAGCCTTGATACCGAGAGACATCCTATTTTAAGGATTAAAAACTTATCTGACAAGCTTTTTCTCAAATTTGAAAATGTCTTTACATCTGTCTTCTCTATGTGGGATGTTGGAATACCCCTGCTTCTTAAATTTATGCACTATATTTTCTTGAATGTAGTATATGCTGTGCACTACATATGAAATTCAATGCATGCTATGTAAATGATGGCTAACTAATTCCTATTCAATTGTGGTACTCAAGTTTCTCAAGCTCTTTTCTTGGGCATCGAACCCTTTGATTCTTCAAAGACCAAGTTGAGCTATTTTTCCAAGATCGAACGAGTGTAACTCTAAGCTATCTCTTCCATCTCTTTCCAAATTCAATGTCTTTATCAAAAACTGAACATCTCGATTCTGCCTTTATCACTCTTGACTTATTCAATGTAATGTAAAAATCTTTCATGCCATTATTCATTTATCAATCATTATTTCAAACTCAAAAAGTAAGAATGCATTTACACATTTCTTCCATTGTAGGGTATTAAGAAGAAAAGAATAAGAATGGTTGAAAAACAGTCACTAGAAGAAGCACACAAAGAGTGAAATAGAATGTCTTTTATTAGCAAAATATTGATAAACTTTGACCAAGAAAGAATTACAAGGATAAGTATGGGGGACAAAACCCAAAAATGAACAATCGGATAATCATGATAACACATCTCAAGATTTTTCTAAAAACCCAACCATCTGATGTATTTAACAACTTAGAGTTCCTTCAAATTTGTTAGTCTCTATACCAATAAATTTTTAAATTTGATGCTGTATTCTTTTTATCTAAGCTGTCTTTTCAGGTTTTCAACTTAGATAAACCCCCTATGACTCAAATCGCCCTTTTAGGGTTTTCGCCTTGAGTTTTTTTTTTCATTCACTTTTTTTTTTCATTTTTTTCTTTCATTTTTTCATTTCATTTTTTTATATTTTTTTTTCAAGCATAATATTTCTTCACAGCATCAGAATTTATAGGATGGGATAAATCATTTCCATCCATCTCAGTCAGTATCAGCGTTTCACCCAAGAAAGCCCATTTCACCACATACGGTTCTTCCCAATTAGGAGTCCATTTTTCTCTATTATCTTACTGGATTAAGAGGATTCTCTTCAAGACTAACTCTTCTTCTTGAAAATAATGGGGTCGAATCTTTTTGTCATGAGTCCTTATCATTCTTCTTTGATATAGCTGACCATGGCAGAGTGCAGTCAATTTTTTTTCTTCTATGAAATTTAACTGTTCATAGCGTTCTCGAATCCATTCAGCTTCTTCCAACTCAACTTCTTTTAGAACCCTCAAGGATGAGATATCTACTTCCACTGATAGTACAGCTTTCATCTCATAAACAAAAAAAATGAGGTTGCCCAAGTAGAGGTACGCATTGATGTTCGATATGTATGCACTGTAAATGGTAACTTCTCATGCCAATCTTTATAAGTTTCGATCATTTTCTCAAGAATTTTTTTTATGTTCTTGTTGGCTGCCTCAACTGCCCCATTCATTTTTGGACGATATAGTACCGAGTTATGATGCTTGATCTTATAGTGAGCACATATTTCTTACATCATCTTACTATTTAGATTCTTGGTATTGTCTGAAATAATTCTCTCTGAAAGTCTATATCTACAAATGATCTCTCTCTTTATGAACTTACAAACCACAGATCGTGTTACATTTACATATGATGTTGCCTCCAACTATTTTATGAAATAATCTATCATCATAAAAATGAATCTATGCCTATTAGAAGCCTTTGGGGTGATAGAACCAATGACATCCATGCCCCACATTGAAAATGGCCAAGGTGGTGCCATAACATGTAAAGCAGATGATAGAGCATGGATCTTATACCAATATATCTGGCATTTATGACATTTACGAGCATAGTCAATGCAATCACTCTCTATTATCAATCAGTAATATCATGCTCTCATGATCTGTCTCACCATCATATGTCCACTAACATGTACCACATATATTTCATTATGCACATCTTCAATGATTTTTTTCGCTTCAACCTTACTTACGCATCTTAGTAATACTTGATCATAGCTTCTTTTATACAGAACATCCCCATTCAAGAAAAAGCTCATAGCCAATTTTTGAATGACCTTTTTATCATTTTTTATTACTTGAACTGGGTATTATTGATCCTTAATATACTGTAAGATATCATAATACCAGGGCTTCTCATGTTTCTTCTCTTCTATATTGGAGCAATGAGCTGACATATCTTTAACATCTAGCCTGATGGGCTAAATGTTAGTACTATCATTAATTCGAATCATTACGATCAGAGTAGCCAAAGCATCGGTAATCAGATTCTCTTCTCGAGGTAAGTGGTCAAACTGAATATCTTCAAATTATTTTATCAACTCTAGAATATACTTATGATATGGAACGAGTTTTGAATCTCTCGTCTCTCATTCTCATTTTAATTGATATTTAACTAGAGCTGAATCCTCAAACACTTTTAATGCTTTCACTCTTTTATTTATAGCAGCTTGTAAGCTCATGACACATGCCTTAAATTCATCAATGTTATTTGTGTAATTAAAATTTGACCTTACTGTTACAAGACAGTATTATTCTTCTGGAGAGATCAGAATTGCCTCAATTTCATGTCCTAAGGCATTGGCAGCTCCATCGAAATACATTCTCCAACACTTTTCTTTATGCTCCACTTTCTCCAGTTGGGAAATAGTCATTAGATCTTCATCAGGGAATTTCAAACTCATTGGTTCATATTCTTCAGCAGCACGATCTACAAGGAACTCCGCTATAACGCCCCATTTTATTGCCTTTTGGCTTACATATATAATATTATATTTTGAGAGCATTACTTGTCATCTAGCAATTCATTCAGACAAAGAAAGCTTCTCGAAGATGTATTTAATTGGATCTAGTTTTACTATGAGCCATGTGGTATGATAGAGCATATACTGTCTAAGTCTTTTGGTAGTCTACGCTAATGCACAACATATTTTTTTTAATGAAAAATACTTAGATTCATATTCTGTGAACTTTTTACTTAGATAGTAAATAGCTCTCTCCTTTCGGCTAGACTCGTCTTGCTGTCTCAGCACACATCCCATTGAATTTTCATATACTGTGAAGTATAGAATTAAAGGTTTCCCTGGAACAAGTGACACCAGCACTAGAGGGTTTGACAAGTATTGCTTAATTTTATCAAAAGCCATTTGACATTCCCATTCTCTTTTCCAGGATTATTCTTGGGAGAAGCTTAAATATGAGATCACATTTATAGGTAAGCTGAGAGATAAATCGAGAAATGTAGTTCAATCTTCTCAAAAAACCTTAAACTTTTTTTGGTGTACTTGGAGGTGACAAATTTTGAATGGCCCGTATCTTGTTTGGATCAACTTCAATTTCTCTTTCACTGATCACGAAGCCTAGTAACTTCCCTGACTTTACCCCAAAGATGCACTTGGCTGGGTTTAACTTGAGCTGGAACTTTTTCAATCTCTCAAATAACTTTTTGAGGCTGGTGACATAATCTTTATCCTCACAAGATTTTACAATCATATCGTCTACATACACCTCAATCTCTTTGTGCATCATGTTATGGAAAAGTGTTACCATGGCCCTTTGATTTGTTGCCCCAGCATTCTTTAACCTAAAAGGCATGACTTTGTAACAAAAGATTTTTCACATGGTCACGAAAGTATTTTTTTTCATATCATCTACAACCATTTTTATTTGATTATACCCTGTGAATCCATCCATAAAGGAGAAAATTGAATGTTTAGCTATGTTATCTACCAGTGTGTCGATATGAGGCAAAGAAAAGTTATCTTTGGGAGTAGCCCTATTCAAATCACAATAATCTACACATAATCATACCTTTCTATCTTTTTTAGAAAATTGGTACTATATTGACTACCCACTTTGGATACTTAGCCACTTGTAGAAAACCTGTATCAAATTGTTTCTTCACCTTTTCTTTGACCTTTAGTAACATTTCAGGCTTCATTTATCTCAGTTTCTGCTGGACTGACTTACATCCTGGCTTTAGGGGTAATCTGTGTTCTATTATCTTTGTGCTCAGCCCTGGCATATCTTGGTAAAACCAAGCGAACACATCTATGAATTTCTGAAGTAAATCTACCAAACGTTGTCTATCTCCTGATGAAAGTGAAGTGCCAATTCTGACATTTTTCTTATTTTCTTCATCTCCCAGATTCACTAAGTCAACTATCTCCTGATGAGGCTCAATTGGCTTATTTTCTTGTTCAATCAATCTCATTAGGTCTGGAGGCATAACATATTCCTCAGAATTCTCTTCATTGTCAAGTTCATCAGTATTAATTGAATTCTCGAAACTAACCTCTTGATTGTTATCATAATTATCTTCATGTTCATTTAAGGACCTGAAATTGGATGAAATGGGATATGTTGGCAAGATGTGTTTAGAAAAATGGCAATAATGAAGACACAAGAAGAAATGAATGAAAATGCATCTTTCTTAATTTTTATTAAAATAATAAAAGATAAATGACCTAAACAAGAAAGATCACCCTAATGCCTTAGGCAATAGCTATTGGGATGTTACAATTACATTGTATTAGTTTCAAAAGTCATAGGCATTTTAATGGCACTCCAATTGTTCAACTCATAATCTAATGGATAAAGACAGACCCACCCCTCTTGATTAAACCTCATTTCATCTTCAATAGCATTAATGGTTAACTGGGCAAAAGCTTTTTTTACGTTTTTTTTGTATCTGGGTACATGAATCTTCCAGGTCTGAAAGTTTCGTACAAGTGTAGGATAACGATTAGTCTTACTATTTTTCTTGTTGGCCTTCTCTTGATCTCCCATTCTGCTACCTTATAGCCTAGGCCTAACCTTTCACTATTGTCTATTGTAGACATCGATTTTGTCTGGGTCTACTGTTTTAATTTTAATAATAATAATAATAATAATTATTATTATTATTTTTAAAAAATATATAATTATTAATTATATAAAAAACATATAAAAAAACAAAAAACAAAAACAAAAAGTAGGGTGGCTGACACTGTTGTCGCCCCCAAACAACCACTCTACAACCCGACCAACCCCCTGTCAACCTCCTGATCAGCCCCCTGACCAGCTCCCTGTTCAACCCACCTACAACCACCCTATAGCCACCCAAATCCCCCTAATTGAAGCTCTTTAAAATCAACAACTCGAATCCCCTTCAACCGCTATCTGGAACCCCCCTTTCGAAAGCTTTTTCAGACACACAGCCCCCCCTCCTTTGAACAAGCTTTTGAATATCCAAAATCCTAGCCTCTCATACTCAGAAAAACCCAAACCTTTCACGAAACCTCCTACCTATCAGAAAACCAAACGAACTACCCAAACCAAAGAAAATAAAAAAAAAACAACACAATCCTCGCCTACGACGAGGAACTATCAGCGCCGAGCAAGCCCTGCAAAAACCAAAAAACAAAAAGTCAATTTCTAAAAAAAAAAAAAAAAAAAGAAATTGAAAGCTTCAAGCCCCGATCTACGCAGATCGGGGTTGTTTATGGTAAAACGAACTTCAAATCTGGAAAGATCACGTTGAAAGTAGCTTTCTAGTCACTTTTTGAAATTTTTGGTCATCGACGACAGTGGACCAGGCGACGACCGACGCGGTGCTCCGACGGTTGGACGACGAGATGGCCGGAGTTCTCCCCCTAGAGCTCTCTCACTCTCTTTTTTTTTTTTTGAAACAGAAAATAATGAACCAAAAAATTTTTTTTTTAGCTATACATAGGAAAGTAAAACTCAAAATGACGTCGTTTAGGGAAAAACCCAAATCGACGTCGTTTTAACTAAGAAGGATCCGTTCATGGACCCGGATCCGACCTGAGATCCATGCAAACCGACCCGTCAACCTGTTTCAGCCAACCTTGAACCGGTCCAGAAGAACCGTCAGTGAATCGGTCTAAACCGGTTCGAACCACTGGATCACCTGAACCGCTGATCGAACCGCCAAATCGGTCAGATCGACCCATACCAGCGTTGACTGGACTATTGATCGGTCCGGTTCAGGTAAAAAATTTTTTTTTTTTGAATTTTCTAATTTTTTTATATTATTATTTTTGTTATTTTAAGTATATTTTTATATTTATGCATGATAAATTTTTAAATTTGTTAGAATAAATGTTTGATTGTTTTAATAATAATAAAATTAAAAACAAGTAATAATTAAAAATATATATTAAAAATGCTAAAAAAATTAATAATTTTTATTATTTTTCTTACCTAGATGTTGAAGGGAATAAAAAAAATATTTTTCTAAAAGATAATTTCGCCTAGATGTTGGAGAATTATTATGAATAAATTTTCATAAAAAAATAAATATATGAGATATTATTGATTAATTTTTAAAAATTATAAAAAATTGAACTTGCTCTGAAAGTCCGCCTAAATGATGGAGATTTTTAGAGATGTTCACGTTGTACTTAAATCTTAAACACTAATTTTTAATTTTCAAAATCTTAAGTTTTTAAAACCCCATAAAAATCCAAAATCCCTTAAATCCAAATCCCTTAAAATCCGAAACCCTTAAAATCCAAACCCTAAAATCCAAAATCCCTAAAATCCAAACCCTTAAATCAAAACCCTAAACCTCAAAACCCAAACCCTAAAATCTCCAAACTCAAAACCCAAAACCCAAAACCTTCCATATCCTAAAATTCAAGCTTTAAAACCCTCTAAACCTTAAAACCAAACCTTTAAAATCTCTACTCAAGCCTTTACTCAAAACATCCTAAAAATCTTAAGGACACATGTGAAAATTTTATTTGAAGTAATTTGTTCTCGAAGGTCGTCTAAATGATGGGGTATTTAAGAAATTTTACTTCATTAAGTTTTTTCACACGATTTTTTAATTTGCATTAATAATAAGATTAATAAATAAAAAGTATAATAATAAATTAGGATCTTAAATATAAACAGTCGCATCTAAGCTCTGCCTAGATATTGGAGAGTTAGGGTGGTCTCATTATACTTAAGAATCCAATTTTTAAATTACATTTCATTTTACATAACATTCATTGACATACACACATTAGCATGTTATTATTAGTATTTATTTGTACTATTATGTCTTTAATTTTTATTTGTACTACTTTTAAAAAAATTATGATATTACAAAATAAAATAAAAATAATATTTTGAAAAAAAATAATTTTTGGTACTCTGCCTAGATGTTGGAGAGTCACCAATAATTTTTTATAAAGAGTGTTATTTCATTTTAAGGATTGTTGTGTTAAATCTTAAGCGAAAAGAGTTATTTCAAATTCTGCCTAGATGTTGAAGAATTTCAAGATAATTCTTTAACTTAAAGATTTTCTCAATATTCCTAAATAAAAATTTTAGCAAAAATATATTTTTTTAAATGAAGGGAATTAGTGTTAAATTTCAAATTAAAATCATTTTTATCCAACATCGAAAATAGCGCGTAATTAAATGGTACCAATTTATGGGCGTTGTGGGGGTGTTAATTCTTCCCCACACGTAACCGACTCCTCGACCCAACCTGATTTTTCGTAGACCAAAATTTATCTTTTTGATAAACTTTAAACCCGTTTTTATAGTTTTATTAAAAGGATAAACTTTTGGGTGGCCAATCATACCCTAACAAAGATTGGTGGTGACTCCGCCCTTTTATTTTTTTTTATTTAAAACAATCATCTTTTACGTCTAACGGTTCCAAAATCGTTACGACATCTATCACTATCGGGGGTTCTTTTATTCCTTGCAAGTTTTTGTCCAGCCCTAATCCTGGATACTAGCCCTTATTGATGACTTGGCTCATCACTATCTTTAAAAAAAATTGATTTTTAAGTCATTCACCTATAAAATTAACTAGCTCAAAAGATCGGTAGGAGCATTTTATAGCTTCTTCGGTAGCCTCTACGTACGAAACATTCAACGGTTGGGTCACTAGCATGTCTTTCTTCCTAACTACCACTACCAATTGACCTTCTACATTAAACTTGATCTTTTGGTGCAAGGTAGAGGGCACGGTTCCTGCTATGTGAATTTATGGCCTTTTTAATAGACAGCTGTAGGATGAAGAGATATCCATCATTTGAAACTTCATATTAAAAGTGCATGGCCCAATTTGTAAAGGCATCTCGATATCCTTCAGGACTTATCTTCTGGTCCTAACAAAAGCTCTTACGATCATCTGACTATCTTTCATATAAGAGTAGTCAATGGATAGCCTCGCCAAAGTTGACATAGGCATGACATTGATAGCAAAGCCATTATCAATAAGGACCTTAGCTATGATATGGCTCTTGCACTTGACCGTGATATGCAAAGCCTTAGTATTTCTCTTTTCCTACAAGGGAATCTCATCATCGCTGAATGAAATATGATTCAACATGACTAGATTTTCAGCCAAATGGTTCACATATTCAACAAATACATTATGTGTCACATATGCCTGATTCAATACTTTTAGTAGGGTATTTCAGTGTGGCTTCAAATTTAATAATAGTGGTAGTAATGAGATCTGTGCTGACATTTTATTCAATTGTTCAACAACTAAACACTCACTATGTTTTACTAACTTTAAAAATTCACAAACCTCTTTTTTTGACACCGATTTTGGGTAATCTTCTTCAGGTTTTACTTCAGGGTTATTTCATCCTTCTCTTTCATTGACCTTCTCTCTTCTAGCCTTCTTCAACATTTTTGAAGTGTAGTACCTTTCACTTTGGATAATGCTTCCTACACCAGTTATATTGAAGGCGTCAACTTTAGAGACATCTCCTTCTTGCCCCTAAACTACTATATCACAACCATATTTTTAAAGTACAGCCTTATCATCCTTATATGAGAAAAGAGTCAAAACTTTAAAAGTTATCAGCCTAAAAATGAGTTTATCTATGATTAACTTTGGCTTGTTCCCACAATAAATTGTCACTAGCTTTGAAAATAATTTTGTAGGCTTATCGGTCATGGATACTTCAACACCTTTTAAGTCTTCTCTTTTTTTGTAGACCTCAATCTGGTATGAATCCAAGAGCTTTTGCACCTCTTAGTGAAACTACTCACAAGTTTCGATAAGGTAACCCATTGCCCCACTATGGTATTTACAACTAGTACCGACTATATATACTCTATGATAGCTGTATGGACTGACTGGTTATATCATGTCAGCTTTTCATAAAATATCAAACAGCTGACTAAGAGGTGTCTTAATATCTACTACTTTTTTTTTCAAATGGCTCTCATGTTTTTCATTTAAAGCATTCACATTATGATTAGGCAGGGTTGATATCCCCTTAACTATCTGTCAAAGCATATAGCTTGAGCTTCAGTCTCTTTCTTCTTGGGTGCTTTCTTGGTTTCTCTTCCTTTTAGCTTACCATTTTTAATGGCATTCTCAATGATTTCGCCTGAAATCACCATATCAGCGAAATTTTTTGTGACATTCTCTATCATCTTTTCATAATAGGGAGATTTCAAAGTGCTGACAAATAATACGTGGTCTTCTTTTTAATCAAAAAAGGTTGCACCTGAGTAGCCATGTTTTTTCACCTCTGGGCATATTTTTTGAATGATTCAGTTACTTTTTTTTTCATATTATGTAAAGAAAAACGATCAAGAGCCAACTCTATTATATACCGGTATTGACTAATGAAAGTATGAGCCATATCGTTTCAAGAATAAATACATGTCCTGTTTAAATGGACATATCATCTAACAGTAAAACCTGTTAAGTTATCTTAAAAGACGTGCATCAAGAGCTTTTTATTATTGGCATGGGCAGTCATTTTTGAACAGTATATAGTAATGTGAGTTTTCGAACACCTTGTACCATCGTATTTCTCAAACTCTGACACTTTAAACTTTAGAGAGATAACCACATCCGAGACTAAACAGAGTCTATCAGTATCGACAGAACCATAAAAACCCACTCCTTCCACTACTCGTAGCTTTTCCTCTAACAAGTTTATCTTTTGTTCAGCTTTTAAGGCTTCTACAAGCTCTTTCTCTTTGGGCCTCAATTTTTTATTCTTTTAGATCATCCAAATTAAAGACTGATATTAGTTTTACTGCCTTTTCAGTAAAGACAAATTTATATAACTTTGGTACTATCTTTGATTTGAATCTCATGGCATTCTGAATATGTGTACCTTATAAGATAGGTGAACTGCTGTGATGGTGGGCCTTGTGTAGGTTGGACTTGATGTGGCTTGAAACCATGAGGGTACAGTGGGTCATTCTCCTCTTGTAGGGGATGATCTTGTTGGCTAGCATTCTTTTCTATTGCCTTCCCTTTGTTTAACTTGTTCAAAGCCTCTAAAATCTTATTCAATTCCCCTTTTAACTTCTCCTGAGCTTTTTCTATTCTTTCAAGACGATTGAAATTTTTTTATTTCATTAGTTTGGCTTGAGCTCTTGTATTGTATTGGTGAGTGAGGTTGCTTGGTGGAGCTATCCTTGAACCTTTAGCACCACAATTATGATTAGAAATGCTATGCTATGCTTTATGTATGATACGTTGATACATGAATGAAATGTACATTTTTATGGATGAAATCTAATATGAAATGGATGCAAATGATTGTGTTAAAACATGATCATGAAAATAATACAGATGCATAAAATCAGACAAACAACATAGTTAGTTTCATAGATGAAATGAAAGTGATGCCGATGCATAATGTTTCATATGATAATGAAAATGATGCATAAAGTCAGACAATCAAAATGATTAGATAAACATTCTTCTTGTTTCCTAGTTTCAGGGTATACCTATCATTGGGTAGAAAGGGCTCTATCTTAGGTTTAAACACTTCTAAGGTTCACTATATGTGGTTTAAGGTTAAAGTCTAAAGGTTTCCAAATTACTCTTTACATCATTGTCCATCATAAACTAGTAAGGCACCCTAATCCTCACCCATTACATGCTACAAGTGAAAAAGGTTAAATTTGAATGGGAGTATTTCGCTAGCCACTGCAGAGGCATTAAACCTCACGAAAGCAATAAGTACTTTACTCTTTTCTAGAAGGACGGAGCTCGGGTATAAAGCTCATGTTATGCATATGCATATGAATGACATAATTAATAAAGTAAATAAACATGAATGAATAAAAAATATATACAAAAGGTTCAATTTTATTAGGCTTTTGGATAACACAAATTTATTTGCTGGCCTGACTCTCGGACGTCCCCGTGGAGTCACCAAGTTATCATAACGTCTAGATTCGGGGACCTATCACTAGACATTGACTTAAGGAGTCACCACCAATCTTTTTTATCTAGGTGCGATTGGTCATCTATGAAATCTGTCCTTTCAGGGAACACCTAAGTTTAAGGGTCTCTAAAGAATATGTTCGGTTACGTGTAAGAAAGGTTATAGCACCCTCACAACACCCATCAAAAGATGGTATCAGTTTAATTTTTTGTTATCCAATAAGCCTTAAAAATTTACCAAGTAATTAACTATTAGAAATTATTCTCTATTAACTCTAATACTTTTAGTAAAAAATTGAAAAAATTCCCTCCCTCAAGAGTATACAAGAAACTATTGTTTCACTTGCAGATGCTCCATCGTCAGATTATTTAACATTAAAGAAAATTGAAGAAAATAAAAAGAAAAGAGGGTAAAAAATGATTGCTTTTGTGCAGGAAAAATTAATACTTTCAACTTTTCTCCAAAATATTTTTTAGAAACTTTAATTTCGAGAAAAATTGATACTTTCAACTTTTCTTCAAAAAAACCTTTTTTTGAAAATTTATTTTTTAAGAAAAATTGATACTTTCAATTTTTCCTCAAAAAATTTTTTTTTGAAAATTTATTTTTAAGAAAAATTGATACTTTCAACTTTTTCCCAAAAATATTTTTTGGAAACTTTAATTTTGAGAAAAATTGATACTTTTAACTTTTTCTCAAAAATATTTTTTTTACAATTCCTATAAAATGTTGACAATACTGATACAATCTCCAAGCATCGTTTCCAAGAATATCCTCAGTTGTTGATCGCATTGGAGTTATATAAAGATGATCACCAGCATCTGTTCCTGAGCGTGGTTTATGATAACCTTCAGCAAGCAGTCTTTGGACATAGTCACTCCACAGTGGATTGTTTTCTAGTGCCTTAAGTGTGCTTTTGAAGTCAAACGATGAAAGATATGCTGTACTTTTAATTCGTGGATAGCTTATGAAACCTTGTGTATATAAGCGTTCAGCAATTTGCATGGTTGTCTGAGGTCCAAAGCCTAATGCACTTGAAACAGCCTTCAAAAGATTCATTGTGTTGAGACTAAAAGGTCGACCTTTGCTTGCCTATTTTTTTGATACATCAATTACTTCAAGAATTTCATCCTCCATCACCAACTTTTGAAACATTGTTGCAACTTCTAAGTCAAACAACTTTTGACGTTTCCATTCTAAATGAAGCTCATAACCATTCTGAATAATATAGGGACGTAATGCCCAAAATTTTTTGGGCTTAAAAGTATTAATTTGCAAATATCGCTGCACACAAATCCCAAGTGTAGGGATTTGACATGGTTCATAGCTATCATCATGCCAAAAAGAGATTGCATCCAACTCAGGTAGTATGAGTGTCGTATTCATAATTCATGCAGTAAGAACCGTATTACAGATCGCACTGCGTTGTTGATTCAGACCGCCATTGCAACGAACTCGAAGATAGCCATTAGTTTCCCTTGAAAGAGGAGGCCAATCAGATCGTGGAGTAGATAATGGTCTCTAGCCACCGGACTTGGCACTTTCCCAAAGTTCTTCTGCATTAATCTCAAAAGGTTGGAGAGATCCGTGATTTCCACCAATTATAGCTGAAAATAAAAGCGAGAGTGTGCAGATCAAAAGTACCACAACAACAATCGCTAGCTTGGCGTAAATTCCCTTTAGTCCTCCTCCTCTTTCTTGCCTCTCATGCTGCCTATGTAACCCCGACCTCCGCATGGTTAGGAAAGGAAAACGTGCTTTCAGATCTGAAGATTTTAGAGATTTTACTGTTTGGAGTTACAGTGTCTCATGTCTGTTCGGCTCCACTAGATTGTCCATAGCCTTCACCAATTTGACACGATCTCCTCCATTCTCCACGAAAAAAATAATGGCTTGAAGTGTTGCTAAAAAACCAGCTAGTTTGTGTTCATCACCACATCTGGAATTTACTGGTTTGCCAGAATTACTCAAAAAAAAAAAAAGTGCTTCTTCCACTTTCTCTATGATATCGAAGCATCATCCTCATCGACGTGGCGTTGCAGTGCTAGGGCTGGGAGAAAATCAAACACATTGGGCAGACCCAAAGTCTCTATTATTTCTAAGATAACGTGCTTGAGCTTGGTGCCAAGGCTGGGAGAAAATCAGAAATATTGAGTAGACCCAAAGTCTCTATTATTTCTGAGATGACGTACCTGAACTTGGTGCCAAGGCTGGCCCTGGCATCCCTCTCAATGTGCCACCCCATAACATATTGATAATCACATTCAATATAAAAAAAAAATTACTCACCAACATTGACAGGCGATCCAGCCTTGCTGTATAACCTTGCTGTATATATAGTTTCTCGTACTTCCTTACAGTGAAGCATATATACTTTGTCCAAAGTGATGTTGCTAAGCATCTTGAGTACACATACCTTTCTTAACATCCTGCACTCAGGACCATAAGGGTTCCAAGCTATGTCACATCTACCGTTTGCTCATAGCGCATCACAGGCACATCACGATTGGCAAATGCGATGTCTTGGTCTTTAAGCACTTCTCAGGTCATGGATGGGGAGGTCGTCCACCAAAGAAAAGCCTTGAGGGCCTAGTGGAGATGAGGGCTTCCCCCTTTGTTTTAGCTTCCCCCCTTTTCAAACTGTGAATCACAATGATTTATAAAACCATGCTGATAGAGTTTCAGTTCAATTCCAATTAGTCATCCAATGCTAAAGATTAGCATCTAATTATGCTTTCTAATCATCATCAAGCCTAATCTAAATCTTTTTTTTTTAAATAATCAGATAGAGAAGATAGAAAAAGAAAATAAACAATAAGTAGACCATTTGATAAAAATTAAAAAATGATAAATATGAAATAAAAATTTGAAATAAAAATGAATAAAAAATTTTACAATCGAGCTTGGACTTGTTTTAATTGACAAAGGACCCCGGATAAAATGGGGTGTCTACATGTGCGTTTGCAATTGTTTAAGACTATTGTGTTGTAAAGATGCCAAAATATAATACATAATATTAACATTATTCAAAATTTTTAAACTTGATTGACAGGCATAATATGCATGAATAAGTTACAGTTAATATGTATCATATCAAATAACATATGTTTTTGTATAAGAGATTGAGATGAATGGTCAAATTGGATGTGTGAAACTTTTTTGCTTAACACATACAAAAAAAGACGGATTTTACATGAATGTCAAAACATAAGAAAATGTGATAATTTATAATATTTATTTTAATAAAAAGTAAATATTTACTCTTTTTAACATATTATCAATTAATCATTAAACTTAATAGTTGTATATGACTATTTTATAGGAGAAAGCAAAAGAAAAAATTGCTACTGAGATTGAAGTAGCATATGATGGTTTTCTCAACATGCAAGAATTAAAAAATTGGATATTCATAGAAGTTGCTAGAAAAAAAAGGCATAGACGGGTCTGAGGCCTTGGATTGGGTCTAACACCATCTACCTACTATGAATGAAGCTCTCAGCAAGTCAATCTTCGCGAGACATTTCGATATTGAGAGAGGAGTTAAAAACTATACAACAACGTTTCCAGCAAATGAAAGTAGAAAGAGAACAAGAACGTTCCAAAATTGAGAAAGAATATGCTAGAATAGAGCAAAAACGTACAAAATTTCAGTAGTTGCATGATCGATTCGAATATCTTATGAATTTTGTGCAACAACAATTTTTAAAAATTAATCTCAGTGGTCTTTCAACTCAAATATTATATTTAGTGAATATTTATATTTTTTAATATCAAAATAGCTTACAATAAAGTCTTAAAAATTATATGTTATTATTCAGTAGGTTCTTGAGCACGCTAGTGACCAAAGTGAAAAAATTCCTTCATCAATTGGCAGCTTTCAAAATGTATGCAGTCATCAATTTCATACATTTTAATTTTTATTTTGTTAATGTATTAAAAAAATTTGAATGTTATTATACTAATTATTAAATTTTATGTTAATTAGATACATATTTGAACGTGAATTAAGTTTATATTAATTTTAGTATCTGAATTTAAACTCGTTTATAAAAATAATAAATATTAACATAAATTTTTTATTTTAAAAAATATATTTTTTAATTTCGTAACATTTGTGTTCAAGAATGTTGCTAAATGAATAATTTAATGGTGTTTGTACCAAAAAATACCACTAAAAGTAGCAACGCTCTTACTAGAAATCATGCTAAATTAGCGATCTTTTTTTTACATAAATGCCACTAAAGTAATGACGTTTTTTTTGATAAAAATGACACCAAATTAACGACATATCAAAGATACAAATGTTGCTAATATAGTGACGTTTTATAAAAAACGCAGCTAATATAGTGACATTTTATAGAAAATGCAACTAATATAGCTACGTTTTATAGAAAACGTGGCTAATATAGCAGCATTTTACAAATGTTGGTAATATAATGATATTTTTTAGATACAAATACCGGTAATATAGCGACATTTTTTAGATACAAAGGTCACTAATATAGCGGTATTTTTCAGATAAAAATACCTTTAATGTAGTGGCATTTTATAAAAAAACGTTGCTATTTTTTGTGATGCGTGTATAGCTGGTACTCTGACTGACGTTTTTCGCAAACGTCATAAATCTTTTAGTGGTATTTATAAATGCTGCTAAACGTAAAAAAAAAAAAAAGGTCATTAAAAACCAAAACCCCTATAGTGATTTAATTATAGAAGTTGAATTAGAAGGAAAGCAAGGTTCGTTTACTCGAAGAAAACCACTTTGAAATAACCCTAGAACTATATAATGGGGGGATCATTTGTAGATATCTCAATTTGTCTGGGGTGTAATTATTTTTTGTTAATAAAAATAAAAAATAAAAAATAAAAAAAATAAAAAAGATAAAAATAAAATGATTTAGTTTGTGTGAAACTGTTTGTTTGTATTGAAGAGTTTGTGTTGTATTTAAAATTTGGAGTTAGAATTTAAAAAAAATTAGAATTTCTTTTTGGTATAGGGTTCTCTTTATCAGAACCCTATAAATACATACCCATACCAAATAGCAAAAAACACACAGAGAAATCAGAAGCATAGATTATCAGAGAGGAAAAAACACATAAAAGTAGTAAAAGAGTACAAAATTTTTAGGGAAAATCTGTAACTTTTTTTTTTTGGAAAAATCTAGAAAAATTTCAAATTATGGGGAACTTTTCCGTTTTTGGTGAAGATTTCGACAAAATTTAAAGTTTTTGATGAGTTTTTCAAATTTTGGTGAAGTTTTTTGTAAAACTTAAAGATTTTGGTGACTCAATGTTAATTTTGGCACTATTTTTTAGAATTTGATTAGTTGTTCAACCAGCATTCATTGATTTTAGAGAAAGAATAAGAGAAAAGAGAAAAAAAAGAAAGAAAAAAAGAAAAAAATCTATAAAAAAAAAGATTTAAGCCTTTTATATAAGCGTAAAATAATGTCACTTTGAAGATTAAAAACGCTCAAGATTCACATTTTTTACCAACTTTTTCTCAACTCCCAGTGCGACCTGGTTGAAAGATTCGTTTTCGGTTGCTGAAGTTTTAACCCAACCAAGCCATTCCTCAAGTCACTTCAGCCACCTATCATCCCTGCAATCGAGCCGAGTTGAGTCATTTTCTTATTTTGGTATTTTATTTATTTATTTTAAAGTATTTTTACATGATTAAATTTTTGAAAAAAATTAAAAAGAATATATAAAACACAATAAAAACACTAAAAATTTTTTTGAGAATAAATAATAATTATCCAATAATGTAATTTTTAGAAATTGCAAAAGGTTAATTTCTATAAAATTCGTAAGTGAGAAATTTTTTTAAATTTATCCCAAGTGATGGAATAATTTAGATAAAGTTTCAATTATAATAATAATTAATATTTATTTTTAATTTAAAAAATAAAAATAAAAAAACACAAATTTAATAAAAATTTTGGAATTAAATACTAATTACCCAATGATGAGAATTTTAGAAATTTTAAATGGTAAATTTCTTAAGAAATCTCTAAGTAAGAAAATTTTTAAAATTTGTCCCAATTGGTGAAATAATTTAAATGAAATTTTAATAAAAGTAATTGTATTTTTTTTCAAATAAAAAAATTTTGATTGATGTAGACATTTTATTTTGTCCGAGCCCAAACCAATTGGGTCTGGTTAAATAGGATATAGATTATCAAGCCCAATTATCCATTTTTATTTTTATTTTATAGTATATTATTTTATTTTACTATTTTTTGGTTTTATCTTGTGCTGATTATTCATTCATTTGTTTATCTTTGATTTTTCATTTTTTACTTGATTTATGTTTAATTTTTCTGTTAGGTGTTCAGATAATAATGAAATAATAGTGATGATAAAAGAAAAGAATTAAAATAATAAAAATTTGGCCATGCAAGGATGTTGATAGAGTTATGGATGGATTGAATTTATAAGGGATAAATGATATTTTTTATGATAATATAGAAATCCTGTCAACGAGAGAGTCATGGTTAATTAGAAATATTTCTAATTACTTCCTATAAATACAGTCTTGGATCACACAGCAATACAGAGAGAAAACATAGATCACAAAAACACATATACAGAAAAGTAAAAAGGAAAACACTTATAAAAATAGTTAGAAGGTTGCAGGGATTTTTTGGTTTGAAAAACAAAAAAAATTGACAGTTTTTTTCTAAAAATTTTCATATTTCGATGAATTTTTTGGCATTGGTTGAAAATTTTTAAACAAGATTCTTAGATTCTGATAAGGTTTTCAATTTTCAACATCATATTTCCAGAAATTGACCAATCTCCGATGAACTTTTGATGAACTTTTGACAACTCAACTTAGATTTCGACGAGATTACTAGAATTCGGTGAAGAATTCAACAGGTGTTCTTCAAATCTAGAGAGAGAGGAAGAGAAAAAAAGGAAAAAGAGAGAGAAAAAAGAAGCAAAATCTAAAGGAAAGGCTAGAACTTAGACTTTTATACTGTCTCAAAACAACAATATTTTGGGCATTTTGTTCAGGCAAGATCCACGCGTTTTATAGTTGGGTGACTTGACTTGTAATGTCGACCTGCTTATGACCTGCGTCATTGTTCTTGGCTCAAGCTAAATTAAGCCACGAGCCGTGAACTGCATCATTCCAGTTGATTCTCTTGCCTTCAGCCGAGCTGAATTTGAAACATCGAGCCGAGCTGTTTTTTGGTATTTTTATTTTATTTTGTTTATTTATTTTTTAAGTATTTTTCATAATTAAATTTTACAAAAAAAATAAAAAATATAAAACAAGAATAAAATGTTTTTAGAATAAATAATAGTTATCAAATGATGAAATTTTTAGAAATTTGAAAAGGTAAATTTCTATAAAATTCTTATGTGAGAAATTTTATTTGAATTTAGCCGAAACGGTGAAATAATTTAGATAAAGTTTCAATATCAATAATTAATATTTATTTTTTATTTAAAAAAACAAAAAAATAAAAATAAAAATTTAATAAAATTTTGGAATTAAATACTAATTGCCCAATGATGAGATTCTTAAAAATTTCAAATGATAAATTTCTTAAGAAATCTTTAAGTGAGAAATTTCTCTAAATTTATCCCAAATGGTGGAATAATTTAGATGAAATTTTAATAAAAGTAATGGTATTATTTTTTTCAAAAAAAAAAAACTTTGAGTTGAAAATATTCGACAATTATCCAAGTATGAGAATATTAGAAATTTCAAATGGTAAATTCCTAAGAAATCTCTAGGTAAAAAATTTCTTTAAATTTGTCCTAAATAGTGAAAGAATTTAAATGAAATTTTAATAAAAAATAATTGTCATATTTTTTTCTTTCTAAAGATAAAAAAACAAAAAAAAATTTCTAAATAGATCCAAATGGTGAAAAATTTAAAAATTAAAAAAAAGAAGATATTTCTAATTTAGCCCAAATGGTGGAATAATTAGATATATTTTCAAAAAAATAAAAAAATAAAGAATAAAAAATAATTAAACTTTTTCCAACGATGGAACCTCTTTAAGAAAACAGATAGGATTTTTAAATACTTTTGAAGTGAGAAAGTATTTTTAAGAATTCTACCAAATCGAAGGAGAATCTTAAGAATTATTTTCAATATTTAAACATTAAAACTTGAAACCATTAGAATTAAGACCATATGATAAATTTAAAATCAAATGGTATCATCCTTTAGATGGGCATGTGAGGGTGCTATAACTTTCATCATATGTAATCGAACTCCTGAACCCTGTTCTAGTTTGTAGACCTGAACTTATTTTTTCGAGGACCTTTAGTCAAGTTTAAGAGTTCCTTAAAGGGATAGATTCATTAGGTAGCCAATCACACCTAGTTAAAATAGATTGCTGGTGACTCTATTTGTTAAATCTAGCTATAGATTTACGAATTTATATGTTATAATAGTTGAAAATATTTGACAATTATTCAATGATGAGATTCTTAGAAATTTCAAATAGTAAATTTATTAAGAAATCTATAGGAGAGAAATTTCTTTAAATTTGTCTTAATTGGTGGAAGAATTTAAATGAAATTTAAAAAAAATAATTGTCATATTATTTTTTTTTCAAAGATAAAAAATAAAAAGAAAAAATTTTAAATGAACCAAAATGGTGAAAAATTTAAAAATAAAAAAAAAATTCTAAATTGGACCAGATGGTAAAAAATTTGTCCCAATTATACTAAGAATTGTATAATATATTGTTAAGGAGATTTTATTTTGGTTGCTTTCTACTCATTCAACGCAACACTCTACCTATCTAATTTTAACAACTTGTATTTAGGTTTCATCAGCATTGATCTCATAAAGTCAGTGGCATCTAAACCATGATGTCATGAAAATTTCGTCCTGGTTGAGTGCGAATATGCTTTACTAAAATGAAATTTACAGAATACATATATGGTACAAAATTAATGAAAGTAAACTTTTGGAAACCTACCAAGTAAAAATCCATCAAAACCAAGACACGACTCTGTCCTTTCCAAAAAACCAGGCGTTGTTATTATTATTTGAATTATTCTTTCACAAACTAAAATAATGCAAACATCAATCAAATCTTTATCAAAGGCCATGTGCTTACTTTGAGGTCAAAAGCGGACCGACTCAATCAATTGATAATATACTTTACACGTAGCTCTTGCAAATCGGATGAAATTGTTATTAGTTTAGCTTTAAATTCTTGACTTTACTCTTGATTTTGTTGGTAGGCCAAGATAAATGTAGTAACTTTTAAATTTTAAATTAGAATTGGTTGAAATAATTCGAAGAAACTGTTAGTTAATTTTGTCCATATATGTAGAAATCATGAAGTCTACTTGCAAAGGCCAATTCTCAAATCAATCATTCAGTGCAAAACCATTTGAAGCTTTTCTGTTTTTTTAAGTTAAATGTACATGGCTTTGTCAACATGTTGAGTTGTTTCCATCTAATCCTTATTTTTACATTAAAACATTGATATTAATTTGTACTATTTAATCACAAGGTGGTTTGAAATCTTAATTCTACATATGACTAATGGATTAATGCATTTTGCCATATGTCAATTCCATTACAATATTTTATTTAATTCATATTACTTTTTTACTTACAATTAAAATTAACATACATGCACAATGTAATAGTATAAGATATCTTATGGAGTTATTTCAAAAATATGTATATCTTATGGTGACATTGCATTCAACCAACGTGTATTGGATGATAATCCATTAATTAATCATACTTGACATTTATAGTTTGGAGCTAGCTAAAAGAAATCAATATTTAATTGTTCCAAATTCACAACAACGTGCAAATTTCATGAAAATAGGTGTTGTTTGTAAAATAATAATAATAATAATAATAATAATAATAATAAAGAAAGTGGGTGTCAATGTAAAACAAGAGAAAGCAGATTAAGGTAATGCATGGATACATATTAAATATTTTAGTACAACGATCTTTGCCAATTAGTTACAAAGATATGTATCACAATTGAAATGGACAGCCAGAATTCTCATCCACATTATTTCCCAACTTCAATTGTTAGTATAATAAGGGTTACTTGTATCCATGAATTAAACATAATTTAATAAACTATGGAAGAATTAAAGGAATAACTCCAAAACCAGAGAGAGAAGTAGTAGTAGTAGTATTAGTAGTCTATGTAATTTCCAGGAAGCTTCCTAAAGGTAACTTAATTACTTCTATCTAATTCAAAAAAGTTTGTTAATAAAATTAAGGATATTATACATGTAAGCAATGACATCAATGAATGAGAACATCTATATGGACTGAACAACAATAATGGACTGCATACATGGCACTAGCCGTCTCTTACCATATTGTTAAATGGTTTCAAATTTAATCTAGAATAAGTAATATTGTTCAACTGTCAAACTATTCAATTCCCTTCAACAATCCATGGCACCAAGTTTTTGAGAAGAAACTCAAACTTAGCACTCCCATCCCCTCTTGATTTTCTAGTCAAATGAATCACAATTTGGTGTCCTAATAAAGAAATTTTAGAAAATTTAGAGTGGTAGATCACTAATGTCAATGTCTATCTAGTGGACTGCAGCTAATTAAATATTGACATTAAAAATGTTCTTCAATATTGCTAGAAAATATTAGTACTAATCCTAACAACATGCTATTAGCAATCATTATACTTTTCCCTTAATTATTTAATTAGTGCTCAAATCATATTTTTTAATATGAAATTATCAAGATCTAAATTTTGATTAATGAAATTAAGTATTTAATACTTTACTAACAAACTCAGGTTGGTGTATGGGGCAAAAGTGGGTAAGTGCGAAAGCTTACAAATTAAAAAAAAAAAAATTGGTTAAGTGAAAGGAATAATCCTTTAGAAGAAGAAGCAAAACAGAAACAATCTCCAAAGATAACAACCAAAAATTTTAACTATAGTTTTTAAGGGCACATTCTGTCAATCCCATGACCATATATATAATATATGATATATAATATATAATATATAATATACAATATATATATATATTTAACTCTAAATGAAACCTTGATTGAAGGCTTAAGGTCACCCAAGAAGCGACAAAAGCCTCCCGACGACATTCTTTTATGCTTTATGGTATTTTAATTTGGATTAAATTCTAATAAAATAATCAATCCCACTTATCTATTTTATAGTATACTTAGTGCTGTGGACACTCACTAACACGAAAACAATATAGTATACAATTTTTTAAAAATTCCCAATTGTTTCTGATCTTCAAAGTTAGCAAATTTGTTTTTATTATATTAAAGATTTTGATTGTTTCCTTGTGAAAATGGATATCTCTGTTTATTTTTTTTCCTTGAAGAAGTTGGTTGATTTTTGTAATCTATACAGAAATATTATAAAAAATAATGACAATTGGCTAATAAAAACGTGGTCTGATTTTTAGTTTCAATAGACATTGTTAAATTCTGATAATATCAAATACCAAAAAAAAAAAAAAAAACAGTTGATGCAATAATCAAGAATACTTAAAATTTCTATTCAAATTGGCTAAGCGAAAAAAGATACTAATGTCCTGAAGGAGCAAGCAAAAGCCAAAATTCAGTGTGCAAATGAGAGATGAGTGAGCATGGCATGGATGCTTGTGTCTAGAATTTAAGCTTCCAAATGTCGTTTTTGCTTTAAAGTTACCTTGAGAGTAGATTTTAGAGCATTGTTGTTTGTCCCCAAAACAAAAAGAAAGGGAAATATTCCAGGAACATGATTACAAAAGGAAGCTGAATCTGAAACAACAAAAGCAATGCTTCAAATCCCCGAATCTGATCTTCCTTGGGGTTCAACATATCATTTTTCCTTTTACCTCCTACAACATGATCATAAAGGGGGGCCGACTAACAGCCTGATTGGGATTTTGATGATGGGCCCCGAAAACTCTCTCTTACCCAAATCAATTGAACAAGTTTGTTGACAATGGCCCAAAGTATGGCCAGTTCTCAAACTGCGATCTAATCATCCAGGACCGAACAAATCCTGGTGGGCCATTAGTAAGGTATCTTCTGATTCTGCATTTTCAACTTCCAAGTTGTTAATCATTTATTTGTGGGCTCTATTAGGGATAAATCACAACAGAAGAAAAAGATGTATGGCCCAAAACTATTGATTAAAACGTGGGGTAAGGACTCTTCTGATTTGCCAAAAATACCACATTCAAAGAATATACTTTTACTACCTAGGGTCGGTTGCAAATTTTTCATAAAGCAAGTAAGAACAAAAGTTTCGGTCACAAACCACTTGATGACTAAGCCGGATATCAGGGATATCTCTCCACTTTTGAATGCAGAAAAGAGAACTAAATGGTGGGAGAAAGGAATGCAGGTTACAAAAGCGATGTCAGTTTCAAAAGGGATGTCACTCAATCAGCACATACCCTGACAATGTATGGAAATTAAACAATTGGACGCCATTTCTGGCTGTGCTGCCTTGACTTTGTTTCTGAAGTAATACAGAGTCAGAAACGGGGAATTTTTTTCTTTTTTGTATATTTGAGGTCGTAGAGATTGAACCGGATTACTAGAACTGAAAATCCAACAGTCTACCGACAGTAATAGGGAATATTAAGCTGTGAAGAAGTATATTATACTATTAATGTTGCAAACTCTGACTGGCATTGGCATATATACATGCTTGGTAGAATTATTACAAGTGCAGATGTTTGTTAACATCAAGGCAAGATCTTAAGCAATGAGAGCCAACTTTTGAAAAAGGTTCTTGGCTGTTCATTCACAACAAAACATGAGAACATACTTTTCCCGGACAAAGCGCCCGTGTGTAAAAGACAACGTCTCTTTTTCTCCATCCTGAAAACGTATGGGTCGAAAAAAGAAAAACGATTGTTGACTTCATAAGAAAATTGTTAAATCTTTTGCCTTTTGGCACCGAACACAGTATATCAAATAGGAAGATATATATATATATATATATATATATATATATGGAAGGAAGTCATGAACCTTCATAGGGATGAATAACATGCACTGCAACAATCCTAAAGAAAGTAGCGAGCCAAGATTCATGATCATACAAATGGGAGTCATGATGAGATTTGTTCATTATTTCCTACCATAATATATATAACCTTTTTGCAAATATTATTTTTTAATATATGCAAAATACATTATTAATTCCCCTAACGTACATTAATGTTTTATAGGATTCTCAATTTGATTATGGATATTTATTCAGATTTATATATCAATAGAATCCCATGACAATAAAAATTAGTGATGAAGTTTAGTAATGGACCTTCATAAATTAGTTCAACACTTAACTCTAATCAACTCAACACACAAACCTCACTTATATGTAAATTAAGGAGTTAAGTTTTTCTAAGTATTATATTTTTTTCTGGAAAGGAACCTTTTTTTTTTTTTAGTTCGAGAAATAAAGATTGGAACTTTATTTTTTTGGCATGATATATATATATATATTTACCATTTGAATCAAATGTTTGGATATTAAATATAAATTCTAATAACGAGATGACTGTAAATCTTGTGTTTTTGATGAATTACTATTTTTTTTCAATGTATAGATAACGGAGTGATAGTTAAGTTGCTGGGAAAAATCCTAACTTAATACATATGTTAGGGTTTGCATACTATACATAATATACTTTGGGTTATGCCTGGGTCACGCGTTTTCTAAACAAAAGCTTTCCTATATTTTTCCATTTATTATTACATATGGTCCTAAATGAAGACAAAAAAAAAAAAATGGTAAGAAGAAAACTTCTCATTGCTCAATCATTCAAAATCGGAATTAAATTCCCCAAAACAATAACACCAATCTACATCTGGAGCCCACTTTGATGGGAACCTAATTCAGGATTCTACATTTTTTTTTAACTTCTTTTTGGGTATGGGATGTGTGGGTTAGGGAGGAGGGCATCAGCAGCACTGAAAGGGAAGCATTGGGCCATGTTCAGCTGGGTCCCCTATGTATCCATGAGCCTGAGCAACACTTAAAGGAGTGCATACCAGGTTGCTTGCTCCCTTCACTGCGCCAAATTCAAAGATTAAAAACACTTATTCTCTCTCTCTCTCTAATTTATTTTGTTTGCAATATTAATTCTAAGTATTTATATAATATATTACGGGATTGTGCAGGCGGGTGGTTTCTACGTTCCTTTTGGGCTTTTGCATGTGCCGATCTGCCTTTGCTCATGTGAAACCCACATGACTCGCATACCCACTTAATCAAATTTCTCATGTCAACCTCATTAATTTTGCCTGCAAGCTATCTCGTCCCAGTTTGCAGTTAAAAAAAAAATCTTAAATATGATGGGATTTTTGTTTCCTTTTTAATGTTAATTGCTGACATTTTGATAAAATGACATCCTTTAATTTCTTTAATTCTTTCATGTCATTGTCCCCCATAATCTTTGTTATGTTTGGACATAAATGCATAGGATTAGGGAAGGGTGATCATGGTCTAATTTTGATGTTGGTGTTTAAGAAGCTGTTGAGACAAAGCTTTCTTAATCACTGGTTTTCATGTCTCTCTTCATTTCTTTTTTTCCCTTTCAATGTCTGCATGAAAAGCCAATTAGTTTGCTGTTTCCGGCCCTTAAAAACTGCCTGATTAACCTTTCTTGCCTCTCTTTTCCCAGCCAAAAGGACAACTCAACAGTTTACTTTCACAAGGAAATAAGTATTTCCTTTCTTATCAAATCAGAAAATTTTTGATATAATTCATCTGCTGTCCAGAACCGTAAGCGCATTGAAGAAACTAAATTAACTAAAACCGTGTTGACATTAATATAAAATAAGAAGTAAATTTTAAGTCCTTTGGCTCAGAGTTTTATAAGAATTTGTGCAGCGAAATCCAGAAAATTCTATCAATAGCACATGCATTCAATATTAAACAAGAACATGAAATCGACCGAAACTCCCACTTTCTTCTTTAAATTATTTTTAATTCTATTTTATTCAATCTAAAAACCATTAATTTATGAGAACTGAGAGCTACCAAACTCCTTCATCACATGTAAGGATCATGGACAGTTGCGACCGGTATTGCAGCATATCATGGACAACCAGAATTTTATTTTTCAAATTATGAATAAATTGTTTTTTTGCTCGAAATTAAAAGATTTATGTAACTGAAAAAGATTGCATACTGCAAATAATGGTTTTGGTTTATCTTTTAGTTTAAGACGTCAAAAGGAGTTGGCAAAATGGGAGATTTCTCCCCACATGCCACATGCAACAGACAATATGTTGGATTCAATCCACTGGAGAGAGAAGGTAAAGCTTAGTTTGATGTTTCTGCTGCTTACTTGATTAATATTAATGATTATTTATTATCATCATCATTATTATCATCGTGATTCATGCAATGCAAAAACGTTATATGTTTCTCTTTTTTTGTTATAATATAATTTAATTAATTTCTTGTTTAAAGCTTAAAAATATATTTTTTCTTAAAAGCAAAGATAGCTTTATTTTATTAAAAAATGGAAAGAAGGGTAATTGTAAAAAAAAACAAAAAGACCAAAGACCCTTACAACCAAACTACAAGATCACTTAATCGATAATTTTCTGATTTGATGAGCCTATCAACAATTGAATTGACCTCATGGAAAGTATGAATAATAAAAACGCCCTTCAATCTCGATTTCATATTTTTAATTTGGGATATATATATATATATATTTATCTATTTATATATAAACACTCCAAATTTTGATTTACTGAAACGAAAACTCTTTTTTAAGATAAACCCCATCTCTCCTATCTTACAAATATACATAGACATAGCCCAACAAATAAATAAAACCAAAATTAACTACTTAAAATTTATTTAAAAGATCGTAATTACTTTTTTTTGGCCTTTAATAGACCATAATTACTTAATTAACTATTCTACGGGAAAAATGCTATTTCTATTCTTAATATATGAAAAAGGATAATTTATTGAGTAGTTGTAGATCGTACATTAATTAATTAATTAAAATGTTCACAATCAATGGTGTAACATCATCGATTTTGCGTTAGTCAAAGCTAACTATAGAGAATCCAAATCCATATTGGTATCCCAGTTAATGAGTGGCGTTATGGGAAAAAAATAGTAATAAAATATAAAAAAATTCAAAATACTCCCTTATTTTATCTCTTTTAAGGCATAATTTTAGTATTGTTTGCTTAGGAAACATGTAAATACTTAGGTACTAAAAAACAGTTTATGGTCACTTAAATTAGTACTATAAACACTTTAAATTAGCCAATATATTCATTTTCTTTTGTCAAAAAATAATTAATTAATAACGAATACGGTTAAACAATCCTTAAATCAATAGGGTTGATCGTTTGCATCAAAATATCTTAACCTAAATTGCTAATAATTAGGTGTGCCAATCAACTAAAGTATGTAAGCATGAGTTCACAAACATTTGTTTGAGTAAATAAGCTAGATATCTAAAAAATTAATATATAGTTATAGTAGCTAAATGAACAACATAAAATTATTGGCACAATCTTATATTCTTAAATTGAATTCCTATAATTATGCAAATTAATAATGATAAGGTACATATATTTTTCTTTCTTTATATGGATGTACCATATAGATATATTCATATATAATTCTTAGAGAAATTATTTCTCTATTTCTTTTCAATATCATTATGTAGAAGACCGAATTGTTATATATTATTATTGAATATTATTCAATGATTCGAGTTACATTAATACTTAAGATATGGTGTTCGTTAGCAACTGATGCAAGTTGTAGCATTCTCTAAAGCTTTAACTAATGAGAAATGATGATATAGTCGTTATAGATATTAAAATGTTTGAAGATATATTGCATCATTGTATAAAAGATATCTTCGCATAATTTGATTGGTTAATTATGATCTAATTATGCACCAAAAGTTAAGTAAATTAAAGATTTGGGCTAAAATGATTATGTGATTCTAAACAAATGGCTATATATATAGTTAATGCATGACAATTAATCATCTTTTTATTTTTTTCAATCAAACTTTTTTATTGGTAATGAACTAGAATTTGAATTTGTTTGACAATAATAGAGCGAACACCATATTTTCTTTTAGAATTGTTTTATTGAAAAAAAATAAAAGAAAGTAGCAAGTATTTATTGATTTTAAGTCATCCAAAAATATATAAAAAATTTAGTTTAATTAATTTATAGAGTCATATAATATTTAAATTTTAATATTTTATATTTTTTTAATCCTCAAACTATAGTTTTCTTTAAAAGAAACAAAGATCTCAGTCCTCTTTGATTATTAATTTAAGTGAAAAGCATGGAATGATGGAAGCTTTTAGTAGTAAGAGAGAAAGAAGCCTCCTAGTCTTTTCCCATACCTTTTTCTTTTTTATCTTATTTTCCTTTAAGTCTCCGAAAACTTAATCTCCAAACTATTCATGGACATAATCTCCAAACCATTCATGGATATGCTTTGCTTTCTTAAATCTTGACTATAAATTTAGTTAATTTAGTTAACTATTCAAGAATATCTTAAAACTTTAATTTAGTTAATTTATATAATCATATATAATATTTAATGGATTTTAAGTTTTAAATCTGAATACTTATATTTCTTTTTCTATCCTCAAATTAAAGTTTTCTTAAAAAAAAGGTCTCAGTACTCTTTAATTACTAATTTAAGTGAAAAGCATGGACTGATGGAAGCGTTTAGTAGTAAGAGAGAAAGAAGCCTTCTATTCTTTTCCCATAACTTTTTTTTTATTTAATCTTATTTTTCTTTAAGTCTTCGAAAACATAATCTCCAGACTATTCATGGATTAAATCTTGGATATAAAACATGAAAGAAGTCTTTCAAAAACCGCGTAAACTCTCTCATCCTTTTTAATCACTAATTGAACCTTTGAAAGTTAAAAGTTAATTTCACTTTAAAGATTTCTTCCAAGCAATAGTTGTTTCCAAAGCTTGCGTAGTTGATGACGACTTTGAAACAAAGCAAAAACAGTTATAGCTTTATTTACATCTAAATCCACACAATATTTCTTTTAGTTGAAAGGAATTGAAGATAGAGAATTAGTATACGTAGGAATATCTATGGCTTTGTTTCAACCTCTCAAAACAAAAAAAAAGAATGTTTTTTGACTCTAAACCCACAGGATAAACCCCCCCCCCCCCCAAAAAAAAAAAAAGAAAGGATTTTATGGATTGGAATTTGAAATTCGCTTCTCATACGGCTTGAACAACGTTAAGAGTTATAATGGTGATGATAAGGTCGGTTGACCCACAACTAATGAAGGATTAGGCAAATGTCGGCAACTTGATGATGTTGATGATCAAGTCACCGAGTCCAACAGGCAAGGGCCAGAAAAAATAAATGTTGTACGAGCGTAGTCAATTACATGACAGTACACTTCTATATTACTACTAATAGAAGCAATTAATAAACAAAAGAAAATGCTTTATACACTTCTCTAATACACTTCTTTTACACGCTCATATAATATTTATATATATATATATAATTTTGAAATTTTATTATAATCTTAAAAATTTTAATATTTTTCATTTAAATTTTTAAAAGTGAATATATTAAATGAGATTATGAGATGAGTGCAAATAGCACTATCTAAAAACAAATTATACATATGATAAGTAAAAGAATTAAAGGAAAAATTGTTTATATGTAAATTGACAAGGAATTTGTTCTTTGCAAATTATATACTATAATGATTTCGAATAATCCAAGAAGATTTTCATGGCAGGTGGTAACGTAAAGTTTACAGGTAAAACTAAACATACTTCAAATCCCGCAAGGATTGAATGCTGTTTCTCTCTCTGTATACAACTGAACAAATAACAACAACAAAAATTCATATTTTCAAAATGAACAAGTGTTCACACTCGTAAATTTGACCAGATCATGCAAGGATTGGAACGATAGCCGGAAAAACCCATTTGTTGCGGGACCTTCTTCTTGCGTTTTTCAAGTCTTTGTCGTTCTGGTTGTTAATGGTAATGGAACTATCGAAAGACTTCAACCGTTGCATGGCGAGTCTTAGGGTGTCTTCGGACATGTTAGCGAAGCAAACTCGGAACCACCCCCATTTGTTGCGGGACCTTCTTCTTGCGTTTTTCGAGTCTTTGTCGCTCTGGTTGTTAATGGTAAAAGAACTAACGAAAGACTTCAACCGTTGCATGGCGAGTGTTAGGGTGTCTTCGGGCATGTTAGCGAAGCAAACTCGGAACCACCCTGGTTCAGTGCAATGACATGAAGAGCCAGGAGAAATGTTTAGTTTAACATCGTAAACTATTCTCTTCCAAAGCTCCATTTCTGCTTCGAACGTGTTGGAGCTCAAAAGGTGCCTCATGTCAACCCAACAGAACAATCCGGCATTGCTTTCTAAGCAGCTGATACCGGCTTTTTTCAGGCCTGAAACCAGTTCGCTCTGTCGGTTTTGAAGCCTCTTGTGGTTTTTGGAAATGTATCCTTTTGTGAATTCCTTATCGGATAGCATGGCGGAGAGAAGATATTGAGTTTGAGAAGAAACTAGGCCAAAGCTGGACATTTTTGTGGCGGCAGCCACAACAATGGGATCGTTGGAGTAAATTGCACCAACTCGAAAACCAGGGAGACCCAGATCCTTGGAAAGACTATAAACAATATGAACTCTGTCCCAGACATTAGTGCTCTCGAGGTTTCTATCTTTTAAAACTTCCATGATGCTTACGAAGGCTCGAGAGCTAAAAACAGTTCCGGAGTAAATTTCATCGCTTATTAAATGAATTTCTTTGTCTGTAATGAAGTTAATGAGTAGGTCCAATTCGGCTCTTGTCATTGTTGTGCCCAATGGATTAGAGGGGTTGGTGACTAAGACCCCTTTGACCCTCAGGTTCTTTTTTTGTGCTTGTTGATAAGCTTCTTCAAGGACCGATTTAGTGATTTGGAAGCGGTTAGAGCTGGTACACTGAATTGGTACAATCTCAACCCCTGTTCGCCACTTGAGATCTCTATCAAATCTGTAATGAAAAAAGAAATATTAACATTTAGTAACATACGTTTTCACGCATAAAGTTAAGGAGTTGTTTTCTTAACATTTTAGTAACAGAGAAACTAAATTAGAAAGCAAAGATAAACATACCCTGGGTAATATGGCGTGGGAAGAAGAAAAGCGTCGCCTTGTTCAGCGAGACAAAACATGAGAGTTTCATTAGCAGAAGTTGCACCGGCGGTGAGGACTATGTGATTTGGATCAAAAGTTACTTTGTTTCCTCTGATTTCAGCCATGAAATCAACCAACGCCTGTTGATAGAATTATCAAAACAAAGATTAAATATTGACAAAAGCAATGGACCAAGAGCTATATCTTTGTCATAAAATAATGGCGTTGTTACTTGTTAGCTGACCTTTTTTAATGCAGGGAGGCCATGATAATCTTGGAAAAGAGCAAGCTCTCTAAATATGGATTGCCCATCTCTCTTGAAACCAGCTGCATCTGGGTTTTTGGCCAGCCAAAACTCAAGAAGATCAAAGGAGAGCTGCAAAAATAAAACTATAAGAGACAGCAGTTTAAGCTGTAAAAACAACATTCCATTTCCACCATAGTACAATAATAATAAAAATGAAAAAGAATCTACTGCTCTGTATTTTTCTGGGTTTTTTTTTTACCTGATTCTCTGCAAGACCCATCTGAATAATTCCTTTAGGATTCTTGACTTCATCGTAGGGGTTTTTCTCGTATTCCTGCCATCCTAGGAAGTAAGAAGAATCTTGCCCATGAGAATTGCACGTGGCTTTTCTTGACAACAGTCCCATTTCTTTTGCCCTTTGATTCTGATATATATCAATTTCTTTTAAGCTCCCGCATAAGCTATAGCTAGCTTTTAGACAAAAGTGTGAAAGCATTATTTGAAGCAAAACTAGCCAGGAAAAAAAAATTATCATATATATATATATATATATAGAGAGAGAGAGAGAGAGAGAGAGAGAGAGAGAGAGAGAGAGAGAGAGAGAGAAGGAATTGATTGTTTGTGGTTGTTGAGGGAGGACGTGTTTAACGAGAGAACTTTGATTGTTGTTGGTAATGGCAGGTCTATTGCAAATGGGCATATATATAAGCCAAGAAATTTTCCCACCCAAAATTAATTAAAATATAGATATTATTGTTAGCCTATAGGACAACTTCAAAAAGACAATTTTGACCAGGGGCTTTATTTAGCATAGATATTAATAAATTAATTATTTAGAAGAGAAAATTAATGTTCTCCACCGTCAACCAGACATATCCATCTTCTATACTCTTGGTTTAATTTTACAAGGTATAAAGTGGGGTAATCGGGCATCAAATTTTTTTCTTTTTCTTTTTGAAGTTTTTTTTTTGGTTTAATGTTATGTTTTTATGAAAACAAAGCAAAATCTGAGAGACCTAAAAAGCCATACCGACAGCAAATCTAATTTGACATAAGCACTACTGACCCACAAAGCCATGCTAACTTGGACTCTCTAGCGTGCAACTCTGGTCCATATGTCCCTTTCCTGTCTTAACCATCGAACACAATGTCGGCCATCCCCCCTCCCTCTCTTCTTTAATCAGCTTCCCATTTGTTTCTTTTTTTTTTTTTGTCCAAGATTCTACCAAATATTGAAAGAGAATTCCGATATTTGAAGTCAAAATTCACTGCCCATTATAAACATCTTCAGTGGGGACGAATAGGATAGAATTAGTAAAAGATAGCTTTCATTAAGTGAAAAATGTACGTGTTTGTTACTCATATCAGTTCATGTATAATGGGTTTTTATTAAAAATAAGAATGTAAATGATACATTAATATTCGTAAATTACTCAGGTTCGATTCGAATAAAATTTTAATTGGATTCGATTATTATCGAGTCGAGCTCGAGTTCGAATAACTCGATGAGTCGATCGAGTCGAGTTCGAATATTCTTATACTTGACTCGAATAGCTCACGGACCTAATCAAGCTTTTATATTTAAATATTTTTTATTATTTTAATTAATAAAATATCTTGAATTCGAATTCGAGTTCTAGCACAAATAATCGAACTTTTATCGAGTATAAGAATCGAATTTATTTTTACATATTAATCGAGCTTAATCGAATGAGCTCGAGTAGTTCGATTTCGATCACGAATCAAACTCAAGTTAAGAAAATAAAATTCGATCGAGTTTGAACCGAATATCGAATCACGAGTTAAGAGTCGAGCTCAAGCTCGTTTGAGCTTCTCACTTTATCGACTCTACTTAACTCAATTACACCCTTAATTAAAAACTTCCTTAATTTAAAATTACAAAGAAGTAAAGAAGGAAAAAAAAATGAAACAGTTTTTCCTTTCTGTCGTGAAATTGCCTTCCCGATTGCTCTATCCAAATATAACAAAATTCTTAGTTCTCATTTGGATTTTTTCATATTTTTGATGTCGTGATTAAATTTACTGCATTATTAATTAGATTTAAATATCAATTTCAATAAAATTAAATTAATTTAAATTTTTCATTAAATTTTTTTTCAATTACAATTATAATATTTTTTTCAATTACAATTATAAGTTTTTTTTTCAATCACAATTATAATAATTTTTATTACTATTTTTAATTTTACCGTCAATCAAAATAGAGTCTCAATCAATTTGGTTCTGAAGTATAGAGCCTGTTAAATGAACTGCCATGTTTTTTGTGACTTTTTTTATAAAGAGATTGAGGTAAAAAAATTGTAATTTTCGGAATTTAAATTTTAAAATTATTGTATATTATCTTTTAAATGATTATATAAATTAATTGAATTAAATAAAAAAATCAGTCATAGACGGTGGGCATTCCAATTACTAAAAATCTTTGTTCTTCAATGATAAAAAATAATAATAATAATAAAAAAGGGATAGGCTGAGAACTGAATATCAGTGGATAGCAACTAAGGTCAAGTAACTATTGCTTAACAACTTCTGACCAATTGTTCCGCCCTTTGTTTCATTAGCTACCTGATTTCCAAGTGTGTTTTGTCTGCCATGATCACATGGGGAAGGTGGAGTAAAAAAACAGTAAAATTTACTAATAAAACTTCACTTGGAATTGATTAAATAAAATTTGTTTAGGTTAAAAAAAATTGGGATGATAAAAAGGGGTTGACGAAAAGTATTAGGTGAGATAGTGGCAGTGATGTCCGCTCACAGATTTAAAGGCCTTTCTTCTTCTTCTTCTTCTTCTTTTGATTTGTTCTGTAGGTATTTTTCTTTTGTTTTATCAAATCACATTCGATTCTATGAAAAAGGTTAGGGACAGCTCATAATCACGTAGCCTTTCAGGAATTTAATTGTATAAGTTGAATTGGAAGGAAAGGAGGGCTCGCTTACTTGAAGAAACCACTTTGAAATAACCCTAGGACTATATAATGGGGTGGGACTATATAATGGGGTGCCATTTGTGGACATCTCAATTTGTTTGTGGTATAATTATTTTTTGTTAATAAAAATAAAAAATAAAAAATAAAATAAAAATCAGATTGTTGAGTTTGTGTGAAACTGTTTGTATGAACTAAAGAATTTGAGTTTGATTTGAAATTTAAAGAAGATTGAAAATTTTGTCTGGTATAGGGTTCTCTTGATCAAAACCCTATAAATACATACTTATACCAAATAGCAAAGGATACACAGAGAAATTAGAAGTACAGATTATTAGAGAAGAAAAAACGCACAAAAGTAGTTAGAGAGTACGAAATTTTTAGGAAAAGTGTACAAGTTTTTTTTTTTTGAAAAAATTTGAAAAATTTCCATACTCTGGTGAACTGTTCCAATTTTCGATGAAGATTTTGGCAAAATTTGAAATTGCTAGTGAGTTTTTCAATTTTCGATAAAGTTTTGGCAAAACTTGAAAATTTAGGCAACTCAACCTAGATTTTAGCACTGTTTTCCAGAATTCAATGAGTCGTTCAACCAACGTTCATCGTTTCTAAAGAGAGAGGGAGAGAATAGAGAAAGAAGAGAGAGAGAGAGAAAGGAAGAGAGGAAATCTAAAAAAAAAAAAAAAGATTTAGGCCTTTTATATAAATGTAAAACGACATTGTTTTAAAGATTAAAAAAGCTCAAGATCCGCGCTTTTTACCGACTTCGACCCGACTCGCAGTGCGACTCGGTTGGAAGATCCGTTTCTAGCTGCTAAAGATTGAGCCAAGTCAAGCCATTCTTCAAGCCGTTTCAGCCACCTATCATCCCTACAGCCGAGCCAGTTCTTTAGTTGAGCAGAACCATTTTCCTGTTTTTGAATTTTTTATATTTATTTATTTTAAAGTATTTTTACATGATTAAATTTTAAAAAAAAAATTAAAAAAAATATAAAACACAATAAAACACTAATAATTTTTTTAGAATAAAATAACAATTATCCAATGATGAAATTTTTAGAAATTGTAAAAGATTAATTTCTATAAAATTTCTAAGTGAGAAATTTTTTTAAATTTGTCCCAAATGGTGGAATAATTTAGATAAAATTTCAATAATAATAGTAATTAATATTTATTTTCAATTTAAAAAATAAAAATAAAAAAACACAAATTTAATAAAAATTTTAGAATTAAACACTAATTACCCAATAATGAGAATTTTAGAAATTATAAATAGTAAATTTTTTAAGAAATTTTTAAGTGAGAAATTTTTCTAAATTTGTCACAAATAATAAAATTATTTAGATGAAATTTCAATAAAAGAAATCGTATTCTTTTCTAAATAAAAAATTTTGGTTAAAAATATTTGACAATTATCTAATGATAAGATTCTTAAAAATTTCAAATGATAAATTTCTTAAGAAATCTCAAAGTGAAAAATTTGTTTAAATTTATCCCAAATGGTAGAAGAATTTAAATGAAACTTCAAAAAAAAATTATCATATTATTTTTTTTCCAAAGACAAAAAACAAAAAAAAAATTTCTAAATGGACCAAAATGGTGAAAAATTTAGAAATAAAAAAAATTTTCTAAACTGGCCTAAATGGTGAAAAATTTAGAAATAAAACTTGTAAAATAAAAAATAAATTCTGAGAATGAAATTCTTAGTAATCACAAATGGATGATTATTTAAAAAAATTTCTAGGTGAAAAAATATTTATAATTTGGCCTGAATGATGGAATAATTAGATATATTTTCAATAAAAAATCAAAATAAAAATAATTATTAAACTTTTTTCCGATGATTGAGCTTTTTTAAAAAAATAAATGAGATTCTTGAATACTCTTGAGGTGAGAAAATATTTTTAAAAATTTTATCAGATTGGTAGAGAATTTTAAAAATTATTTCCAATATTCAATATTAAATTTAAGACTATTAAAATCAAGACCTTAGGATAATTTAAAATCAAATTGTACCATCCTTTGGATGGGCATGTGAGGGTGCTATAACATTTTTCATATATAATCAAACTCTCAAACCCTATTCTGATCAGTAGATTAGAACCTATTCTTTAGGGACCCTTAGTCAAGCTTATGAGCTCCTTAAAATGATAGATTCATTAGGTAATTAATCACACCTAGTTCAAAAAGATTGGTGACAACTCCTTAAATTATTTTAGCTAAAAATTTTTGGATCTATTTATTATGATAGTTTGACGACTCTACTGGGGATACCGATAAAGAGTCAGGCCATAAATTTTATATTTATCCTATCCTTTGGTCTAATGGTTTTAAAGTGTAATGATTATATTATTTGTTTACTAACATTTTTCCTTTTTGTCTCGATTTATGGGATTGAAAATTATATGTTCCTTCACACACACTCTCACATGCATTTTCATTACATGAGCTCTATGCCCGAGCTCCGTTCCTCTTTAGAAAATAAAATACCTACGCTCTTGTGAGATGATAATCTCCACAATGGCTAGTAAAATACTCTCACTCAAATTGAATCCTTTTCGTTGGTAGCCTGTGATAGGTGAAGATAGGAATGCCTTACTAGTCTGTAATAGACAATGATGTAAGAAATAATTTGAGAATCTTTAATGGTCAAAATCACTTATAATAATAAAATAAACTAATAAAATAAACAAATAAATAATAATTAATTAATTAAAATAAACAAATAATTAATAATTAATTAATTAATTAAAATAAACTAATAAACTAATAAAATAAACAAATAAACAATAAATAAGCCTAGCATATAATCTACATTTAAAATACCATCATTAAGATAAAGCTCTTCTTACCTGTTGATAGATTTAACCCAACATTAGGACATAAGAATAACCAATTTGTTTGATATATTAATTATCTAACCATTTTATTTGTTTGACTTTATGCATTCGCATCATTTTAAATAGTGCTTGCATTAACATTTAATTCTATGCATCATTTTCATTGTCATATTTAACATTATGCATTTGCGTCATTTTCATATAAGGAATATTTACCACATATTAGTTATTGATAAATCAGATCTCATACCTACATCCATGAAAATGCACTAATATAAAATGGTAGTTATGTGGCAAATATTAGTACACTACATTCATGCATTAAAATACCCAAACGTAAAGCATAACATTTGTAATAATAACACAATTGTGGTACTCAAGGTTCAAGGATAGTTCCACCAAGTAAGAACCCCACATAATCAACTCACTAATACAATATAAGAACTCGAGCTGGACAGATGGACAAGAAAATTCCAATCATCTTGAAAAGATAAAGAAAGCTAAAAAAAAGCTTGAAAGAGAGTTAAGTAAGATTTTGGAGACTTTGAACAAGTTAAACAAAAGGAAAGGTATAGAAGAAAATACTAGCCAATAGGACTATCAATTACAAAAGGTGACTGACCTTCTATATCCTGCTGGTTATGGGACCACCATAACAGTTCATATACCTTGTAGGGTATACATACCCTGAAATGCCATCAGTTTCAAATCCAAAGAATTACCAAAGCTATATAAATCATGTATTTGCTAAGAAGGTAGTAGAACCGATCTAGGTCTCTAATCTAAATGATCCAAAAAAATTAAAACCAAAAAAGGTTTAGTCACTGGGGGACTCAATAGCTAACAAGAAGATAAATATACTTGAAGAAAGGTTTCGAGCAATGGAAAAAATTAGTTTTTATGATTTTGTGGATGCTGCTGGGCTCTATTTAGTCCCAGATGTTGTTATTTCTCCAAAGTTTAAGGTACCAAAATTTAAAAAATATGATGGTATAAAGTGTCCAATGACTCACATTATCATGTACTACTGAAAAATGACTGTCCATGCTAATAATGAAAAGCTATTAATACACATATTTTAAGATAACTTTATTGGCTCTACTAATAGATGGTATGTTTAGCTATATAAGATTCACATTCAATCCTAAAGTGATATGGTCTGAAACTTTATCAATCAATGTTGATATATCATAGATCTAGCTTTTGATCACTTTTTTTTATCGAATATAAAAGTAACTGAATCATTCAAAGAGTATGTCCAAAGGTGAAAGAACATAGCTACTCAAGTTCAGGCTCATCTAACTGAGAAAGAGACTATAGTACTATTTATGAGTACTTTAAAACTCTCTATTATGAAAAGATGATAGAAAATGCAATAAAAAATTTTACTGATATGGTGATCTCGGGTGAAATCATTGAGAACGTCATTAAAAATAGTAAGTTGAAAAGAAGGGAAGCTTCTACCAAAAAAGCAACAAAGAAAAAAAAGATTAAAGCTCAAGCCATGAGCTTTGACTGACAATAGTTCAGGGGTTACTAACCCTATCTACCATAAGCTTACTCCTCGTGCTACCCTGTTGTGAATAATACCTCACCTTACCCATACTAGCCAACCTCACAGTCATCTTATCCACAAACATATCAACTTATTTTTAAACCACAAGCTTTCATATATATAGCCCAAACACCCAACCTTCTACAAGACCCCATATTAATTCTACTAACCCAACAAGTGGTTCGTGAAAGCTATGAAATATCTAAGAAAAATTCATATTTAACCCAATCCTCATGACTTATATAAAATTATATCGAAAACTCTATAACAATCACTTAATTGCTCTCAGTCATTTAGAGCCTTTTAAGTCATCCTATTCTAAGTGCTATGATCTTATAGTTCACTGTGACTATCATTATGGAATTGTTAGTTATTCCATTAAGAATTACACTATTTTAAAGCATAAAGTGCAACAATTGATATAAAATATAATGATAAACTTTAATATATGAGGGATAACAACAATGCCAAATGTTGTAGTAATCATTTGCCTAACCATAATGTGAATGCTTTGAATGAGGACTATGGGCATCGTATAAAAAAAATGGAAGAGATTAAAACTCTTCTTAGTCAATTATTCAATACTTTGTATAAAGCTGGCATGATACAGTTAGTGGATCCATGTAATTATTGTGGAGGATATGTATTAGATAAAAACTAAAAATATCATAATGGGGCAATTGACCACTCTATAGAAACTTGTGAGCAATTTTGTTATGAGGTATAGAAGCTCATGGATTCTTACCAAATTGAGCTTTATGAAGAGGGAGAGACCTTAAGAAGTGCTAAAGTGTCTATGATCAATAAACCATTGAAATTGGTTTCAAAACCAGTGACAATTTATTGTGGGGAAATCTCATACCTCTATGATACCTTCAGGCCTAGAGGGTTTATGTACCCAGATGCAGAGAAAGATCTAGAATTAAGTATGAAAGAGACATTCGCTAAGTTGTCTATCAATGCAAATGGAGATAAAAAGGGGCATGAATAAGAAATGTGAGTCCACACTTGTTTGTCAAGTTATGAGTTGAATAATTGGAGCATCACTGAAGTGCTTGCTATTTTTGAGGCCATTTCAATATAATTGGACATCTCAATAGCTTATGCCCAAAAGCACTGAGATGATATTTTATGTATGGGTCATTTATTCATTATTATTTCAATAAAGATTATGAAGGATGCATTTTTATTAATTTATTCTATTGCTTTAATTTTTTATTTTTTCAACACATCTTGCCAATATATCCAATTTTATTCAATTGCAGGTCCTTAAATGAATATGAGGATAATCATGATAATGACCAAGGGGTTAATTTTGAAATTTTGATTAATGCCGATGAACTTGATAACCAAGGTGATTCTGAGAAATATGCCTTCCCTTCAGACTAATAAGATTAATTGAGTAAGAAAATAAATAAATTAAGCCACATCAGGAGATAACTTAATTGGTAAACTTAAGAGATGAGAAGAATAAGAAAGAGGTTAAAATTGACACCTTACTTTCATCAACAGACAAGCAAAAATTGGAATATCTATTCTGAAAATTCATAAATGTGTTTGCTTTGTCTTATCAAGATATGCTTGGGCTTAACACAGAAATAGTGAAACATAAATTGCCCCTGAAGCCAGAATGTAAACCAATCTAATAAAAATCTGAGGTGAATAAAGCCTGAAATACTGCTAAAAATTTAAAAAAAAATGAAGAAGTAGTTTGATACAGGTTTCTTGCAAGTGGCTAAGTATCCAAAATGGGTAGCTAATATAGTACCAATCTCTAAGAAATACGAAAAGGTACAAATGTATGTGGATTACTGTGACTTGAATAGGACTAACCCAAATGATAACTTTTTTTTTGCCTTATATTGACATACTGGTGGATAATATGGCCAGGCATTTTATATTTTCCTTTAGAGATGGGTTCTCAGGGGATAATTAGATAAAGTTGGCTGAAGATGACATGAAAAAAACTACTTTCATGACTGTGTGGGGTATATTTTGTTACAAAGTTATACCTTTGGTTTAAAGAATGCTTGAGCAATTTATTAAAGAGCCATGGCGATGTTTTTTCATGACATGATGCACAAAAAGATTAAGGTGTATGTAGATGATGTGATTACGAAATCTCGTCAAGAAGAAGATCATGTCACCAACCTTAAAAAGTTGTTTAAGAGGTTAAAAAATTTTCAACTCAAGTTGAACCCGACCAAATGTACATTTAAAGCAAGGTTAGAAAAGTTGCTAGGCTTTGTAGTTAGTGAAAGAAAGATTGAAGTCGATCTAGGCAAAATACAAGCTATTCAAAATTTGTCACCTCCAAGCATATCGAAAGAAGTTTGAAGTTTTTTGGGTAGACTAAACTATATTTCTTGGTTCATTTCTCAGTTTACCTATAAAGTGTGATCCTATTTTTAAGCTTTTTTACAAGAATAATCTTGGAAAATGGAATAAAAAATACCAAAAATCTTTTGATAAAGTTAAACAGTACTTGTCCAATATTTTAATATTGGCCTCACCTATTCTAAGAAAACCTTTAATCTTACACCTGACAGTGTGTGAGAAGTTAATGGGATATATGTTGGGACAATAAGATGAATCTAGTAAAAAAGAAAGAGCTATCTACTACCTGAGTAAGAAGTTCATAAAATATGAGTCAAAGTTTTCTTCTTTAGAAAAAATGTATTGCACATTAGCTTGACAACCAAGAGACTCAGATAATATATGCTTTATCATACTACCTGACTTATAGCAAAATTGGATCCAATCAAATATATCTTTGAGAAGCCTTTATTGTCTGAAAGAATTACAAAATAACAAGTAATGCTATCAAAATATGACATCATGTATGTGAGCCAGAATGCAATAAAAGAAAGTGCTATAGTTAAGTTTCTCGTAGATCGAACTATTGAAAATTATGAGCCAATGAGGTTAAAATTTTTTGATGAAGATTTGATGGTAGTTTCTTAACTTAAAAAGGAAAAGCATGATGAGAAGTGTTGAAAAATATACTTTGATAGAGCTAACAATGCCTTGGGACATAGAATTTGGGTAATTTTGATATCTCTAAAAGAACACTATTATCTTATAACAGCGAGATTGGATTTCAATTGTACAAATAACATCACTGAGTATGAGGCATGTGTCATAAGTTTACAAGCTACTATAAATAGAAATATTAGAGTATTAAAAGTATTTGAAAACTCAGCTCTAGTTATATATTAATTAAAAGGAGAATGAGAGACAAAAGATTCGAAACTCATTTCATATCATAAATATATCCTATAGTTGATTAAGTAATTTACAGACATTTAGTTTGATCATTTATCTCGTGAATAGAATCTGATTGTTGATGCATTGGTTATTCTGACAGCAATTATCTGAATTAATGATAATACTGAATTTAGCCTATCAAGTTAAATGTTAAGGATATACCAGCTCATTGTTCTAATGTAAAAAATAAAAAAGATGGAAAACCATGGTACTATGATATCTTGCAATACTTTAAGAATCAACAATACCCAGACCAAGTGACTGAGAATGATAAAAGAATTATTAAGAGATTAGTTATAAGTTTCTTCCTGGATGGTGATATCCTGTAAAAAAAAAAAGCTATGATCAAGTAGTATTGAGATGTGTAAATGTGATCGAGGTAAAAAAAACTATTGAGAAGATGCACGATGGAATATGTGAGGTATATACAAATAGATATATGATGGTAAGACAGATCATAAGAGCCAGGTATTATTGGTTGATAATGGAGAGCGACTACATTAACTATGCTTGAAAATGTCATAAATGCTAGATCTATATTGATAAGATCCATGCTCTATCGACTGTTTTACATGTTTTGGCCTCACTCTAGCCATTCTTCATGTGGGGCATGGATGTCATTAGTCCTATTACCCCAAAGGCTTCTAATTGGCATAAATTCATTTTCGTGATGATAGATTATTTCATAAAATAGGTGAAAGTAGCTTCATTTGGAAGTGTAACATGATTTGTGATCCGCAAGTTCACAAAAAAAGAGATCATTTATAGATATAGACTTTCAAAAAAAATTATTTCAAATAATGCCAAGAATATAAATAGTAACATGATGCAAGAAATATGTGTTTGTACAAGATCAAGCATCATAATTTGGCACCATATCGCCTGAAAATGAATAAAGCAGTCGAGACAGTAAACAAAAATATAAAAAAATTCTTGATAAGATGATCGAGCCTATAAAGACTAGCATGAGAAGTTACCATTTTCCCTTTATGCTTATCGAACATTAATGCATACCTCTATTGAAGTAACCCCATTTTTCTTAATTTATAAGATGAAAGCCATATTACCGATGAAAATTGAAATCCTATCCTTGAAAGTTTTATAGGAAGTTGGACTAGAATAAGCTAAATATATTCAAGAGTGCTATGAGTAGTTGAATTTTATTAAAAAGAAGAGATTGACAGCATTGTGTTATGATTAGCCATATTAGAGAAAAATGATGAGAGCTCATGATAAAAAGGTCCAACCTCATTGTTTTTGAAAAAAAAGAGTTAATTTTGAAAAGAATTCTTTCAAGCTAGCATGATAATAGAAGAAAGTGAACTCCAAATTGAAAAAGGTTATATGTAGTTAAAAGAACTTTTTTGGATATAGCATTAATATTGGCAGAGATGGATGGAGATGATTTGCTTAATCCTCTAAATTCTGATACTATGAAGAAATACTACACTTAGAAAAGAAAAAAATGAAAAATGAAAAAAGATGACTTAAATAAAATATCTCAAAAGGGCCATTTGAGTCAAAGAGGGTTTATCTAAGTTAAAAACTTGAAAAGGCAGCTTAGATGAAGAGGGTATAGCATTGAATTTGAAAATTCACTAACATAAAGGCTAGCTTATTCTGATGATCTCTAAGTTTTTTGGTGTATCAGGTGGTTGAATTTTTAAAAAAGACTTTAAGATATGTTATCATGATTATTTAATTGTTTATTTTGGGCGTTGTTACCCCATACCCATTTTTGTAACCATTCTTTCTTACTAATAACCAAAGTTGTTCTACCATTTCATTTCATTCCTTGTATCTCTCTTTTGATGACTATTTCCTATTTATTCCCAATCCATCCATTAGCTTTCCCCTTAATACATTGCATTGAAAGAAATGTGTGATTATATTTTTACTTTTTGAAATTGAAATAATGATTGATAAATGAATAATAGCATGAAAGATTTTTATACTCCCTTGAAAAGGTTGAGAGTGATTAAGGCAAATATGAAATGTTTAGTTCTTGGTAAAGACATCAAATTTAGAAAGAAAAGATTTCTTTAAAAAGAAAATATGGAAAAATGATTGAGAATCAAATCGATTTGGTCTTAGTACTTGAATATTGAAGAGTTAGAGATCCAAGGAAAAAGCTTGAGAAATTTAAGTATCACAATTGAAAAGAAATTAATTAATTGACATTTACATAGCATACATTGCATTGCTGAATGTTTAATGCATAACATGCATTACATTTAAGAATGTCTAGTGTATGAATTTATGAAGCAGGGATATTTCAAGAACTTATATGGAGAAGATAGATAAGAAAACTTTTTAATGAAAGAATTTTAAATTCTCATTTTAAAGAAAAAGACATATGAGGTAAGATTTGGATCCTTGAAAAAGGATATTTTTCAATATTATGAACAATTTGTAAAACTTTCGAGTGTAATCTTCTATAATTTCTTCTGATGATCAATAAAACCTCTAAACATGTTGTTGAAGAGTTTTTTTTATTTCTCAAAGTTGTTAAGCTTTTATTTAGAAGAGCCTTATGAGGTAAGATTTGGATCCTTGAAAAAGGGTATTTTTCAATATTAGGAACAATTTGTAAGACCTTCGGGTGTAATCTTCTATAATTTCTTCTGATGATCAATAAAACCTCTAGACATGTTGTTGAAGAGCTTTTTTTATTTCTCAAAGTTGTTAAGCCTTTATTTAGAAGAGCCTTATTTATTTTTCAAAAGTTGTTAAACGAGCATTATTTATTTTTCAAAGTCATTGAGCCTCTGCTTAGAAGAGCCTTATTTATTTTTCAAAAGTCCTTAAGTCTCTGTTTAAAAGAGTCTTATTTATTTTTCAAAGTCAATGAGCCTCTATTTAAAGCAGTTTTTATGTTATTCGAAAGGTTTGAGTATCCATGTAAAAAATTAAAAAAAAAATGATATAAGAGATGTCTATTTCTTTGCACAATTCTTGTTTCACAAAAAATGCCCAAAGAGGGATAAGTGTAGACACCTCAATTGTCTAGGCTGCAATTATTTTTTGTTAATAAAAATAAAAAAAGAAAAATAATCAGATGATTGAGTTTGTGTGAAATTATTTGTATGGACTAAAGAGTTTAAGTTGGATTGAAAATTTAGAGTTGAAATTTAAAAAAAAAATTGAAATTTCTTTCTGGTAAAGGGTTTTCTTGATCAAAACCCTATAAATATATACCTATGCCAAATAGTAAAGGACACACAAAGAAGTTAGAAGCACAAATTATCAAAGAGAAAAAAAAAACACATAATAGTAGTTAGAGAGTATGAAATTTTTTCAAAAAATCTGCAAGTTTTTTTTTTTAAATCTAAAAAATTTTCAAATTTCGATAAACTTTTCTAGTTTTCAATGAAGATTCTAGTAAAATTTGAAGTTTTTGACTAGTTTTTCAATTTCTGGTGAAGTTTTTCAGTGAAACTTGAAGATTTTAGTGACTTAACCTAGATTTCAACATTATTTTTCAAAATCTGATGAGCTATTTAACCGACATTCATCAGTTTTAGAGAGAGGGAGAGAAAAAAAGAATTTAAAAAAAAAAAAGATATAGGCCTTTTATATAAGTGTAAAATGATGTCGTTTTGAAGATTAAAAAACTCAAAATCCACGCTTTTTATCGACTTCGCCCCAACTTGTAGTGCGACCTAGTTGGAAGATCTGCTTCTAATTGCTGAACTTTGAACTAAGCCAAACCATTCCTCTAGCTGTTTTAGCCACCTATCATCCCTACAGTCAAGCCAGTTCTTCAGTCGAGCCGAACCATTTTCCTATTTTGGTATCTTATTTATTTATTTATTTTAAAATATTTTTGCATGATTAAATTTTTACAAAAAATTAAAATATATATAACACTAATAAAATTTTTTTTAGAATAAATAATAATTATCCAATGATAAAATTTTTAAGAAATTTCTAGGGGAAAATTTTCTTTAAATTTGTCCCAAATTGTGAAAAAATTTAAATGAAACTTTAAAAAAAATGATAATTGTCAAATTATTTTCTTTCCAAAGATAAAAAAACAAAAAAAAAATTAAATGGACCCCAAATGGTGAAAAATTTAGAAATAAAACTTGTAAAATAAAAAATAAATTTTGAGGATGAAATTCTTAATAATCACAAATTGATGATTATCTAAGAAATTTTTAGATGAGAAGATATTTTTAATTTGAAAAAAATAGTGAAATAATTAGATATATTTTCAATAAAAAACCAAAATAAAAATTATGATTAAATCTTCAAAAAAATAAATGAGATTTTTGAATACTCTTGAGGTGAGAAAATATTTTTAAGAATTCCACCAGATAAATGAGAATCTTAAAAATTTTAAATGGTAAACTTCCAAAGAAATCTCTAGGTGAGGAATTTCTCTAATTTTGTCCCAAATAGTGAAATAATTTAGATGAAGTTTCAATAAAAATAATTGTATTATTTTCCAAATAAAAAAATTTTGGTTGAAAATATTTGACAATTATCCAATGATGAGATTCTTAAAAACTTTAAATGGTAAATTTTCTAAGAAATTTCTAGGTGAAAAATTTCTTTAAATTTGTCCCAAATTGTGAAAAAATTTAAATGAAACTTTAAAAAAATGATAATTGTCAAATTATTTTCTTTCCAAAGATAAAAAAACAAAAAAAAAATTAAATGGACCCCAAATGGTGAAAAATTTAGAAATAAAACTTGTAAAATAAAAAATAAATTTTAAGGATGAATTCTTAGTAATCACAAATTGATGATTATCTAAGAAATTTTTAGATGAGAAGATATTTTTAATTTGATCAAAATAGTGAAATAATTAGATATATTTTCAATAAAAAACCAAAATAAAAATTATGATTAAATTTTCAAAAAAATAAATGAGATTTTTGAATACTCTTGAGATGAGAAAATATTTTTAAGAATTCTACCAGATAAATGAAGAATCTTAAAAGTTATTTCTAATTTTCAATATTAAATTTAAGACTATTAGAATTAAGATCTTAAAATAATTTAAAATAAAAGGATACCGTCCTTTAGATGGCCATATGGGGTGCTATAACCTTCCTCATATGTAATTAAAATCCCTAACGCTATTTTGATCAATAGACCAGAACTTATTCTTTAAGGACCCTTAATCAAGCTTAGTAGATTTTTAAAATGATAGATTCATTAAGTAGTCAATCATACTTAATTAAAAAATATTGGTGGTGACTCCTTAAATTATGTCTAGTTATAAATTTTCGGATCTATATATTATGACACCATTTTATTACGTTGAAAACTATTCTCTCTCTCTCTCTTTGTTTACTCATTTTCTCTTTTGACATTAACAAGTTAATTACCTTAAGTTACCTTAATTATATTGAGTCATGATATTGTACACTCGAGAAATATATAGAATTAATTAGATAGAAAAGAAAGCAAATTAATGATGTGTTTTGTTTCTAACAAAATGAAAAAAAAATCAAATTAACTATGTGAATAAATTACTATGACTTTATTATATGTTTTTAACATGTTAGGTAAAGACTAATTAAGAGTGTGTGAAATTATCGCAATTATCACCTTATTTTAAAATTTTGAACTTATTAAATTATTTTGTGTCAGAGACAATTTAAATGTTCAAAATGTTAAATCTGCAAGTAGAATTTTTGTATTAAAGGAAAAATAAAAATTCATTTCATTAAAATTAAGCAAGCCGAAGGAAGGTGGTTTTGCTAATGAAATAAGTCCACATATATCATATAGCTTCATGGTGGACTGTGGACTCAAATTGAGGGTTATTGTTTATCATAACGATTTTGGAGCTGTTCGACGAATTTGGAAACGAAAATAAAAGAACGAAAAATGGAGTTACCACCAATCTTTTTTGACTAGATGGATTGGCCACCTATCAAAACATATCCTTTTAATGAAATATCAAAATTAATTAAAATTTATAAAAATGATAATTTTAAGGTCTGCGTAACAATCTGGGTTCGAGACTCGATTATGTGTAGGAAAGAATTAGCACCCCCACAACACCCATTTAAAATGGTACTAATTAACTAAGTGTTATCTTTTGATTTTGATAAAAAACAATCTCATTTTCAGTGTTTAAAAAAATAATTTTCTTGATTCTTTTATTTATTAGACATTATTCTCTTTATTTATTATTTATTGTTTCATTTTTATTCGAGAAAAATAAATTAGAATATTTTTATTGAAATAATTATTAAAATGTTTCAATACATTGGTAACATTAGAATAACTTTTTTCTCACATAGAGATTTCTTAGGCATCGCTTCTCAGAATACTTTAGAATCTCATCCTTGAAGGCTCAAATTTACTTTTCGTAAAAATTATGTCGTGCATGTAATGCTGAATATTACCATGTTGACGCACACATTTTATTCTCTTTTTTAGAAATTTTATTAATTATTTTATTTAATTTTTTTAATTTAAATTTTTGAAGGAAAAAGAAATTTTTATTATATTGAAATTTTTACATAAATATTTCAATACACTAGTAATATTTAAAAAAATCTTCTCACCTAGGGATTTCGTATAGCATCACTACTCGAAATACTTTTAGAATCCCATCATTAGATAAAATTTCCTTGTTCCTTATTTATATTATTATATATTCTTAATTTATTAATTAGTTTTTATTTATTATTTTATAAGAAAGAAAAAAAATTTTATTATATTGAAATTTTTTTATAAATACTCCAATACACTGGTAGTATTTAAAAAAAATCTTTTCATATAGAGATTTCATAAGTATCACTACTCAGAGTACCTTTAGATCTCATCATCGGATAAAATTTTTTTTTTATTTTTTTATAAGATTTATTTTAAAAATAACAAAATTATCACAAAATTTTACTATATTTTCATTATTTATTTTTATTTGTTAATATTATAAAACAATAAAAATTTATTCTAGCAAATTTAAACATTTTAGTATGCATAAATATTAATAACAAAATTTAAAATAACAAAAATAATATTTTAAAAAAATCAAAAAATTAAAAAAAAAATTTTTTACCTGAACCGGACCGGTCAACGGTTCTGTCAACGTCAGTCCAGTGGTCTGATTACGTTTAGCGGTTCAACACGGTCTGGTTCGGTCTGGATGATTCAACGGTTCAGCGCGATCTGGTTCGATCTAGTCTGATTTATCTGGACCAGTCGTGTCAAAGGGTGAGTCGGGTCAGTGGGTCGGGTGTGCGGACCTGAGGTCAGGTCGTGGGTTGATTTGCGGATCCTCAAGGGTTAAAACGACGTCGTTTTGACCTTTTAATGAAACGACGTCGTTTTGGCTTTCAGCTTTCTATAAAACTAAAAAAAAAAAATTCTCTCATTTTCTCTTCCCCCCCTCTCTCTCTCTACACTCTCAAATTGTCTCTCTCTAAGATGATCGGTTGGTCATCGTCCGTCGTTCTGATCGCTTTTGATGGTCATTGATAGTCAATCGTCGGTTATCGGTGCCCTTGTCGCTTGCCAAAAAATTCTAAAAACTCCTAAAAAACTCTCTTTTGCCCCTTGAGCACAGATCTGAGCTTGGTTTCACCTGAAAGTATCCCAAATTGCATAAATCGACTTTCAAAGTTTTGCCCAAACCTTTTTTTTTTACTTGTGTTGTTTTTTTTAGACTGATTTTCTTGTTTTTTTTTTTTTTTTTTGCAAGGGACTTTTGGTGCTAGGTTTCTCCCTACGAGGAGAACTATGTTTTTTTTTTGTTTGTGCACTATTTTTTTGGGTGTGTGTATTATTTTTTTGTTGTGTTTGGGGAGTGTTTGGTGTAAAAAAGATATAGGGGCGCAACTAGGACTGATGGGCTTGGGATTCAGAACTGGGTGGTGTTGTGGTGGTTTCGGGCGCGAGTTTATGGGTACTGAGTTTGGGAAATAAAGGTATGGGTCGTATGCCCAGGCTTTCCAACTAAGGGCTCTTTGGAAAGGGCTGGTGCTTGAGGGTAAAACACAGAGGCTCTTAAGGATCCCTTTTTTTTTTTTTTTCCTTTTGATTAGGAGTTTAAATTGGTTTTTGTAGAGATCTAGGATTGACAGGGGCATGGGGCTCCGGCATGGTAGTTCAAGAGTGTTGATGGGGTGGATAAGTTTTGCATGTTTAAGAGTGTTGATGGAGTAGATAAAGTTTGTAGGGTATAGGTGATCAGAGATGTGGGTAGCCAGTGGTGTAGTGCAAGGCACCACTGCCATCAGTCTTTTTTTTTATTTTTTAATATTTTTGTATTTTTGTATATTGCATATTGTATATTGTATATTGTATTTTTGTATTTTTTAATTAATAAATTAATAAAATAAAAGATAAATAAGCTTTGGGCTTAAAAACAAAATTGGACTTCGGGCTCAATCAATAGCGGGTCTATTTGAATTGAAATCGAGCCTCAGCTCAATTGAATGGCAATTAAAACTTGGTTTGAGAACTCGATATCCGATAAATATTCAATCGAGACACGATTAACATCCGGATAAATTTGATGTCTACAATTGTCCCTTTTTGTGCATTGCTGAGAATCAGAAATAGAGCAAAGATAAAGACAACAATTTTGTCCGAAATCCAAAGGGATTTTTTTTTGAACTTAAACTACTCAGAAAGTCTTTCTTATCAAATCGAAAATGCTTCTCTCATTTGAGGCTCGACAACTTTTGAAACTTTAAAATCTAAAAAAGGCTCATCTTATTAAAGGCTTAACAATTTTGAAAAAGCTCATCTCAGCAGAGGCACAACAACTTTAAAATTTATTTTGAAAAAAGCTCATCTCAGCAAAGATTCAACAACTTTAGAATTCTCATATTAGAAAAAGCTCCTCTCAACAGAAGCGCAATGACTTTAAAATAAACCATAAAAAAATAACTTCGAATAACACCATCGAAGGATAAATGATCTCAGATATCACCATCAAGAATATGCAAATGATTTCGGATATTGCCATCAAAGGAAACTCGAATATCACCATTGAGAAAATGCAATTCAAACTTTAATACTCGAATATCACTACCGAGAGAATGCAAATGACCTTTTTTTTTAGTAATACTTGGATATCTCCACCGAGTGATTTTGAAGATGTCTTGGATTTCACCACCACAAAAATGCAAATGCAAATTTAAACTTCAAACTCGGATATCACCACCGATTGATTTTAAAAATATCTTGGATATCACCACCAAGAAAATACAAGTGCAAATTTAAACTTTAAACTCGGATATCACCACCGATTAATTTTGAAAATGTCTTGGATATCACCACCAAAAAAATGAAATTCATACTTTAATACTCAGATATCACCACTGAGAACTTTGAAAATGTCTTGGATATCACCACTAAGAAAATGAAAGTCATACTTTAATACTCGGATATCACCACCGAGAATTTTGAAAATGTCTTGGATATCACCACCAAGAAAATAAAATTCATACTTTAATACTCGGATATCACCACCGAGAACTTTTGAAAATGTCTTGGATATCACCACAAAAAAAAATGAAATTCATACTTTAATACTCGAATATCACCATTGAGAACTTTGAAAACAATTTATCACAATATTTTTCTTAACTGATGTTGATTTTACTGGGTTAACAACTTTTTTGCCAGCTAGATTGGGCTTAAAGCTTTCATCTTGTACCATCTCATCTTAATATTTTGAATATGTTTTTGCCCCTCTTTTTTCTTTCTTCTTCTTTAATGCTTCCAAAATTGGTGAATACCATTATGATGCAAATGTCTTCTCTTAAAATGATTATGCAAATGAAATGCAAATGTCTTTTCTTAAAATGATGCACATGAGATGCAAATGAAATACAAATGTTTTTTCTTAAAATGATGCATATGAAATGCAAATATCTCTTCCATACTAATACACATATGCTTTATCAATAAAGGATAAGTTAATGATGCAAATGCAATGTCAAAAAGTTCAAATGCTCAAAAATTTTTTTAAAAAGGTCAAGATATGCTACTGCCCAAAATCTTCTTTTCTTCAAAATTCTTTTCATTCATTCCCGAACCTTTTAGCATGATTCCAAATCTTTTCTTTGCTGTTCATTTTCATCAATTTTGCTTTCTTTATTCACAATTTGGATTTCTTGACTTTTCTTTCCATTTTTCATCTTCAAATCAAACATGCATATGACCAATTCAAACTTGATGAAAGGAAATTGAAGAAAATGAACCCTCAAACTATGGTAAAACACAACTGATTAAGCACACTTTCATATTAAAAAGTGTTTCTTATACTGCTCCCTATTTTTCTCAAAATTTTTTTCAAAATTTTATTTTTCCTCTCTAAAAACATTTTATTTTAATGACAAAACTCTCAAAAAAAAAAATTACCTTAGTCAACCTCTATGAAACAATGTGACTCTTAATTCTCTAAAAAAAATGGTGATCATTATTATACACATGGTAATTCTATCTTTTCAAAAGGCTGAGATAATCAATTGTCAAATTAAGGTCTACATGGGAAAATTGAATTTTTATCTAGGCTCAACAACAAATTTTTTTGAGAGGTTTTGTAGTGGTTAAATCAGATTTGATACCTTTTTTAGTATCACAATGTGGTATTTTAATAGATGCCAAAACCAGCTGTGGTTAATTCAAGATCATATTGGGTAAGGTCAAGATATTTTATGATAACCCTTACATACATCTCAATCATTGATTGTGATGATTTTTCATGTTACAATCCCATTCTCGCTCTAGACTGCCCATTTTTGGGTTTTCACCCTAAAGCTTCATTCTTTCATTTTTCTTTTTTTTTTTTTTACCTTTTTTTTTTGTTTTTTTATTTTTTTATTTTTTTGATGATTTCATCATGCACTCAAGTATTCTTATAAAAAAGAAAATAGACAAAAGAGAAGTTGTTCATGAAAGATTTTACAAGAAATAAGCTCTTCAGTTCAAGTATCCCTATTTGATCAAATGGACTTTTTAAGATATGTAAGATAGGCCAGGATTCGAGGTTCTGAAGGAATGAATAAATAGGCTCAAAATATGTATTTAAAGGTGATTAGACCAAGGACCATTTTACATTATGTGCAGGACTTTCTTTTGGCCATTCATCCTTTTTATTTCTTCAGTCGTAACATCCAATCATCTTTTTTTATTTTTGCTTTCACTTTTGCTTTTTCTTGTATATTTCAACATTTGCTGGAATATGTTCAGAACTTCTAAACTCAATTTGTTTGACATTTGCCCCTACAACTTAAGGCATTCTTTCTTTGTTGAACCATGACTTCATCAAATAAATCTTTCTTTGTATCTTTTTCAAATGTAGAGAGTGATCCTTAATCAAGTTTCATTTAGAAAGAATTCACTAGGCTCAAAGGGGTAACAAATGGATAATTTCTTATTTGTGAAAGGATAAAGAAAGATGGCCATTTATCATCTTAAATTTGGTTACTTGTACTAAAGAGTGATTCCTTGAAAAATTAAAATTTTATTTTATCACCTCTCTTTTTCCTTTTTCTTTTTGGAATCGTATAAATATCTAGAGCGTACGATGTAACCATCAATATATATATTTTTTCTTTTTTTTCTTATTCTCATAGCTCACATCACAACCAATCTTTGTCCCATCTTGATAAGTCAACAAGGTAATAAGGTTTATGTGACAATGAAAATCATGTTGAAAGGGTTTATTTAGGTCCCGATCATGAAATTACCTAGTGCCCTAAACTACATAATCTTAGGGCAATTAAAAATCATGCTCTTCTGTCAGTATGCCCCCTAGATAAAAAAAATGGTGTGTTTGGGTATTCATGGCTATCTATATGAGTTTTTGTTTGAAGCATAGTCTTGACACCTATCAAATCATCAACATCTAGATAAAAAAAACATCATATTTGCTTGATTTTCAATGAACTCAAAAGTTTTTTTTTTCAGATTAATCATTTCAATGTTTGTTTTTATGAGAGAGGCATCACAAAGTTCAAACTTATATCTTTTGTAGCATTAAAGTTTCTTTTTCAAGTGATTTTGGGACATGAAAAGGACATGAGAATATTTTATTCGGGTAAATTCATAATAATGACCACTAAATTTTTTAAGACTTTTTAGTATAAAGAGGAAAAAAAAAATTTTTAAAAAAAACTTGAGATAAAAAGAGAAAAATAAGGCTATTAGTATTCAGATTCAACTTTCATATAAGTCATGAAATTCATACACATGTCTAATACAGAAGTAGAAAAGGACACAAAAAGGGCACACTTTTTATTTTGAATAAATCCACCTATTTACAACACCAAATGAAGTATCCATCATTTTTTAAGAAAAACCATAAAATCATTCTCCAATTCTTTATCTATTCATCGCATCAATGCTTTAACACCTTTGGTTCACCTCTTTGCCAATATATCAAGGTAAAGAGTTTTCAGCAACATAATGATCACTATTAGTTTCAAATTTTATTTTTTCAGCTTTAATGAGATCTCTAACCTTGTATTTTAATGTAGGATAATTCTCTATTGAGTGACCCCAATTCTCACAATGGTAATCATATTTTGCATTAGGATCATACCATTTTAGAAAAGACGGTTGAAAGGATTCTAAATGCACAGGTTCTAAAAATTGATCCTAGATAAGTTGAGGTAACAATTCTATGTAAGATATAGGGATATGATCAAAAGTGATTCTTTATTTGGTATTTTTTGAGACTCTCAGACCACTACCTGGATTGGATCTTTGTTCTGATCTGATAGGTGCACTGAAATGGTTGTATGAATAGCTGGATGTTTGAAAAGATGATTAAAAATGATGTGTACAAGCTGGTTATTGTAGTGGCTGATACGGTTGACAAGGATAAAGGATGGATGTGACATTATTTATGAGAGGGTAATAGGTTTGGTACATTGGTGTAGGGTGTGGAGTGAAACCTCTGAACTGTTGCCCTACATAGTTTACTGTTTGGGCTTCATTTTTTTTCTTTTTGGAGGCTCCGCTTGTCTTTGCTTCGCTTGTCTCTCCTACATTAAGCTTGCCATTTTTTATGATATTTTCAATAATTTCATAAGATATCACCATATCTGTAAAGTTTTTAGTGGCATTGTCTATCAATCTCTCGTAGTATGATACTTTTAGGGTGTTCACAAACAAGATAGTTGTCTATTTCTCAATGAGAAAAGGTTGAACTTGTGCACCCGTATCTCTTCATCTCTGTGCATACTTTTTAAAGCTTTCAGTTACCTTTTTTTCATATTTTGTAGAGATAGATGATCTAGAGCTAGATCCATGACATGCTGGTATTGTATAAAAAATGTTCTTGAGAGCTCTTGCTATGAATGAATACGAGTCTTGTCTAGTTAAACATACCATCTGGCTAGAGATCTCGTAAGGCTGTCCTGAAATACATACATCAACAACTTCTCATCACGAGCATATGTCATCATCTTGCGACAATACATAGTGACATAAGTCATTGGGCATTTTGTGTCATTATATTTTTCAAACTCAGGAACCTTGAATTTAAGTGAAATGATCACGACTGGAACTAAACAAAGCTCAGTTGCATCCGTGGAGCCATAAAAATCCATTCCCTCTATTGTCCTAAGTTTTTCTTCTAATAATTTTATCTTCTGTTGAGCACTGGTATCTTTTACTTTCTCAGATATCTCTATCTCTAGCTTTTCTCTTTTTTAGGAATCATCCGAGTCTGGAATCAAGATTGGCTCTGATGGTTTTTCTACCATGACAGGATTAGTAAAATTTTAGAATTGTCTTGGAACAGGTGTGGACGTTATCCTTGGACAAGAATTGGCATATCCTCTGGGGGTAGGAACTTGAATTCTTACTTATTGAGAAGGTTGAGTTGGCCGTGGTTCAAACCTTAGAAGGTATATAGGATCCACCATACATGACGATTATTCTTGGAAGTTAGGATTTCCTTCTACTGTTTTTCTTTTATTCAGATTCTTGAGCATGTCCATTATCCTATTAAGATCCTCTTTTAGTCTTTCTTGAGCCTTCTCAATCCTTTCAAATTGACTGACCTATTCTTGTTCCATGATTCATGTTTAAACTCTGGTATTGTATTAATGGTGAGTAGGTTAAGTCAAAATTTTTTGGTGGGCAAGCTATTCTTGAACCTTTATTATCACAATTTTTTTTAATCAAAATGCTATGTGTTGAAAAGCAAAAATAGTGCACATAATGCATGAATGCAAGTGAGAGATATTTGCTTTTGGATAAATTTCAACACCAAAAATTTTCATTAATTTCATATAACTTTTATTAAATGAGATTTGAGCAAATCTATAATTCTATTGGATCTATGAAGACTTTTCGAGAGAAAAATGTCTCAAAGCAAATACCTTAATGTAGAATTGTATGATATGATTAATGTAAAAAGAAAAATAAAATAAAATTGAGTTAGTATAATGATGTGGTTTGAGATTAAAAAACATTTTTTTGTGTTTTGAGATTTTTGTTTTGTTTTGTTTTGTATTACACACAACTTTTATTCTTACATGTTTTAGGCTTAGGTATTTTCTACAAGAGGGTGGGCAAGGCTCTACCTAAGGTTAGTTTTTTAAGCTTATTTCATGATGGGTTTGGATTGACACATGTCTAAAGGTTCCCAAATTGTTTCTCACTATCGTTCACTTTAGATTAGTAAGGCATCCCGATCCTTACCCATTACAAGCTATGAACAAAAAGGGTTCAATTTTAGTGAAAGTATTCCGCTTGCCATTGCAGAGGTTATCACCTCACGAGGGCATAGGTACTTTACTTCCTCCTATAATAGATGAAGCTCGAGTATAGAGCTCATGCATGAGATGTATTATGTCATTGTATGTGCACGTATATCCTAATTTATTGAGAGTAATATATGTAAAAAAATAAAGCATAAAAGGCATAGTAAAAAAAAAAGTGAGGATAATTTTTTTTTCTTTTTGATTTCGACTTGTTGTTTATTTGCTTTTTTCTTATTGAAAGTAAACAATTAAAAATTAAAAAAAAATAATTAGGACTGTTTAAATCAAAATTTAAGGATAAAACATAGTTAATTTTGGCTTAACTCTTGAATGACATCCCCAGTGGAGTTGCCAAGCTGTCGTAAAGGTTTTGGAGCCACCCGATGAATTTAAAAATGAAATAAAAACATAACGGAGTCGCCACCAATTTTTTTGGATAGGTGTGATTGACCACCTATCAAAACATATCCTTTTAATAAAATATCAAAATTAATTAAAATTTATTAAAATGATAATTTTAGGATCTGCGTAACAGTATGGGTTCGGGAGTCGGTTACGTGTAGGGAATTATTAGCACCCCCACAACATCCATTTAAAATGGTATCAACTAACTTCGTGTTATCCTTTGATTTTATTAAAAACAGTCCCATTTTCGGTGTTTAAAAGAATAATTTTCTTGATTCTTTTATTTATTAAAAATTATTCTTTTTATTTATTATTTATTGTTTCATTTTTATTCGAAAAAAATAATTTAGAACCTTTTTATTGAAATAATTATTAAAATGTTCCAATACGTTGGTAACATTAGAAGAACTTTTTCTCACTTAGAGATTTCTTAGGCATCGCTTCTCAGAATAACTTAGAATCTCATCCTTAGAGGCTCAAATTTACTTTTCATAAAAATTATGTCATGCATGCAATGCAAAATATTACCATGTTGATACACACATTTTATTCTCTTTTTTAGAAATTTTATTAATTGTTTTATTTAATTTTATTAATTTAAATTTTTGAAGGAAAAAGGAATTTTTATTATATTGAAGATTTTATATAAATATTTCAATACATTGGTAATATTTAAAAAAATTTTCTCACCTAGAGATTTCATAAAGCATCACTACTCATAATACTTTTAGAATCCCATCATTGAATAAAATTTTCTTGTTCCGTATTTATATTATTACCTATTCTTAATTTATTAATTAGTTTTTATTTATTATTTTATAAGAAAGAAAAAAAAATTTATTGTATTGAAAATTTTTTATAAATACTCCAATACACTGGTAGTATTTAAAAAAAAAATTTTCACATAGAGATTTCGTATGTGTCACTACTCGGAGTACCTTTGGATCTCATTGTCGGATAAAAATTTTTTTTCTTATTTTTTATTATTTTATAAGATTTATTTTAAAAATAACAAAATTATCACAAATTTTTACTATATTTTTATTATTTATTTTTATTTGTTAATATTATAAAACAATGAAAATTTATTCTAGCAAATTTAAACATTTTAGTATGCATAAATATTAATAACAAAATTTAAAATAACCAAAATATTATTTTAAAAAAATCAAAAAAAAATTTTTTTTACTTGAACCGGACGGTCAACGATTTGGTCAACGTCGATCCAGCGGTCTGATCGCATTTAGCAATTCGACGCAATTTGGGTAATTCGATAATTTAGTGCGATCTAGTTCAAAGGGTGAGTCGGGTCAGTGGGTCGGGTGTGCGACCTCGAGTCGGGTCGTGGGTTGATGCGCGGATCCTCAAAGCTCAAAACGACTTCGTTTTGACCTTTTAATGAAACAACGTCGTTTTGGCTTTCAGGTTTCTATAAAAGTCAAAAAACATTTCTCTCATTTTCTCTTCCTCTTCTCTCTCTCTACACTCTCAGACCATCTCTCTCTAGAACGATCGATCGATCATCGTCTGTCGGTCTGACTACCGTCGGTGGTCGTCAACCGTCGGTAGTCGGTCATCGACGCCATCGTTGACTGTCGAAAAATCTTAAAAACTCTTAAAAAACTCTCATTTGTCCCCTGAGCACAGATCTGAACTTAGTTTCACCTGAAAGTGTCCAAAATGGCCTAAATCGACTTTCAAAGTTTCGGCCAAACTTTTTTTTTTTACTTGTGTTGCTTTTTTTTTACTGATTTTCTTGTTTTCTTTTGCAGGGAACTTTTGGCGCTAGGTTCCTCCCTGCGGGAAAGACTGTGTTTATTATTTTTTTTTTTGTGAGCTATTTTTTAAGTGTGTGTATTATGTTTTTGTTGTGTTTGGAAAGTGTTTGGTGTAAGAAGGATATGGGGGCGCGATTAAGACTGGTGGGCTTGGGATTCAGAACTAGGTGGTGTTGTGGTGGTTTCAGGGGTGAGTTTTTAGGTATTGAGTTTGAGAAATGTGTATGCCCAGGCTCTCCAACTGGGGGCTCTCTGGAAGGGGCTAGTGCTTGAGGGTAGAACACAGAGGCTCCTAGGGATCCCTCTTTTTCCTTTTGATTGGGAGTTTAAACTGATTTTTGTAGATATCTATGATTGACAGGGCATAGGATTGTAGCATGGTAGTTCAAGAGTGTTGATGGGGTGGATAAGTTTTGCATGGTTTAAGAGTGCTGATAGGGTAGATAAGTTTTGCATGGTTCAAAAGTGTTGATGGGGTAGATAAAGTTTGCAGGGTATGGGTGATCAGAGGGGTGGGTGGCCAGTGGTGCCCTACAAAGCACCACTGCCATCAACCCCCTTTTTTTGTTTTTTTATATTTTTGTATTTTTGTATTTTTTTATATTGTATATTGTAGTTTTGTATTTTGTATTTTTATTTAATTAATAAAATAAAAGGTAAACAGGCTTTGGGCTTAAAAACGAAATTGGACTTCGGGCTCAATCAATATCAGGTCTATTTGAATTGAAATCGGGCATTGGCCCGATTAAATTGCAATCAAAACTTAGTTCGAGAACTCGATATCCGATAAATATTCAATCGAGACACGATTGACATCCGGACAAATTTGATGTCTACATTATTGAAGTCAAAAATGGGATTAAAAAAAAATGATGAAAGGGAAAGAAGTTTTAAACGTGGGATACGGGTTGAGCCATTAATGTTGTATCTAAGTAAACTATTAAACTATAATTAAATGTATTTAATACCCCTTAATGAGAATGAAAAATGAAATATCAAAATTTGACAAAAGTGACAAGTTATGACTGAGAATTGACCAAGGACTTTATAAAGACAATAGTTCTTTAAAAAAAAATGGCAGTGACAAATCCATGATTTCAATCCTTGATCCCCATAACTCCAGATTAATAACAATAATTGCCCAAATTATTATCTTGTAAATTAATCATGGACAATACTCTCTTAATAAGGTCCCTCAATCCTTCTTTCAGTGCAACAAATGGGACCTGGAAATGGCTAGACTGATTTGATTGATTCGATTTCATAAGCATTTGGCTTGAGGGACATAAGCATGCATGGCCATGGAACGACAAGCAATGACATGATGCAAAATCCGGAATTTAATAATGTAATGTGGTTAACTATGTGCATATTTTCACAGTACTCAACTTAGATTATGAACATATTTATATATGGTATTGTCATTAGTAGATTTCAAAGGGATGTTTTTGTTTTTAAATGATGATCTTTCGAGGGCAAGAAAATTATTGGTTTGCTATAGATGAACCCGCCCTTGTACCCCTTGACAAGGGCACAAGGCAAAATCAATTTTGGCTCATCTTCTCTTCTGTCTTGCTTACCATTTCTTTGAAATCCCTTCGTTTGATTTACATTTTGGGTTTTTCCTTTTTCCATGTTACGACTTTAAAATTGGGTTTTCGTTTAGAATTATCTTGAGAGAGGGGGAAAAATAATTGAAGAAGGTCACGTGGTTTGTTGTAGGAGAAGGTTTATTAGGGCATGTGAAACCCTTGTTTATATGCCCCCACCAGGAGCCATGGGCCAGGAGGCCGGCCAGGCCCCCCTCTCTACGTGAAGAATTTAGGGTTCGAATCGGGGGACCATTTGGGGGGCCCCCAATAGGGCTTGCTAGCCTTAGCATTGGTGACAAGTAACATGACGCTGCACGTTAGTCCATTCCCCACACTCTTACGAGGAGACACAACCACGGACCAATTCCACAATTTGCTAAACTTTTCTGCAATAACGTAGGCCCCTCTCCAACCCTCCATGAATGATCTCTTTGTCTCTTCTTTGTGACGTTGATGTTTGACGTAGGTAATATCCAATTCAATAGGCAACGAAAACTCTGGGAGCCTAGTACTCTTACGAGTAGTATCTAGCTAGTAGAACAAATAGAACACGTAAATTCCAACCAGACAGATCATAGAGTTATGATAGAAAACCAAGTTTCTCATCTCTTTATCTTCTTTTTTCAAAAACCAACTTTGAGGAAAGTGTTGGCATGGAAAATCGATAAAGAAAAAAAAAAAAAAAGGAATAGAAGTCGTGGAAACATTAAACTATGTAAATTTCAAAGTTGGATGTAAGGTTTTCATGTGCAACGGTAGTGCAAATATATCTGAATAGGCGCGTACGTGGAGGAATTCTAGGTCCAATTTGCATGGAAATGTATATGTAGAGTAGAAGTTATGAGGTAGCAACATATAATTAGATAAATTCAACGACTTCGGCTTGACAGTTCTTATCCAAATTAATTGGTCTGATAAGATTTAGCAAAACCTCAGGGTTAAAGTGATGTGATGTTTCTTTTTTTTTTTTTTTTGGTTTGGTTGGATATATGTACAAGTCTTTCAAAGAGATATGTTTTGAGCTGCAGGGAATGCTGCTCACTTAATGGAGTAATTCAAGAGAATATCAATTTTTTATTTTACGTCTAAAACAGTAATGAAGAAACCAAAATAAATTGAAGTGAATTTGAAAACTTGCTTTTGTGTTTGGAATTATTCAACCAAGAAATATTGTTGCAAGAAGAAAGAAATTTCTAAATCTTTTTCACATGACAATTAATAGATTGAGTAGTCATAACTAATTCACTTTACGCAATTCTTACATCAAATTTATAAATAAGTTAGGTATTTTAATGTGACATGTCGAGATCACTTCACAATAATTACATCATTGGATTTTTTTTTTTAAATAATTCTCAAGATGTTTACCATTAATTTAAACAAGCTAAAACTTGACATGATTTATAGAATTCTCGTTTTGTTTGATTAATAAAAAAAAAGTCTATCTTAATCTTGAGCTCCAACAATTAATGAGCTATAGCCTTATTACTTTTTAACTTAGCAACTTGCAAATAACTTATACAGAATAAAACTATACCAAGGTTCCAATTTCTAACCACCTTCCTGCAATAGAAAAGTTTTTACTGTATTATACCAGAAAATACTCAAGAAACTAGTATTTTATTTGATGCTAGTTGCTGAAATAAATCAAAGGGCACAAAAAAAATGACCTCCAAATTTCTAGGTCAAACCCTGATCAGTAACTACTGCCCATATATCCGAGAAGCATCCTAAAAAATAATTACAAATAAATTTTGTTCATTACTCTCTTTGAAATCTGACCACACCCCTACAATTAATTGCCATTAAACAAATTGACCTAGCGACAAAGATATCCAACAATGACGAGAAAGCAACATTTCTCTCTCATTCAAATTGTATAATTCATAATTGATATATGGCAAAACAAACCTAGCTAACGTATCATTCCATTACATCTATATAAACAATAAATTTTAATTCAATCAGACTCTCTTCAATTTCAAGCTACGGTTTCGTAGACCATATATTTTCTGATTTTCGCTGCACTTGCCTTACAATTTATAGACCATGGACCCATTAAAAACCCAAGTCTTAGTCTTCAGCTGTTCCTTTCAAGACACTTGAATATTTTTTTTTTTTGTCTAGTTATATATCCAAGTGGGTCGAGATGTTAACAGTATGAGCATGGAGTGTACCTTACTCTTATACATCAAAGGGTCTCTCACCTATGAGCCTGTTTCTAATTATTGCTGTAGTGATTTATATCGAAACAATCCCAACCAGGCCATGCGGCTTGCCCCGATTGATGGGTCGATAGAGACTCGTATCCAGCCTCGCTTGAAAGTGATTGTTAATTTTTTGTTGCCCCAATTTGTGGCCTACGCTTCAATATGCCAAGCACGCTGGGCCTGAAATGCATACCACTTGGAGACCAGAGGCTGCTGTTTCAAACCATAGAAGTCTAGCTCTCACCGTTCCATCATTTTTAAGCTACAGACTAGTAAGAATCTTGGGGTCACTCGTCATTATCCTTTGCTTTATGCAAATTTTTCATGTGATTGTACAATTGTAGGTAATGAACATACATTTTTGTCCCCAGGGGATATCCGAGGAACAATGAGAAACTCAAATGCCCCTAGCTAGGTGTTTTTATTTTCTTGCTTCTGCTTGGGAAGATGTAATAAATCAAGGGAACAAAATGGATGATAATGGTTGGTACGAGAACCTGTATTTAATGATATAATTAAGTACTTTCTTTTATGTATGTGTATATATATATTCATAAAAATTTAATATAAATATACATATATCTGTAAATTTATGGGTCTCCCTTACCGTTTTCATTTTTGGGAAAAGAATCTTATATGTAATGTAGGACCTTTGAGTGGTTTCATTGTAACGAGCAAATCATGGTACTAATTAAAATTTTCATTGGGATCTAGTTTTGTGAGTATATTAATCTTTTTTCATGTTATAGAATATTGATTTTTAATTTTAATGATGAGGCTTTGACAACGTTAAGTACAAAAGAATTTATTTATCCTTAATGCAAATGACATATGAAAAGAATAGGAATTTCAGAGAGGCAAAACACGTTTTTCGGCTTTACCTCTTTATGAGAGGGCCAAGGCAACGCATTTGTTAATAATAGTATGGAGGAGGTCCTGCAAAGGAAAACAACAGGGTTGTACAAATTAAGGGCCCATTGACAATCTTGCAATTAAAGGACCCAAGCCGACTTAAACGCAGAAATTGAACATTTCAACATCCTAACAACTAGTTTTGGGACATTACCTATATTTTATTATGCTTTCCTTTTCTATGATTCTATTTTCCCAGTTGACCGCTTGGCATGATGGAGCCTTTGCTTGCTCTCCAAAGAACAATGAACTTGAGGAAAATGTGGTATCATGCCTTTTCTCAGTGACCCTGGGCTCAAAAATGAAATGATGCTTGAGCCCAAGTGTACTTGACTGGTAGTAGTAGTGAGTGATTTAAACGAAGAAAAATTGCAAGCTGACACCCAATAAGAAATCAAGGTAACGCATTTTGCAATTATACTTGCTATTGCATTATAATTGTATGCAACGAACGTTCTATTAAGTAAAGATGTCAAATGAAGATTTTACCCTTTGCTTTAAAACAGTTCCTTAATCCAAACTTTCTCTTTCAAAGCCATCATCGCTTTCCATTTCCCATCAACGGTTCGATCAGATTCCTCACCCAGACTTCGTTTCTTATTACACTCTCATTTCTTCTTATGCAGATTGTGGTCGGACTGAACCTGCAGTGGGGTTGCTTAAAAAAATGAGAGTTGCACTTTGAAGTGGATGCCTTTACCTTTATCTGGGGTGATCACGGCTTCTTTAAATGACGTGTTTTTTATTAGGAAGTTGCATTGCGTTTGTGGTTTCGGGTGGGTTTGATTCATATACTTCGGTTAGTAATGTGTTCGTGTTATAGAAAAGGTTTATTAGAGGAGGCGAAGCGGGGTTTGCATGAGAGGGGAGAGGGTAAAGATGAAGTGTCCCGGAATTCGATGAACGTGGCGTATGGGCAGGCATTAAAGGAGTGCGAAAGCATTAGCTTTGTTCCAGGAAATGGTTAGGAGAGGATTGGATGTTTGAAGAGCTAGACTACTGGACAGGTCGGGAACTAAAATAGAAAATGAAGACAAATAGAAATAGTGGTAAAAAGAGCTGCATTCCCTAACGCAAAGCTGGACGACTTCCACAGGTACAAATTAAAATAAGATAGAAATGAATGTATGAAAAACAAATAACCGTAAATTTCCCATCAATTAAATTAATAAATATCAAGTTTGTAATGTTAAGGGCACAAAACTAGTGATACCAACATCTCTTTTACCAAAATTAGTTACCTGACAGGCTAGATTTCATATGAGAGCTGAAGATATTTTTTACTTCACCTTTAATGCATGACAACCGGAATAAATGAAATTTGATCCTAATGAATTCCTCTTATATCAGTGGTATGGATTAAGGTGGAACACTTGACAAGCTGGCTGGTATGACCTCTTTGATGCAGCCTGCTCAAACTTCTTAATGGCAGCTTCATTTTCTTCTAAACTGGTCTGGACAAAAAAGCGAATCCACCAAGATGAACTCCGCATTTTAGCCTTCAAGAATTAACAGATACGTCAATGATAAGGCCAACTTGGGACATCAGTGTTAGTGCTAAGTGATAATTCAGAAACAGAGATCACAACCGAATTGGTAGAACAAGGATATGAACTCCACCCAGCCATTTTGGTGATAATGCATGTGCATATCCGTTTATAATTGATGTATTCTTTGCTCCCACTAGACATCTCGAAACTTCAAATTTATCACCAGTCCCTAACTTAAAGGATATGCAAGCAAAGTCCAAAGTTTTGGACCTCTTTCTTGCTGAACATTTTAGACTACTTAGAGTTCCAACTAATCACTATAAAATGTTATCAATACTTTGGTCAGAACAACTATTTATTCTGTAACTGAAAGTCTGTCTGAATAACCAACAGGATATGATAATATCAATATCCCAAAACCAGATTCACTGAAACAAAAAACGCTGTGTAACAATTTTGATCAAATGGAAGTTAAAAGATATACTATAGCCTATTTCAATTCGAAACCCTATTGTTATAAGGAGTAGATAGAGACTGACCGGCCGCCCAAATTTGGCTAATTCTGCCACTTTAGCCCGCTGATGACCAGGGTAACCTGAACAACAAAACTGAAACAGTTAACATTCAAATCAAACAAAAGGACCAAATCTGTTGAGGGGAGAAAGGTTGTGATAAATCTCTCAGCTTGCCAAAGAAAATCAAGAGACTATGTACTACATCCATCAAAAAATCACCCATGGCTGCACCTATAGCCTTTAGGGAAGTCTTCTAAATGGTAATACTGCTCCAGATTGGTAATTAAATGCTAGTATAGGGAAGAATTGTCTAGCATCTAGCTTATTATAGTAATTCATATACATTTGGGCTAGCATGTGTGAGGCATGTGACTGGTCTGCCACAGGCATGACATGAAAAGGAATCAAAGAATGAATAAAAATCTTATCATATCAACTTTCTTTGCAAAGCCATCTAGGTTGCTGATGCATGTTAGACAGAGACAGAGATGACATTTTTGTGTAGTTACAACCAGAAACAACTCTTTATCTATGAAGCAATTATCTTCATAAGCAAAGATATCTGTATAAAAGCACTTTCTCTGCCAGAGTAACTCTAATTTTATAATTTATATGCAACTTAAAAGAGTAAGGAATAACCTGTGAAAACAACTAGACCATCAGAGGCCACCCTTGCCAACTCAGGAAGAGTCTTGTTCAGGTATTTTGGAGACAAATAATCAAGGGCATCTGACACAATAACAAGAGAAAATGACTTTGGCCTATAGGGAAGAGGGAACTTGATATCTGCCACACGGACAATGCCTTTGCGCACAAGACTCTTGCAATTTGCTTCGGCATCCTCTATGTCATACGGTTCCACGCCCCAGACCTCAGTTTCCTCTTCTTTCAAAAGTTTAGAGACCACTGAACAGGTATCAGGGCCTATGTGCAAAACCTTGTGCATGCTGTCACCATAGGCCTTCTTTAAAAAAGGTATTGCCCTCTGAACTTCTAGTGTGCATGAATAGTCACCTATAAAAAAAAAAAAGAAACTAATTGATTTTTGGAAGGTCACACTGAATGAAAATATACCCGTTGCAAAGCATTGCAATTCCATTATAACCACACACTTTGAATCTTCCACTTGACACAGGGCAATTAAACCATAGTTACCTAATATAACCACCAGTAATGTACATTTTTATTCCTCTGGCCGCAATAAAATGAAATGATGGGGAATGAAGATTTTTGGGTCCTACCTTCTCTTTCAACTTTTATTCCTCTAAGAAGCAGTTAAGGAGAAGATCATGGCGACTGGTAAGAGACTGTTCTATGGTATAAGTATCAAAGGAAAGTGAGCCTGACAACAATGAGATGTAGAAGCAAGACTCTAAGATCAAATTTGTTTCCAAAATATTGTGATTGCCTCCATTGAATCTAAAATCTACCTTCTTTATACCCTCTCAAAGACATAGTTGTATTGAATCTTAACTGTTTTTACATGATGTGTGAATTCATCCTCACAATTTATATTAGGACAAAACAAATCCAAATCCACTCACCCAAACATAGCATTAGCAAATCCGCTAAGTATTTATGTAGTTATAATGGGACATCACAACAACATACTAATAAGAATTAAATACAAAACAGTAACTTCACAAGTTAATTTAATCGTAAACATCAAATCCAATAATCAGGAACAAAGTAAAAAAGAATTTACCTTCGATCCGGCTGACTGCTTCACCTCGGAATTTACCTGTATTCCCCCAAAAGGAACAGTATTTCCAATTAATTGAACTAATAAGATTAGCATATCGAACAACAAAGCAAGAAAAACCAAATAACAAAATCCCAAAAACATGAAGAATACCTGAGCCACTATAGGCATAGCCAATAAGAAGGATAGCTCCCTGAAAGTTATTTAAATATATATATATATATATATATATATTACATTAGTTAATTTCGCCAAAAAAAAAAAGGAAAAGAAGTACAAAAAAAAAAGATAGATAGATATACCACAACGACAAGACCGATGGACAAAATAGGAGAAGATCGGGATTTGGAATGTAAGGCACCAGCGAAGGGAAAGTTTCCGGTGTCGACAAAGCGTCGTGTGGAAGTTACTTGCCTCCTTGACATGGTTGGTTGATACTCTCTTCTAAAACTTTATTGTTATTATTCACACACTGTACCAAACAAACAAGCAACAGATTTACACAAAATTTTAGCTTCTTCATGGAAAGAACAGACATTGAAATTCATTGCCAAACAATGAAAATGAGAAATGAAAAGCAGACCCAAAGCATGAGAAAGCTTTGAATATAAGAAAAAATGAAGGAAATGATGAGAGACAGTGGAAAGTTCACCTTAGATGAAGAAACGGAAATTGGGCATTCGGATTTTGGATCTTAGATCTGTGAATGTTTTGTGTGTATGTGTTTTGGCCTTTTGTTTTCGCTTTATTCTTTTGGGATTTAAAACCATTTTGCTAAAATCCGTGTCTGAGAAAAATTTATCGCCATTATACGGCGCGCTTTTGTCATACAGTTATCAGCGCGTCGGTGACGCATACGACGTCGTTCGGTGCTTGAGTCGCGCTGGACCATGATTATCATTTTCTTAAAATTAGGTGAATAAAATGTCTTTATTTTTCTTGTAACATTAAATAAAACAAAAAAAAAACTTAAATTTTAATCCTCTGTGTAGTAACAATTTCCAAGTTAATCTTAAGATTGATTGGACACTTATAAATTCTATTATTTTTTACTTTTTATTTTTTCTTTCATTGTTATCTAAAAAACTCGAACACTTACCAAACAAAACCAGTAATTATGTTTTTTAAAAAAAAAAACAAAAAAAAAAACATTTATCAAACAAAACCTGTACATTTAAAACACACCTCCATAAAAAAAATGTAAGAACACTCAGTAATGCACAATTTCTGTGAAAATAACAGTACAAGACATTATAAATAAGGTCTTTGAAATTATGTAAGTAATTAGCTACAGTCATTGCATTTTGTGGCAAGTTGATGGAAGCCACTGAGGGTTGGTGGGAGTGCTGCTAGCTGGATTTTGTAGTGGCAGGCTGGGGAGCTTTTTCTGGCAAAAGGTTTACCTTTATATCATTTTCATTGACAGTCAGACAGCCAACCATGTCGCAATTAATGTTATTCTTCAAATGCCCCACAGTTTAATAGCATCGCCAAAGAAGCATAACTCAATTCTATCTCAGAAAGGTCAATAAAATTTTGCTTTCTGCACATGCTAAGATTTGGGATTCACATCTTTGATAGGTACAAAATTGCAAGCAAGGAACTGCATCAAAAAAACCTACGGACAAACGTGAAAGTTTGAGCCCTCACGCCAAATAAAATTTATGAGACAGTATAGATATGTCCTAGGCAGCCCGAAACTCCTGGATAGAAAATTCCACATACGTCATGGAGCATGCTCTTCTGCTACACTTGAGCAAGGGAAAAGAATAATCTGGAGTTTCTCTGGCTTATTCACAATCCATGCCATCGGGGCTTTCAACTGTTTTTTGATAGAATGATATTGCTGATACCTACCAGAGTGAAGGAAATGAATTGCCTGCTGTTATCATTGTTCAACTGCTACCTCTTCATCCTCTTTTCGAAGGGGCCTCCATTTTCGATCAAAGAAACTGCTTTCCACTATTTCTTGAGACTTCAGCTTGTCATCTTGCACCTTAAGCCTTTCATCAATAATTTCCAACAGTTCTTGCAAGCCCACCCCAGTTAGGGCAGATACTTTGACGTGTGGGACATGCTGAGGTTGAGATTGAGAATCTTGTTCCACCTTTAAGTGATTAGAGGTCTCAGTTTGCTGGTCATTCAGGTTATTCCAGTAGTTATCCGCAGAGTCATCTCCTGACAACAACCAGCCATCAGAGTAATCACCTTGCTTGTCATCCATAGTCTCTTCAACGTCTCCAGGCGAAGGCTTAAATACATCGCTACCATCAGCATCAGCAATATCATCAAGATTATTATCAACTGACTTCCCATCTAATAGCTCATATGCCACATTACAATCTTCTTCTTCAGAATTGTTAGTCTCAACATCTTCTGCTCCTGAGATATTGCTGATCTCAACATCTTCAACATCTTCAACATCATCCGTATATTCATTAGCACCCATTTCATATTCATAATCAATCTGAGCAGATTGCAAAGTTAGAAGATATCTTCTTGATTTTTTTTTTCTTTTAAATCTATGAAGGGAGGAGAGCTAAAGAATGTGTTAAAGACTTAAAGTACCTTGTTCCAGACTTCAATCATGTTCTGAAGCTTCTCCTCTGACACTCCAATTTGCTGAAGAACATGCAACACTGTGGAACGATGCTCATCAAGATTAGGTGCAGTGCAGTCTATTACATGCTGCAGAAACATTTGAAAAATCCATCAGCAGTCTGAGAGACAGCAATCTTGATTTTCTCTGATTCAAGGGATGATATTTCATATAAAATTATGTACCCAAAGAAAAGATAATTGAATTCTGATGCACATAAGTCTACATTAATCATTTTCAAGTATTACTCATCAGAGCTTGCTGATTGTATTTATGATTTACTATGGCAACTTGATCATATAAAGAAAAATTCATTTAGAAAGAGACTGCTTAAAAGAACAGCCACAATAATTTTTAGTAATAGCAAAGCCTTGATTGCATGATAAATCAATCTCTTAGAGAGGATATATCAGAGTTGTAGAAGCCTTGGCAACTGCAAGTCTGCAACTACTACTTGAGAGGGTAAACAAGCCACTAGGCCAAAGCCAGTATAAAGAGGAAAAGACTGAGAGGCAGATATCAATATTCTTTAAGCAAGATTACTGCCTTTTCAACTCTTTCATAAAATCTATTTGAAACTCATTTCCCAAGGTTCCTTGCTTCAGCAGCATAAGAATATCTAAGTTTAGGAAATTTTAAGGAGAAAGATGCAATTTCGTTAATAAATAATATTTGTCTTTTTTTTTTCCTTTTAATTTATCTGCATTTTAGAACTAAGCTCCTTTTAAACAAAGGGGGAGAGAGAAACTCTATAACCAAAGTATTGCTCACAGGTGCTAATCAGCTTTAATTGATAAAAGATGATGATAAGGTCAGGAACTTTAAAAGAATCTGCTTTTATATATGCACAAGAAGAAAAAACTCTGAACTACAGCTTACCAATAAATAATTAAAAAAAAAAAGAAAAGAGAGGAGAGGTTATCCATTCATACCACTAGGAGGTCAGCCTCCACTACCTCTTCCAAGGTTGAATGAAACGCTTCCACCAACTATAATGGGAAAATTCCATCAGTGAAAAAGACAAATGACAACCAAAAATAGCAAAAAAAGAAAAAAGAAAAAAGGGACTAGTGACACATATACTCATGCTTATCAGTTACCTGCACCGGCAATTCTGATATAAATCCCACAGTATCACTAAAAAGCACTTTCCTCCTGAATTATCATGTGTATAATTAGATCAATCACATAAGACTGTATTCTCATCAATAGTTAAAAAGAAATGTCCATCTTTGTGTGTCAGAATTTGAAAGAAAGATAATTAGATTTGATGTGGACCATCTTACCCTGAAGGCAAAACAACACTTTTTAATCTTGCGTCCAATGTTGCAAATAATCTGCACAAAATCAAGGCCTCCAATTAGGCAAAAACATCACCCTTTTTCTTATATCAAGGAATTTAACTTCAATGAAAAAAATGTTTTTAAGGATAAATATACCTCACATCACTATACAGATCACTATCTGAGAGTGCACTAACCAATGTAGATTTCCCCTGTTAATCGAGAAAAGGAGGGAAAAGTTTGAGCAAGAGAAAAGGGAAGAAAAGAAAAACATAAAACACATCTAACTTGTTTGTATGGTAGCAACAAAGTGCAGATTTGATCAGATTTTGGCCACCTACAGCATTTGTGTATCCTACAACTGCAACAGTAGCTAAACCTTGGCCATCAAATCCAACTTGTCTTTTACGAGCTGCACGTTGCACAGCTCGAGTACGGCGAACCTCTTCAATCTGGGATAACAAATGACTCCGGCGTTCCAATATTCTGAGAATAAGTTCCAGTCAGTGAACATATAAACACACACAAAGTTAATAAGTATTTTGATGACAGAGCACTATAACAGGTATCTAGTATTTATTTTCATATATAAAAAGCAACATACAGAGATTGAAAACAGGCAAGCCACATCCAAAGAATCAGATCCAAATTTGGGGTGAGAGGCAAAGGGATGAATAAAACATACATTATTATGGATGGCTAGAGACCTCTAATAAAAGAATAAGCATTTCATAGTTACCACCATCTTAGAAAGAAAGGAATATAATCAACAAGGCAATGCTAAAGCAGCCTATCCTAAGCTCCCATTAACTGAAGTATGTGAAGCACAGACATTCTTGAATTACAATATTCAGCTATGAAGGAGGAAAGGGTAGAGTCAAAATAATAATAGAACAAATAGTGCTCATCAAGAACAACCTCAAGTATGTATACAAAAGCTACATGGTATGCAACTCATCAAACATTCATATTTGTATAAGTATCAGAGACAGCTTCATAAAATATTTGTTTTACACAAGATGGTAACAAGAAATCTGTAAGAATTAGTATGAAGAGCAAACCTTCGGCGCTGAAGCTGCAGTTCAGTTTCTCCAGCACCACTTATGAAACCTCGACCCCCACTTCCTCTCCTGCAACCAATAACTATGCATAATCAAAACCATTCAAAGAATTGATAATTATTTATGGCAAGCATTTATGAGCATGACAGATGAATATATTGAGGGAAGAGCAGGAGAGAATCACAGAGAGAGAGAGAAAGAGAGAAAATAATGGTCCAAATCATCATGGATTTCACTCGAGTATATACCATACATACAAATGTTCACAAGCTTTATAATCTAGTCCTATTCTGTTCTATAAGAAATTCAGGCCGCACCCTCGTGCACTAACAACTTCAGCTTCTCCACTAACTCCAAAAGTATTGCGTCCATCAAGTCCACGTACACGGACAAGCCTACTCTTCTTGTACATAAGAGCTGCTAATTCAGCCTGCAAAATATCAAGTGAACCCCCCCCCCCCCCCCCCAAAATAAATAAATAAACAAATAAAACCAGTTATAGAGAAAACAAACGGTGAAATTCAAAATGTAATGTCATGCCAAGTAAAGCCAAGAATTGTACCTGTAGCTTTGCTTCCTTTGTATGCGCATGAGCATTGAATATTTCTATTATAAGGCCCACACGATCTAAAACAGGTTTGCCCAAAATTCGCTGTCATTGAAAATAGCAAGTAAGATATTAGTAAAACACATGGAAGTACAGCTTCAGTTTCCCTTGCCAACAAAAAGACAGAGAGAAATTTGGCAGCCACAGCTTGCCTCCAAATTACGTTGCTGTACTCCAGACAGGACGGTATTGACAAAAACTGCATCAACTTCACCCTGTTAAAATCATGTAATGGATAAGAATTCCACAGTTACAAGAAAACCATAAGCTCACGACGAAGAACATAAGAAGAAAGATAAGATTATCAGAAGCCCCTTGCCTTGGACTCCAGTGCATTCAAATGGTATCTGATGTTTTCTACCGTTCCAGGTCCAAAATACGTGTCTAGAAATAAAACAAACCAGAATTCAAAGACCAAAAATTGATAATAATAAAACAGTGTCTAAAAACATGATTAAACACCCCAAAAAATAATAATAATTAAATGTAACCTAAGTGAAAGTGAGTCAAAAAGGAAATAAACCATGAGATTTTACATACCAGCGCGGATTTTGGAAGATTTAAGAGAAGGGTTTTGGACAACAACATGAGCAGGCAACTCCTTATCGAAGAAATCAGAATCAAAGTAGCCATCGCGCTGCTCCTCAAGCGAATTAGCTAGACAAAGAGCCTCGTTGAGCTTGGCCTGCAAGAAAGTAGCGGGACGGAGACGAGGCTGAACGACGAAGAGGCGAGGCGGGTCACTTGGGTCCCTGTTGAAAAGTGAAACGGCGGCTTTTTGACTGTCTTCAGTGCCTTTGTTTTGTTGCTTTGAAGTTGAGTATGGTGAAGAGTGAATGGAAAACAGAGAAGAAGAAAGAGAAGGTTTGTGGGAGAGGGACTGGGAGCGGGACCTGAGACAGGTTCGTGACAAAGAGAGGACTCTTAACATTTCTCTGAAAATGTTTGCAAATTCTACGAGTTTTTCAAGTGTCTACTGAATTTTGAGCGTGAAGTTGGAGGAATGTTCCTTTTCTTTTGGGTGATCAAAACGACGGAGAAGACGGTCGGGTTTTAGCTTTTCAGGGATAAACGTGGGTGGCCCATATCCAAGCGAAGCCCCATTGGGTTTTAGGGGCGTCATTGAACTTTTAAGGCCCAAAAAGTTGCTTATAGACCCTTGTTTTTCAAGAGGTGTAGCCCCATTTATACTTTAAAGCCCATTAGTACTCATTGGCTCGTAGATAATAGGGAGACAATGAGTTGAATCTAGGGTTGGCATCGGGTCGGGTTCGGGGCGGGTTTTGCTCGCCCCGAACCCGATCCTACCCGAAAATTTTTTTGTTTTTTCATACCCGAACCCGACCCGATACTATATAAACAGTATCCGACCCGATTCGACCCGAAATTAATAAAATATTATTTTTTAAATATAAATATTTAAAAATATCATTATATAAATATATATATAATTAAAAAATTAATTAAAAAATTATTTTTATATATCGGGTCGGGTAGGGTCGGGTTTGCCTAAAACCCGACCCTGACCCAACCCCGACTTTGTCTTCATGCTACCCGACCCGACCCCGACCCGACCCTCGATTTTCAAAAAAAAAAAAAAATCGACCCTAAAAAATCGGGTCGGACCGAAACCCGTTGGGTATGAATTTTTTTGCCTTCCCTAATTGAATCAGTGTAGTTTTCGCACGACCCGACTCCGATCTTTTAATATTTATATTCAAATTTAATTTGATTTGATATTAATATATCTTTTTTATATTCAATATGACTCAATCCATTTATTCATAAATTTAAATCGATCCACCTAAAAATAATTTAATAATTTTAATTTAGTATAATATTTTTAAAATATTATTTTTAGTATAAATTATATTTTAATTATACACAACAAATAATTACACATTAAATTTTATATCTCATATTCTAAGGTTGACATCTTAATTTATACAAATATAATATTTTTGTTAAGTTAATATCTTAATTAAAGTATTAAATAATATAATATATAAATTAAATTTAAAAAATAATAAAATATATATTATATATATCCGAGTTGAGTTCAGGTAGTACCACTTAAAACCCAACCCAACTCGACCTCTAATTTAAAAAAAAAAAATTCAACTCTATTGAATCAGATCGAATCAAAAATTATTAAATATGAATTATTTTATTATTTTTAATTATGATTTTTTTATTAATAAAAAAATAATATTCTTATTTTAGTATGAAAAAGGCTAAAGTTTACTTGTCATTAGAAAAAAATTTTACAGACATTAAAAATTGAATCTCAATTTTATTAAAATTAAATTATTAAAAAAATTGGGCGAATGATTTGGTAGATTTAAAAACCATTTTCCTTGGTCTTTAAAGAAAAATACTATTGTAACTAAAAAATAGAACAAAAAAAAAAAAAAAAGTCAGCCATATAAAACAAAACAAATGATTGATAAAACAAAAAGAGATGACCATGGAATTCAAAGTTTTGTTTGCTACATAATGTGGGAACCACAATGTTGTGTTTTAATAGGAGTTTAATAAAGAAAATTAATTTAATTAATTGATATATAATTGATTAATCCAATAATAAAAAATAAAACTAAATGATAAATTTTAATTAAAAATATTTTGATTAATCACTTTTTGTATTTTAGAGTTCACATTATATATAAAAGATGATAGATTAACTTACACAGTATAATTATTTTTTTAATTTACAAATTTTCAATTATTAATTTCAATAAATTTAATCCTTTAAATTTAGTGAAATCAATAATTAAAAAATACATAAAATTAAAAAAAAAACTTATATTATGTAAATTGATCATTTTTCATGTGTATATATATATATAATTTAAACAACAAAGGGTATAATTGAAACCCCAAGAGCCAAGACTTGAATTTCGTAGAGAAAAAAAAATCTAAGAATTAGTTTTAGGGAATAGATACCTCAAAAGATAGCAAATTCCATGAAATAATATGTAATGTCATTTGCATAAAATTCACCCCAACAAGTTGGGAATATAACATGAGGTTTAGATTTTAATTTATATTATTCATTCACTTATTATTTTTAAGAGGTGGATTCCTATAAGGTTAAGGTTCGATCCCAACAGTTGCAAATTTACCTTCCTTAATACCCCCTAGACTATAAGCTCATTTATACCAAAACAAGTTGTGACCAACCGATTCCTAGAATAATGTCATAACTCTTGGTTTTCGCTTGTGAGAATAATATTCCAGAACAAATTTTGGCCAATTTTAATCAAATTGCGGGTCATATTCCCCGCTACCTCTACCTTTTTGTTGCATATCCTAGCTGAGGCTACAATCTGAACGGGTCCTTTGATGCCTTGCTCCAGAAAAGAGCTTATAATTTAAGCAAGACAAGATATATGAATGTAGAAAAAAAAACAAAAAAAAAAAAAGTAACCTTTGTCTCCATGTAACAAAGTCAAAGTCCAGCATCAAGTCTTAGTGGCATCAACACTCCGCCATTGAAACTAAGCAAGCTCCTAAAGGTTTTAAATTATTTTTCTTTTCCTTTTTATTGGATAACAAACAAATTCTAAGATGACAAAGATTTTCTAGTTAACCCAGACTTAACATAGTGTCACTAACCTTTTAGCAAAAGAATCAAACCCCCTTGACTGTGGTCTTATGCAATTTTAGGGAAAAACAATGGGATGGACAAAACCCTTTAAGCAATCCCAAAGTGGTAATATTTTCAAGCTAGTACTTTTTCCTATAGAATGTGCATTTTGCAGTTACAGCTCCTTCATGTATAAATACATACCTTGAAGTGGTAAGGAAGTGGGTAATAGGGTAGAGATTTTATGTTTTCTTTAGCATAACTTGGCAGTGTGAAACAAAAGATGACAGAGTTTCAGAGAGCGTTCCAGCTTCCAACATACAAATCACCTGTTTCATATTGTTGTCTTGATCACCTTTCAATCTAACCATACAGAAAAAGAGTCGAATCTTATTTTATTCTGTCTTTATCTGTGGAATAAGTTCATTAATATAAACTTTCTAGTCTATGTATAGTAATGTTGCTGTCCTTTTTATCCGATCACAAACAAAAAAAAAAACCTAAGACAGAAAGGAAGTGAATGGCAATGGAGTATCAATGCTGCGAAACAGGGTTCGTTATTGGAATCATTATAGTTGCTAGTCTCGTGTTGTTTGCTGGGTTGATGTCTGGACTAACAATGGGGCTCATGTCTTTAAGCCTAGTTGATCTTGAAGTTCTTGCTAAGTCTGGAACACCTAGCGATAGTAAACATGCCAGTAATGATCTCCTATACCCGCTTTTATTTTTTGCAAATAAATTGCTTCTTCTTTAATGAGTTCCATTTGCTGTGTTTTTTATTGGTTTATGACAGCAAAGATACTTCCAGTCGTTAGAAGACAGCATTTGCTTCTGTGCACTCTATTAATCTGCAATGCGGCAGCTATGGAGGTATGAATTCTTTGAAGATGTTTTCATTTTCTATCCTGGTTTGACACTCACAGTAGAATGTTTCTACCTTTTGAGTTTGCTGGTTTTACAGGCCCTTCCAATCTTTCTGGACAGCTTGGTATCAGCTTGGGGTGCTATTCTTATTTCAGTCACCCTGATACTTATGTTTGGTGAGGTTAGTTTCATTTTAGGTTCTTAGTCTCATGTTTTAGGGATTGTTATAATATATAGATATGTAAATCTATAACTAGACTTAATAAAAAGAGTCGCCGTCAATCTTTTATCTAAGTGTGATTGGTTATCTAATGAATTTATCTTTTTAAGGAACTCTTAAGCTTGACTAAGGATACCTAAAGAATAGATTCTGGTCTACTAATTAGAATAGGACTCGAAAGTTTAATTACATATAGAGAAGGTTATAGCACCCCAACATGTTTATCTAAGGGACAAACCCGTTTTATTTTAAACTATCCTAAAGTTTATAGTTCTAATATTTTAATTTTGATATTTAAATATTGGATATAATTTTTAAGATTTTTCTATCAATCTAATAGAATTTTTAAAAATACTTCATCATCTCAAGAATATTCAAGAATCCCATTTGTTTTTTTTTAAGAGGTTTCATCATCAAAAAGCTTAATTAATTTTGTATTTTTTATTCGAAATACATCTAATTTTTTCATCATTTGAGCCAAAATTAAAAATGTTTTCTCATCTAAAATTTTTTAAATAATCATCCATTTATAATTATTAAGAATTTCATCCTCAAAATTTATTCTTTTATGTTTATTTTTATTTCTAAATTTTTCACCTTTTGGATCTATTTAAAAAATTTTCCTAAAAGTTTCATATCTAAATTTTTCATTATTTGGGTTTATTTAGAATTTAAACTCTTGTTAATTTCTTAATCTTTGAAAAAAAAAAACAATACAATAATTATTTTTTGAAGTCTCATTTAAATTCTTCTACTATTTGTTATGAATTTAAAAAAAAAAAAAAAAACCTTTCATCTAGAAACCTTATAAAAATTCAACAATTTGTGATTTTTTTTAAAGATTTTATCATTCGATAATTGTCAAATATTTTCACTTAAATTTTTAATTTTAATTTTTTTGTTTGGAAAATAATATAATTATTTTATTGAAATTTCATTTAAATTATATCATCATTCGGGTTAAATTTAGAAAAATTCTTTATTTAAAGATTTATTAGAAAATTTACCATTTGAAATTTCTAAAATTCTCATCATTAGATAATTATTAATTCAATCCCAAAATTTTTTATTAAATTTATATTTTTTATTATATATTTTTAAAATTAAAATTAATTATTAATTATTATTATTGAAACTTCATCTAAATTCTCCTCCATTTAGGTTAAATTTTAAAAAAAAATATTTCTCACATAGAAATTTTATATAAATTAACCATTTGTAATTTTTAAAAATTTTATCATCGGATAATTAATATTAATTCTGAAAATTTTACTAAAGTTTTATTTAATTTTATTTGTTATAATTATGTTCTAATTTTTCCTAAAAATTTATCATGCAGAATACTTTTTAAAATAAATAAATGAACAAATGATGAATAAAATAATAACATAAAACAAAAATAATAAAATAATAAAAAAACCATAAAAACAAATACCAAAAATAAAGAATCGACTCTGTTGGAGCTAAGGCATGGTTCGACTGCAAAGATGACGGATGGCTGAAATGGCTACTATTGGCTTGGCTTGGTTAGAGCTAAGAAATTGAAACATGGGTCATCTGATAGGTTTGCAGATCAAGCACTTGGATCGGGTCAGGCAACAAAAACAAACGAATCCTATGAGAATTTAAACACCAAAATGTCATTGTTTCAATCGGGTATAAAACCCAAATATTTTGCTTTTCTCCTCAAATTTTCCCAATCTTCTTTCTTCTCTTTCTTTTTTTTCTCTAATCTCTCTCTAAGATCGAGTGAACTCCAATTGAATATGCATCGAATTTTGAAACTGGAATGCCAAAAATTAGGAAATCTCATTGGAAAGTCATCAGAATCTAGGTATTGTCTTTAAAAAATTTAATAGATTCTAGAATTTTCTTGAAATTTATAAACTTCTCAAAAATCATTAATTGGACTTCAAAAAAACCAAACCAAACTTTTCCAATACTAAAACAAAATCTATGCCAAAAACTTTTTTAAAATAAATTTGGACTTGATTGTTTTCTCTATTTTTGCTTCTGATTTTTGTGTGTTCATTCTCTATTGATAATAAGTTTATTATAGGGACATTAAGAAATGTTTTTGATTGACTATGATTCAATTTTTAATAGAATTTTTGTATTATCATAAAAGTAGAATTTATCCTTTTACATATCAAATCCAATTCTAACTCTGATAACACCCATCTTTTTCACATTAATTCACAGCAAAACCTTTTTTGTTATTATTTTTTAAAATTTTTTAACAATTATCTTTTGTTACTTTTTACTATTATCCTAATATTTTAATACCTGATCTGATAATATATATATATAAGCTAAAGATAAATAAAAAATAATAATAACAAATAAATAAATAATCAACATCATATATATACAAAATGATAAAACCAAAATATGAAAATAAACAAATAAATAAATAAAATAAAATGAGTAATTGAGCTTAACTGCACTTGGTTTGGGCCCAATCGATTTAGGTTTGGATCAAATAGGGTGTCTACAGTTATCTTGTTTTACACATTTTTTGTACAATAGGAATTGTGCAAAGATATAAACAACTCATTACATCAAAGTTCACATTATTCACTTTTTTTTAAACCCTTTTTTTTTAAACGAACACTTAAACTTTTTGAATAGTATGAAAGCTCCTCCAAACAAAGACCTAGCGACTTTTAAAAAATAACTAAGACTTCTTTAAGCAGAGACATTCTCTAAACAAAGGCTTAACAACTTTTGAAAAAAAAATAAGCAAAGGTTTTTAACAATCATGCCGAGAGGTTTTACAAATCGTTCCTAATATTGAAAAAAGCTCATTTGAACAAAGGCTTCAAAATTAAAAAAAAAAAATTAGAAAATCTTTCTTGACCATGACTGATTTTCTTGAAATATCATTTTTCAAGAATTAGGATCTTACCTCAGAGGTTTCTTCTCAAATGAGAATTTGAAATTCTTTCACTGGAAAGTCTTTACATTTATCTTCTTTGTGTTGAATCTTACAATATCCCTATTTTCTAAATTCATGTACTAGACATTCCTAGATGCAACGCATGCTATGCAAATGTCAATTAATTAAATTTTTTTCGATTGTGGTACCACAGTTTTCAAGACTCTTTCTTTTGGATCTTGAACTCTTCCAACTTCAAACAATAAGACCAAATCAACTTAGTTCTCAATCATCTCCTTTTTCAATTGCTAGCACCCATATTTTTCTTTTTTAGAAATCTTTCTCTTTCTCTTCCAAATTCAGTGTCCTTACTAGGCTCTAAACAATTCATTTTTGTCTTTATCACTTTTAACCTTTCCAAGGTAACGTAAAGACCTTTCATACTATTATTCATTTATCAATCATTATTTTAATTTAAAAAAAAAATGCAATCACACATTTATTCCATTATAAGGTATTTAAGGGAAAAATTAAGCAGTAAATTAAGAATAAATGGTACATAATCATTAAAATAGAGATACAATGAACAAAATGAAATATCTCTTATTTAAAAAGAATGATAGGACAATTTTGGCCATTAACAATATAGAAGGGTTAAAGTTACAAAGATGAGTTATTAGGGTAACAATGCTCAAAATAAACAATCAAATCATCATGATAACACATTTTAAAGTTTTTTTAAAAACTCAACCACTTGATGCACCTAACAACTTAGAGCTTATTGAAACATGCTAGCCTTCATGTTAATGAGTTCCCAAATTCGATGCAATATTCTCATTATCTAAGCTACCTTTTTAAGTTTTTAACTTAGATGAATGCCTTTTTAACTCAAATCACCCTTTCGAGTTTTCAATTTGAACTCTTATTATTTTATTTTCATTCATTGTTTTCTTTTTTTTTCTTTTTTTAAGCATAGTATTTTTTCACAACATTAAAATTTATAGGATTGGGTAAATAATCTCCATCCATTTTTGTTAATATCAGGGCTCCACCAGAAAAAGCTCTTTTCACAATATATGGCATTTTTCATTTTGGAGTTCACTTTTCTCTATTATCATGCTGGCTTGAAAGAATTTTTTTTCTTAAAACCAACTCTCATTTTCAAAAGCAACGAGGTCAAGCCTTTTATCATTAGCCCTCATCATTTTTTTTATATAGCTGACCATAACATAGTGCTGTCAATCTTTTCTCTTTAATGAAATTCAATTGTCATAACACTCTCGAATTCATTTAACCTCTTCCAATCCAACTTCCTTTAAAACTCTTAAAGATGAGATTTTTACTTTCACTGATAACATAACTTTCATCATATATGCCAAAAAAAAAAAAATGAGGTTACTTAGTAAAGGTATGTATTGATGTTCGATAAGCATACATAGTAAATAACAATTTCTCATGCCAGTCTTTATAGGTTTCGACCATCTTATCAAGAATTCTTTTTATATTCTTGTTTGCCGCTTTAACTATTCCATTTATTTTTGAACGATATGGCACCGAATTACAATACTCAATCTTGTATTAGGCATATTTTTCCTTCATCATCTTACTATTCAGATTCTTGCCATTATCTAAAATGATTCTCTTTGAAATTTTATATCTACAAATAATCTCTTTCTTTATGAACTTGTAAATCACAAATCTTGTCATACTTCTAAATGAAGCTATTTTCACTAATTGGAGGCCTTCGGAGTAATAGGACCAATAACATTCATACCCTACATGGAGAATGATAGAGTGGTGCCAAAACATGTAAAGCAGTAGGTGGAGTATGGATTTTATTAACATAGATTTGGCACTTATGGTATTTTCGAGCATAATCGATGTAATCGCTTTCTATTATCAACCAATAGTACCTAGCCCTTATGATCTATCTGGCTATCATATGTCTATTTGTATTTGCTCCACATATTCTATCTTGCACCTTCTTAATAATCTTTTTTGCCTCAGTCGTATTTACACATCTCAATAATACTTGATCATAGCTTTTTTTATACAAAACATCACCATCTAGAAAAAAACTCATAACAAATCTCCTAATGATTTTTTTATCATTCTTAGTTGCATGGTCTGGGTATTACTAATTCTTAATGTATTGTAAGATATCATAATACCATGGCTTATCATTATCTTCTTCTCTTACATTAGAACAATGAGCTGAAACATCTTTAACATCTAGTTAAATAGACTGAATATCAGTGTTATCATCAATTCGGATCATTATTATCAAAGTAACCAAGGCATCAATAATCAAATTTTCTTTATGAGGTAAATGATCAAACTGAATATCTTCAAACTGCTTGATCAACTCTAAGATATACTTATGATATAGGATGAGTTTTGAATATTTCGTTTTCCATTCTCTTTTTTCATTGATATATGATTAAAGTTGAGTCTCCAAACACTTTTGGTACTTTAATCTTTTTATCTATAGTAGCTTGTAAATCCAAGACATAAACTTCATATTCAACTATGTTATTAATGCAATTGAAATTCAATTTCACCGTTATAGGATAATAACGTTCTTCAAAAAAGATCAAAATTACCCTAATCATGTGCCTTAAGGCATTGGCAGCTTCATCAAAGTACATTTTTTAAGATTTTTTATAGTGTTTTTCCTCCTCAAATTAGGAAATAACCATCAAATCTTTATCAAGAAAGTCTAACCTTATCGGCTCATAATCTTCGATAGCATGATCTGTGAATTATAACACTTTTTTAATTATTTTTTGGCTTACATATACTATCATATGCCAAGAGCATTCCCTGCCATCTTGTAATCCTTCTAGACAATGAAAGCTTCTATAAAATATATTTGATTGGATCTAATTTTGCTCTATGCCGGTAGGATGATAGAGTATATACTGTCTGAGTCTTTTGATGATCTAAACTAATGCACAACACATCTTCTCTAAAGAGGAATACTTAGACTCATATTCTGTGAACTTCTTACTCAAATAGTAAACGGCTCATTTTTCTCTAAAGAGGAGTCTTGATCTCTTTCAATTTTTTTATACAATGCTTTCAGTCCTCATTTAAAGCATTTACATTATGATTGGGCAATGGATTACCATTAACATTTGGAATCATTATTTCACCTGTATCAAAATTTATCATTTCATTTTTGATCAATCGTTGTCCCTTATGCTTTAAAGTGATGCAATTCTAATAGAATGACTAGCAATTCCATAGTGGTAGTCATAATGAGCTTAGAATCATACCACTTGGGATAGAAGGCTTAAGTGGCTCTAAACAGCTAGGAAAAATTAAGTGGTTATTATAAAGCACTTGATATAGCTCCGTATAGGTCGTGGGGATTGGATAAAATATGGGTTTTTCTCAATTATTTCATGGCTTTCATAAACCATTTATTGGGTTAGTAAGACGAATTGAAGGTCTCGCAAGAGGTTGGGTGTTAAGACTATACATACGAGTTTATGGTCTAAAAATTGGTTAGTATGCAGATTGGTAGAATGGTTATGGGATTAGCTGGTATTGGTATGGTGAGGTATTATTTACAGTAAAATAGTATGTGGAGCAAGCTTATGGTAGATAGGTTTGGTAATTTCAAAACGGCTATTTTTCAAAGCTTATATCTTAAGCTTCAGTCTCTTTCTTCTTAAGTGCTTTTCTAATAGAAGCTTCATTTCCTTTCAACTTGCTATTCTTAATGACATTCTCAATGATTTCACCTAAGATAATCATGTTGGTAAAATTTTTAATTACATTTCTTATCATCTTTTCATACTAAAGAGATTTTAAAGTACTTACAAACAATATTGTAGATTATTTCTCAGTTAAAGATGACTAAACTTGAGTAGCTATGTCCCTTTACCTTTGGGTATACTCTTTAAACGATTCGTCACCTTCTTCCTCATATTCTATAAGAAAAAATGATCAAGAGCTAAATTTATTGTATACTAATATTGATTGATGAAATCATGAGCTATCTCACTTTAGAAGTGAATGCGGGTCCTATCTAGCTGAACATGCCATCTAGTAGTAGAACTAGTAAAGTTATCTTGGAATACGTGCATTAGTATCTTTTTATTATTAGCATAGGTAGTCATTTTTAAATAGTACATGATAATATAAGTCATCAGACACTTTGTACCATCATCTTTTTGAACTCTGAAACTTTGAATTTAAGAGGAATAATGACATCTGAGAATAAACAGAGCCCAACAGCATTGATGAATCCATAAAACCAATTTTCTCTACTACTCGTAACATTTCTTCAAGCATATTCATCTTTTTATCAGTTATTGAGTTCCTTAGCAACTCAACCATTTTTGTTTTTAATTTTGCCTTCTTTTTTGGATCATCTAAATCAGGGACTTGGATGGTTCTTAGGTTTTCTCCTAAAAAACTGGATAAATATAACTTTAAAACTGACCTTAGGTAGTAATAGATTGTATTCTTGGGTTAATGTATAGATAGGTCTTAGGGAAATTTGCTCGTACACCTTGAGAAGGTTAGCCTTGATAAGGGCTGAATCTTAGAGGGTATAGAGGATCAATTACATACTGCCCATAATACTTTGGCTAACTTAAAGCTTTTTTCACCCCTTTTTTTATGTAGCTTATTCAAGGCTTCTAGAATTTTATCCAACTCTTTTTTGAGCTCTTCTTGGGTTTTCTTAATCTTGTCAAAATGATTAGAGTTTTTTTGTTCCATTTATTTAACTCGAACTCTAGTATTGTATTGGTAGTGAATAGGGTTTTTGGACGATGAAACTATCCTTGAACCTTAAGTACTACAATTGTTAATTAAAAGACTTGTTTATGACTTAATGTGAAGAATAAAAGACTAATTATGAATGCAATGCATGAGATATGATGCATGAAAGATGATATTTTCCATTTGAAGAATTTTTAACAAAAATAAACTTTCATTTATTCCACAAAAGTTTGTTTGTATAAAATATATTATTCTTAATTTGAAAAGACATTTGACTTGTTCGTATTGGTCATTGGCTTTTTCAATAAAGTTCAACAAATGTTGTTTATGCTTTCTTGTTAAGGTGATTACTTCTCTAAGACATTTAGCCTCTTTAGCCATGTCTCATACCTTGATTATTGCCTTGTTAATCTGGGTTATAAGATACTTTATGTACCTCTACCATCTTAAGTTTTCTCTTTTGCTACATCAAACTTGATATGTTAACTCCCTATGCTTTTTTATGAGTACGACGATGTGATTTCCTTGCTCATTCAATCTCTATTTCAAAACTTGAATATATTCTCTAAGTGCTTCATTCTTTTTTTGAGATTCAACACATTCATCTTCCATCTACGAATACTCTCTTTTTAATATTTCATTATCACACTTCAAATTAGTGATGTTTATCTTTTTGGCTTCCGATTGAATGCACAGTTTTTTACGCTCTTAATGTGATTCCATCAATTCATTAAGGGTAGTGTCACATACCTTAGCCATATTTTAGGCCATTGCCCCTTATTTTTCTACCTCAATAGTCGTCTTCTTGCATTTTTGGTGCAACTCTAACAAGTTGCTAATAGTTATGTCTTGTTCTTTAATGGTTTTCATCATCTTGGCCTCTTGTTTCATTGTTTTTTCCTTCATTCTTTTTTTTTGTAAGCTTTTGGATTTCTTATTTCAAATTATCTCTCTTAAACTCAAACTTTTTTATTGTAAGTTCCAATTCTGATGTACCTCTTCTATATGTTGTTTCACTGACTAACAAGAATCTTTAGAAGTGAACATAATTTTTTTTACCCTTTTTGGCTCTTTATATCACATATCCTAGGGTGACTCTATTAGTGAAAGACCTAGGACTCACCTTCTTGGGATTCTTCCAAGCCTTACTCATCTTATCCACCATTTGCAGCATTTTTGGCTCACTATATAAAAAATTTGATTAAGTGAGCTTGTGTGTCATAGGGACAAACTACTCAGTCTCGAACTATCTTCATACCATGAGTGGTGCATAAATTGTTGCTCTTTATAAACTTAAAAGTGGGACCCCAGTCTTATCTTTGCACTGATATAACATCAGTTCACGATTCATCTATGTGACTATCCATTTTACCTTAGTACAAGTAATACCTTGTAATAAAACCATCCATCCCTTTTTAGATTTGGGTTTTTAGCCATTCACTCTTACAGAAGTCCTTGATTAGGGTTTGATTGCAGAACTAAAGCTTCAAGAATGCATTCTTTTTCCACTCAAAATGACTTTTATTCATAAATATAGCAATGGTACACATCCGATAAAACTTTTTTCCTCTTTTAATGACAATAATTCAGGGATCTAATTGTTCCTGCTAAGATTATATATGAGGGGTTGCAATCTTTTTCTACATGCCAGAAGAAATCAATCACTTCTATCTCAATATGACCTAAGATCCTAGGAAAAATCACCATGCCATATACCACCAAAGCAAATGTATCCAACATTTGGTCATCATTCAGATGTTTTGTGATGAAATCATGTAAAAACTCCCAAGGCAAACAAATATGGTTACTTCTTTCTTGAACTTATACATTTACATCTTCTTTTTAACCCTCATAAGATCAGTTAATTTCTTATGACATGCTGGTTTTTGCCTTTCAACATATATCTTATCTAATTTAAAATGCAAACGCATCAATGTAGAGTACTTATTTATAATCAATGTCATGTCTACCTCATTGAAGATGAAACACCTATATGAAAGATCCCAACATTGGATAACTGCTCTAATGAAAGAGTTTTCAACTACTATTGAAAGGAGAAATGTAATATAACCATACTTTTTGCAGAAAGCTAACTCTTTAAACTGACTCATACTCTTTCATATCTCTAACAACTCTTTCAAGTTATTTTGCTTGAGGCATAAATGAACTTCCTTTGGTAAAGTAGAGATATAGTTTAGTGGTAACTCATATTTGACAAAGGTAGATGAGGCACAAACCAAATGATTTGTGGACTCCATGAAAGTTTTTTATGAAAATAACTTCAGGGCAATTTTTATATGCAATATTTACACATGTTTTATGAATATTTAAAGAAAATAAACAAGTAAAAAAATTGGTTCATTTCAACATCATGGAAACATAAAACCAAATTAGTTAGCGCATAGGAAGCAGATAAAATAGCAAGATTCTTAAACTTTGGTTTAATTCTAAAAGGTACAAAGAAACATGGCTCTAATTATGGGTTAGGCTATATAAGATCAACTATATATGGTTCAAGTTAAATCTAAAGGTTCTCAAATTATTTCTTACATCATTGTCCATCATAGATTAGTAATGTATTCTAATTCTCCACCATTATAGGTTACAAACGAAAAGGGTTCAATTCGAGTGAGAGTGTTTTGCTAACCCAGGTAAAGACATGAAATCTCACTAGAACATAGGTACTTTTTTCTCCTAGGGGCTCGAGCTCGGGAGTAAAGCTCAAATTATACAAATGCAAGTGAATGATAGAATATGGTACAATTATAAATAGATAAAACATTTAAAGGAAAAAAAAAATCTTAATTTTAACTTAGGCTTTGGTTAACACAAGTTTACTGACCTAACTTTCGACATCCCCAGTAGAGTCGTCAAACTGTCATAACATATAGATTCATAAATCTATAGCTAGACTTAGTAAGATAAGTAGCCACCAATCTTTTATCTAGGTGTGGTTGGTCACCTAATGAATATATCATTTTAAATAGTTCCTAAGCTTGATTAAGGGTTCTTAAAAAATAGGTTCTAGTTTACTAACTAAAACAGGATTCGTAAGGTCAATTACATATGAGAAAAGTTATAACACCCCTACATGCCTATCCAATGGGCGGTACTATTTTATTTTAAACTATCCTTAAGTTCATAGTTTTAATGTCTTAATTTTGATATTTAAATATTATAGATAAATTTTAATATTTCTTCATCAATCTAGTAGAATTCTTAAAAATACTTTCTTACATCAAAAGTATTCAAGAATCTCATTTATTTTTTTGAAGAGGCTCCATCGTCAGAAAGCTTAATCAATTTTTTTTTTATTTGAAATACATCTAATTCCTCCACCATTTGGGCCAAAATTAAAAATATTTTCTTACCTAAAAATTTTTTAAATAATCATTTATTTACGATTTCTAAGAATTTCATCCTCATAATTTTTTTTTATTTCTATTTTTAAACTTTTCAGTATTTTGGTATATTTAGAAAAATTTTCTACAAGTTTCATTTCTAAATTTTTCACCATTTTGGTTTATTTAGAATTTAAACTCTTATTAATTTCTTAATCTTTGGAAAGAAAATAATACGATAATATTTTTTGAAGTCTCATTTAAATTTTTTTCACAATTTGGAATCAATTTAGAAAAAAAAAATTTTCACCTAGAAGTCTTATAAAAATTCAACAATTTGTGATTTATCTTGAGATTTCATCTTTGAATAATTGTCAAGTGTTTCACCTAAATTTTTAATTTTTAATTTTTTTTTAAAAAAATACAATTACTTTTATTGAAATTTCATCTAAATTATTTTACTGTTTAGGTCAAATCTAGATAAATTCCTCATCTAAAAATTTTTAAAAAAATTTACTATTTGAAATTTCTAATATTCTTATCATTGGATAATTGTTAATTCAATCTCAAATTTTTATTAAATTTTTATTTTTATTAATTTTTTTTAAATTAAAAATTAAAAATAAATATTAATTATTATTATTGAAAATTTATCTAAATTCTTCTCCATTTTGGTTAAATTTAAAAAAAAAATTCTTACATAGAAATATTATAGAAATTAACCATTTCTAATTTCTAAAAATTTCATCGTTGGATAATTAGTATTAATTCTCAAAATTTTACTAAAGTTTTATTTTATTTTATTTGTTATAATTATGTTTTGATTTTTCCTAAAAATTTATCATGCAAAGTACTTTTTAAAATAAATAAATAAATGAATAAAATAATAACATAAAACAAAAATTAAAAATTAAAAAATCATTAAAACAGATACCAAAATAAAAAACCAACTCGACTGGAGCTAAGGCATGGCTTAGCTATAGAGATGACGGGCAACTACTACCGGCTCGGCTCGACTCAACTGGAGTTAAGAAATTGGAACACAATTCATCTGATGGGTTTACGAGTCAAGTGCTCAGATTGAGTTGGCAACAAATACACGTTGATCCTATAAAAATTTAAACACCAAAACGTCATCGTTTCAGTAGGGTATAAAAGCCAAATATTTTGCTTTTCTCCTCAGATTTCCCTAACTCTTTCTCTTCTTCTTTTTTTCTCCAATCTCTCTCTAAGATTGAATGAATTTTGATTAAATATGTGCTTGATTCTGGAAACTGGAACACTAAAAACTAAAAAATCTCGCCACAAAGTCATTGGAATTTAGGATTGTCGCCAAAAAAATTCAATAGATTCTAAAAAATTTTAGAATTTTTCAAAATTTTATAAAACTCCTCAAAAATACCAATTAGACCTTAGAAAAACCAAATCAAACTTTTTCAATACTAAAACAAAATCTCCACCAAAAACTTTTCTAAATTAAATTTGAACTTATTGCTTTCTCTATTTTTGCCTCTTATTTTTGTGTGTTTATTCTTTGTTGATAACAAGTTTATTTATAAGGACACTTAGAAGAGTTTTGGATTCACTGTGATTCAATTTTGGACAAGATTTTTGTATTATCATAAAACTAGAATTTATCCTTTTACAAATCAAATCCAATTCTAACTTTGATAACATCCATATTTCTCACATTGATTCACCGGCAAAATATTTTTTTATTATTATTATTTTAATATTTTAAGAATTAACTTTTATTACTTTTTACTATTATCGTATTATTTTAATACCTAATCTAATAATATATATATATAAAAGATAATTAAAAAAACTAATAAAAAATAAATACATAATCAACATCATATATGTTCCAAAGGATAAAACCAAAACAATGAAAATAAATAAATAAATAAAATAAAATAAGTAATTAAGTTTAACCCTACTTGATTTGGGCTCAATCAATTTAGGTCCGAACTAAATAGGATGGCTTCAACTTGCCAAATGCTTCCTTTCAGTTTTGTACATCTACCTCTTGCTATTCTCCTTGCAATCCAGATTATTCCCCAAGCAGTTTGTACCCGATATGGTTTGGCCATTGGTGCAAAAGTTGCTCCGTTTGTTCAAATTCTTGTTTGGATTTGTTTTCCAGTTGCATATCCAATAAGCAAGGTGAAAATTCATTTGAAGTTTTCTCACCTTAAGTTCTGTACTTGACAACCCATATCTGACTACTGCTTCTGTTTTATTAGCTATTAGACCTTCTCCTGGGGGAAGGGCATGAGGCTCTTTTCCGCCGTGCTGAGTTGAAAACGCTTGTTGATTTGCATGGTAATGAGGTACGAAGAGGCCCTTAACTATGAATCGAATCAATCAATAGCAGCAAAGGTACACATTCTGACTTTTTTGTAGGCTGGCAAAGGTGGAGAATTGACACGTGATGAGACAACAATCATAGCAGGAGCTCTTGAACTAAGTGAGAAAACAGCAATGGACGCAATGACTCCTATATCAGAAACGTTTGCAGTCAATATCAATGCTAAATTGGACAGGTACGAAGAGCCTCGATAAAGAAAATTAAGTTGTATTTACTAGATGCATTAACTACTATCTGCATTATAAGAACATGCAGGGATGTGATGAAGTTGATTATGGAGAAAGGGCATGGCAGGGTACCTGTTTACCATGAGCGTCTAGAGAACATAATTGGACTTATTTTGGTAATTTTCATTGATTTATACAGCATTTTGTGACAATTTAATTTCTCTGTTATCACTCATTCAGAAACCTTGAAAATCATCAAATTCTTGCTGCAAACTCATCTCTTGTTGTTAACTTGTTATCTTTTCTGCTCGTCAGTCCAATGAAAATGGTATGCAGTGTCAGAAGTTCACTAATTATCTAGTCGTAATATTAGGTGAAGAACTTATTAACCATCCATCCAGCTGATGAGGTGCCTGTAAAAAACATCACCATTCGCAGGATTCCAAGGTAGTTTACTTATCCTGAGCTACATACACAAATACAATGGGTAAAGATATGCATAATAAGATCTTGTTTGAGGAAGTACGAGTGAGAAACCTAACTATTAAAGCAATGTTTTTTCCTTTTCTGGAACCTAAAATTGTGATACTCAATTGTTCTGAGTTACCTTCTAAAAAGTCCATTATATGCACTGACCTGAATTATGAAGAAATTATCAAAAAGAAGGCATGCACCAGTCCTGGACCATGGATGTATGGCAGCAGAATCTCACATCTATGGCTTTCATTGATTAGAGATCCAAAACATAATGAAAGTAATAAAATTGTAATTTGCTAAACCAAGCACAAGATCACATTGACTGACATTTTAATATTTGTATTGTGTGTGCTAGGGTTCCTGAGACAATGCCTTTATATGACATACTAAATGAGTTTCGGAAAGGTCACAGCCGTATGGCTGTTGTTGTGAAGCAGAACAATAAAACAGAGCATACAGCCTGTGAACACTTGAACAGAGATGTGAAGGTGGACATCGATGGTGAAAAGCATCAACCAGGGAAATATTTATCAAGCAAAAAAACAATCAATAAGTGGAAGAATTTAGATGGAAATTCACAGAGAGCATCCTCCAAAAGCAAGAAATGGGCAAGGGGCTTCCACACAGAAATACTGCAAATCAATGATGCTTCACTCCCTGTGAACAATGGAGAGGGGGAAGCTACTGGTATAATAACGCTGGAAGATGTTATTGAAGAGCTCTTGCAAGTAAGTCTAATAAACTTTTTTTCTAATGAATTTTCCTCCATCGACTCTCAAAGCAGGAAATATACATATATATATGGCCCTACTATTTTTTCCCATGCAGGAGGAGATCTTTGATGAGGCAGATCATCGTCATGAAAGTTAAATGATATCTCCATACAGGTAGCAAACTACAGAAGGCACAAATCTACAGAAAGGAAGAAGAATTTCAATTTCATTATGCATAGCATAATCGGAAACCAACAGATTTGAATATTGGAAGGAAGTATTTTGTATTCTACTATTCATTGTTTGCCAATTAAGATGATTGCTAAAGTTGGGCAACGTAAAATTGATGAACTGAAGAACAACATACTTGAGAATAGCAGAATACCAAGCAGTTCCTTAAATATTGAAATTAATAGTAAAATTAATTCTACTAGTACTCAAGTTCTCAACTATCCCATCTCAAAAAAAAAAAAAAAAAAAGTTCCCATAAAATAGGCATAGTTTAGAATGTTGGTTGCCCCCAAGAATAAGCTTTGCTTGATTTTCAAAATTTATCAGCATAAGTGGATATGGAACCAGTAGCAGAATTAACGAATGGAAATCCTTCGTTCCCTTGCTTGGGAAAAAAAAAAAAACAGCGGTTATGGCACATTTTCTAACCATCTCAATAATAAAAAAGTTATCTCCCATCACTTGTTGGAAGAATCAATGAGCACACACAGTTTTGCTCCATCTTGAATGATGACACCGATGAAAGAGGGTTTGCAAAGCAACAGCCACCCTGCTGGGTTGTTTCACGAACACAATTTATGTACAAGCTCAGTAATGGTCTAAGATTTGCATCAACATGTGGAGTAAATATGACTATAAGTTCTCCTGAAAGAAAAAAGTAAAGTTATTGATCACAAAGGTGTCATTTTTCTAAAGAAAAGATTCGTAATACACCATAATAATCTCCATATAAGAAAGGTATCTGGGGGCAGAACTAAAATATGAGAAGGAAAACACACAAGTCAAACAATTTAAGATTAAAAAAAACCAGCTTAACTTGACTCCAGAAAACTATGCAGGGTAACCTTCATCCTCATGTATAGTGTAAATGAGGGAAATCAAAATGAAGAACATTCCTAGTAGAGGAACCAAACTTAATATAGAATGCTATGGAATGATAATGATGAAGAGGGTTAAGGAGCCACCAAACTCAATACTAAACCACAAATCATTTTTATTGTTTGATCATCTTGCCTTCAAACAATCCATCTTACGAACATGTGCAACTTCTTTTATTTCCAAAGAATGTGATTGAAAATTGAATTATTGATAATTTCTGGTTAATCTAGTGGGTGGCGTCATATGAAAGGGTTAGTTCCAGAAGATGTAGTGACATACTTGCCACTTCTCGACCATTGGTTTGCAAACTCCTTTTGCTACGATTCTGCTGTACTTCCACATGCCACTAAAATATACAGCAAAATAAGAAATAAAATAAAAACACATTTTCCCTCACATACAATTACTAATACTAGCTATAATATGTTGCATGACCACTTCCACATAATCAGAAAAAAGCTACCAAATCATCAATGATTCTAGGCCTGATGAGAATTCAATGGCAACCCAGCCAAGTCTTGAATAAAAAATATTTCTAGGAAGGAGGCTATGTAATAAATAGGACAAGCACCAAAAAGGTAGTGACAATGCGCAAGATAAAATACTTAAAATCTAAAAGCAGCAATCGTGGGGTTCTTTCCAACTACCTTTACAAGTTAACTGCTTCTAAACAATATAGAGGCTCCTCACTTCTCCAATTCATAACAAATGCAAATCCCATTGCTGTCTGAGAAGCAATCTATCCAATATTTCTGAGAGCGGGTTCACTACTTGAGAAATGGACTTGCACTGAAACTACAAAATGTCAGCTCTACTACGGGACCCACCCCACCGACGTCGACGAGCCCTCCTCTTTCTACCATCTGCTTTTTCCTTTACTTTTTCTTTTAAGTCTCTCTCTCCCCGACGTTTATACATCTTAAAAGTGATCTCTCTATCTGCAGCCATCTTCCTTACCTTCTCAGTAATCTCTGCTGCGATCTGCCTGTTATACAGTTTCCTCAGGCCCCTCATGAGCTTTGCAAAAGTATCCGGCTGTGGCATTAGATCCGCATCCATCATTTCCAGACAATATGAACAGGCCTCCTTCACATGCCCCTTTGAGAAAAGGGCGTGAATCCATATTGTCCATGCAGACACATTAAGTTCACATCCTTTACAGACGATACATCTCCAAATATCTTTGGCCATTTCAAGCTTCTCAGCTCTCAACAAAGAATTCAACAAATCCTTCAAAATCCCATATTGAGGAACACAAAAAAGACCTCTTCCAACCATTTCTTTAAAATACTCACAGGCTTCAATCATACACCCTTGCCCAATAAAACCATGTATCATAACAATAAAACTATCAACTCCAGGACTAAATCCACTTCCTTCCATCTCATTCCAAACTCGTACAGCTTCATTCACTTCCTCTAACTTGCAAGCTAATCGAATAATCACATTATAAATACCAGCATCAGGAACACAACCAATCTTCCTCATCTCCTCTATCAACTTCAAACACTCTTCTATCTCTTCCTTCTTCTCATGAGCCAACATAATATGCAAATAAGTCAACGAATTTGGCATAAGCCCTTTTGTTATCATCCTATCCAAAACCTCATAAGCTCTCTCAACCTTCCTCCACTTACAAAACCCACTTATCAGAGTGGTATAAGCCACAACATCACCTTGACAACCATTTTCCTCCATTTCAGCAAAAACCCTCATCGCTTCTATCATTCTATCAGCCTTACAAAGCCCTTGAATCACAATGGTATAGGAACTCGCATTCGGGTCAATCCCTTTCCTCCTCATTTCTTTCAACAAATCAAAAGCATCCCCCATTTTGTTTCCTAAAACATACCCACTTAACAAATTGTTATAAACCACAATATCCGGCTCAAAACCGGCTTCTTTCATTTGAACCAACAAATGTCTAGCTTCCAAAATCTTCCCTTCTTTACACCAACCATACAACAAAGAAGTAAAATGCTTTAAATTCGGCTTAAATCTTACCTTCATTTCCTCAAAAATCAAAGCTGCTTCTTTTACATTCCCATTTTTGCATAAAGCATCTAATAAAGAGCCAAAGACGGCATCATCTTGTGGGCAGCCGTACTTTGGCATTTCATCAAACACTTCGATGGCTTTTTTAACCATTCTTGAAGAAGCGAACCTTCTTATCAAAACAACAAATAATTCCGCCGTAAGGAATTGGGGATTTTCCTTTTTGATTTCTTCAATTAAGGCCCAAACGGCACCGAATTGTCTCATTTTGCCTAAGATTTTAATCATTGCTCTGTAAATTTCATAGCTTGGGTGATAGCCAGGTTGTTTCGAAGCCCAAGTGAAGAATTTGAAACCTAAATTACCGGCATCGCCACAACGGTTCAAAACTCGTTCGGTTAAACCGTGACGGTAAACAATGCCGGACTGCTGTAAAGCGAGGTTTAGTTTGGGAACTCGAGTGTGGAATTTTCGGAGGATTCTATAGATTTTTTCGACATCGGAGGCAAAGTCGTCGGTATGTTGGTCGTTGTCGGCTTTAATGTTGGATTGTTCGGGTTCCAAAGTAACTAAACCGAACCCAGGTTTTGAATTGGTGGAGAGAAGGGTGTTGTTGTTTTTGTTGTTGCTGTCGTCGTTGCCGTTGTTGTTGGGAATGATGTGGAAGTGCTGGGCGTTTGGATTCAAGAAGAGTGACAGACAACAGCGTTTAAGGATAAGAGAGAGCGTTATGGAAGAGAACCTGAGCATCGTTTAATGTTGTTTGCGAGGATTAAGCTATTTATCAGCAGATGTTCACATTTTCTCGGAGGGGAAAGTTTCAGAACGGTGAAGACTGAAAGACAGGAAAAAAATGAGAGAGAGAGCCAGCCCCAGGAATCCATGGCTCAAAAGCTCGCCAACCATTCGGACGGGCTCGAACTCTTGAAATTGTGAACTTTTGGGCCAGATTAGAGCTTCCGCTCCCAATCTTTTTTAGCTTGAGTTTTGATTTTCTGGGCCCAACTTGGAAAAAATAATCTAAAAAGCAAAACAACATTGATATAAAGAATCCTGCTCCGAGAGAAAATGAGAAAAGATGGAAATTGACCGATGACAATGCTCCCTGGCTATTTCGCGAAAGGGTTAACTACCATAACTGAAACTCGTTTTAACCGACAACAGCTGATAAAGCTCAACTCTCACCTAGCAGGTCTCACTCGCTCTACTCACTACCAAGATGCCCTCAATCTATTCGACAAAATTCACTGTCTGTACGACGACGTTAAACCCGACCACTACACGCTCTCCACCACTCTCAAAGCCTGTGCCAATCTCCCCAACCTAGAATTTGGAACTAAACTCCACGCCTACGCCATCAAGTCTGGTTTCAAAGCATACTCTCATGTCTTCAACACGCTGCTTTTTCTCTACTCAAAGGCCCATCATTTAGTTTCTGTTAAGAGGTTTTTTAATGAAATAAATGATCCAGATGTTTATTCTTGGACTACATTGTTGTCTTCATGCACAAAGTTGGGAGGAATTCCCTATGCTTGTGAGGTGTTTGATAGGATGCCTAAGAAAGAAGTGGCAGTTTGGAATGCGATGATTACGGGTTGCGTGGAAAATGGGTACGAAGACTTTGGGTTTGGTTTGTTTAAGGAAATGCATTTTTTGGGTTTTAAGCATGATAATTATAGCTTTGCTAGTGTGCTGAGTGAGTGCTCTAGTGAAAAGTTGGGTTTCGGGAGGCAAGTGCAAGCTTTGGTGGTTAAAACTGGGTTTTTGGTTCGAGCATCTGTGGTTAATGCAATAATTACTATGTATTTTAATTCTGAAGATGTCCCAAAAGCATGCCAGGTTTTTGAAGAAGTAGAGAGTTTTGTGCACGATCGGATTACTTTTAACGTGATGATAAATGGTTTAATGAATGCAGGAAGAGTTGAGCAGGCCTTGGCAATGTTTAGGGAGATGTTAGAGGCTTGTTTGAGCCCCTCCGAACTGACTTTTGTAAGTCTAATGAGTTCGTGCGTATGTCGTAGAGTTGGGGATCGAGTATATGCGCAAGCTGTTAAGATGGGGTTTGAACAGTCTACCTCTGTGAGCAATGCAGCGATAACTATGTATTCCAGTTGTGGGGATTCAAATGCTGCACACATAATTTTTGAGAGATTGGAGAAGAAGGATCTTGTGTCATGGAATACTATGGTATCAGTTTATGCTCAAGGAAGCTCTGCCAGATCAGCAGTTTTGATCTACATGGAAATGCAAAGGTCAGGGATTGAACCGGATGAGTTCACTTTCGGAAGTTTATTGTCATGTTCAGAATTCCTAGAAATGGGTGAGATGATTCATGCTCTTGTGTTTAAAAATGGACTCATTTCAAGAATCCAGCTTTCCAATGCATTGGTTTCTTCATACTCTAAGCAGGGGAGGATGAATCATGCCTATCAATTATTTCAAATTTCCCCCAAGAACTTGATCTCCTGGAATACTATTATATCTGGATTTTTTCTAAATGGGTACCCAGCTCTGGGGTTAGAGCAATTATCCAAGCTTTTGATGTCAAACCTCAGGCCAAATGCATATACACTTAGCATTGCTATGAGTGTTTGTGCCAGCATCTCATCCATGAGTCATGGGAAACAACTTCATGGTTACATCCTCAGGCATAATCTTTCTTTGGAAACATATTTAGGCAATGCACTAATCACAGTGTACGCAAAATGTGGCATTTTGAATTGGTGTTTGAGAGTGTTTAATGAGATGATTGAAAAGGACACAATCTCTTGGAATGCCCTCATTTCTGCTTTTGCACAGCATGGAGAAGGTAAAGAAGCTATCCATTGTTTCAAGGCAATGAAAGATGCAGGTAGGGTCAAACCTGATCAAGCAACATTTACTGCTCTTCTTTCTGCTTGCAGCCATGCTGGTTTAGTTGATGATGCCACTTGGATATTCAATTCCATGGTAAATGAGTATGGCTTTGTGCCTAGAGTAGATCACTTTTCTTGCATGGTTGACCTTCTTGGTCGGGCAGGGTACCTTGGTGAAGCTGAAAGAGTAATAGAAAGTCAGCATATTGAACCTGATTCTAATATCTGGTGGACCTTGTTCGGTGCTTGTGCGGCTCATAGTAACCTAAGGCTTGCAAGAATTATTGCTGGGTTTCTCCTTGAAACAGAGCAAAATAATCCATCAGTTTATGTGCTTTTGTCCAATACTTATGCAGCTGCTGGTCAATGGGAAGAAGCAGCTAAAGTGAGGGAAACCATGAAAAATGTTGGGGCGATGAAGGAACCTGGCTCAAGTTGGATCAGTATATAGATCGCTCCTGGGTATGAATCACGATATAGGGTGGATGTGAAAAAGAAACATTATGGTTGATTTAGAAAGTGTAAAATAAAAATGTACATCTCATTACTAACTCATCTGTAGCACTAGTTTTGGACAAGCTGGCCATGATGAATGGATCTGAGGGCCAGAATATGGAGATCATTTCAAGTTGACCAAGGATTCGAATGCAAGATTTGAAGATACCATGCTGAAGAATTGTTTGCTCGCCATTATTGTCCATAAGGACAATGGCGATTTATGATTGGAATTGAGAGGTTTCAAAAGAAACCTACAATATAGACTTGGCAATGCTAAATGTAAATTCACTAGTAAAGGAGGAGATCAAACTCATGGCTATCATGGTAAAGTCGGTTAAACATGTAAGTCGTTATCATTTCAATCCAATAAGTTTAAATTGGTCAATTTTTTGTGGTTAGTTTTACTGGAAAATAATCTGCGTGATCATTTTATTGCATGCAGCTTTATGAATGACATTCTTTCAGGCTCCAGCTTCCATTATCTTTTGTTCAAGGATGTAATATATTTCCCGTCAATGTTCTGATTGTTGAAATCTATTTAGTCAACATGCTGAATCCTTTTTTTTTTTCTTTTTTGACAATGTTATACTGCAGGAATAAAGAAATTTTCCGTTAAAGTATTTCTGTTTACGAGAATTTTGTTCATACAATGAAAGAGCAGTTCCTAGTTGTCTCTAATCTAGCACAGTTGTACAATGTCCTTGGTATACATGTAACATAACATGCACTCATCAGTTCACCACTCTAAGCAAAGGGGAGTTAGTTCAAGCTTTTTATCTTGGGTGCTAAAAAGCTGAAGCTACCATGAGGGGACATATCAATCGACTGGAGAAGCTCTATATACCGCAGGAACTGTGGCAGGGAAGAACATCCGCCTCACTCCTTCTGCCTTGATTATGGGGAAAATAATACCTGATGCACTCTGCAGAAAAGGGGGAAAAAGGTCCAGCATAAAGTGGCAAAATCCAGTATACCATTTACAGATTTTATGTTTTTCTACAGAATACTAATGGAACTCGCATTCAATTAGGATTTCAAATGTTGTGTTAGAGGGTTTCTTCATTTTTTCTTCGGGAAGAAAGAACAAAGTTATTACAAAGAAACAAATGTATTAACCGATTGTTGCTGTTAAAAGCTGGAATTATTGTGAAGTATGATTCTATCTTGCCAATTATGCCAAGTGTTAGTAGCATCAGTTGACAGAAACAAAAAGAACGAGTTTATTCAGTCCATAAAAGAAACAAAAAGAAAGTATGACTAGCGTGTCAAATAAATTATGCAGTGAGATTATTCAGTTCATAATTAGAGACCGAAGGAAGGAAAAGAACAGGAAACAAAGGGGGGATAGAAGGCAAAAAGGGATCGATCAACAGCATAAAGGGCAGAAAATACATACTGAAATTAACCTAGCTCCAATCCACATGCGTTGAAGTGAAGGAAATGGTAGAAGCAGGCGACCAAACTCCAAAAATTGCCACAGCAAAGAAATGAAGAACTAGACTCAAAGGTTAAGGGTTTAGACCGGAGAGTAAAGCCACTGGTCCGGTTGAAAAAACACCCCCAAGGCTCAAATAGTCAAAACAGGCTTGGCGCATTTCCTTCCTTGCAGGGGAAGCAGAAAACACCTTATAAAGGGCACCAGCTAGAGTATTTATTGTAGATGCCACAGGCTGCAATAAACGTCATATCATGAGCAAAAATTGCCAACTCCAAAAATTGCCACAGCAAAGAAATGAAGAACTAGACTCAATGGTTGAGGGTTTAGACCGGAGAGTAAAGCCACTGGTCCTGTTGAAAAACACCCCCAAGGCTCAAATAGTCAAAACAGGCTTGGCGCATTTCCTTCCTTGCTTGATCAGGGGAAGCAGAAAACACCTTATAAAGGGCACCAGCTAGAGTATTTATTGTAGATGCCACAGGCTGCAATAAACGTCATATCATGAGCAAACAGCAAAATTTTGAAAAAAAAAAAAGGAAAACCCTTCTCTGATTCATTGTTATCTTCAAAGACCATTCAGGTTGGAAAGAAAAGGGCCTTAATTTTAGCAGTGTAGCCTAGAATCAAGAATATTGTCCTTTATGTCACGAGCATTGCCAGATCATCGTTTCAGATTTTTGAAGATGACACCAAATCCTAGTCACTAGGATGGTCAAGCAGCTGAAACAATTCTTTCTTTGGTGATAGTTGCAATTAAACCAAAGATGCAATGCAAGTATCTTAGAATCATGCTTACTTGGTTAGGATCATAGCAAAAGAAGCCAACTATATGGTATATGGCAGTAATAAATTCAAATGGTGAAAAACCGACGGTTACTAAAACAGGATCAAAGCATAGGCATCTAACTACCTTCCGCAATGTGTAAAATGATTCTAGATACTTGGCCAGGGAAGCTGCATCATGAAGGTCACACAGAGGCCTAAGAAGATCCCGAAGTACAACAATATCAGATAATGCCACAGTCATTCCTCCACCAGTTAAAGGATGGCGCATGTTGAAAGCATCACCCATTAGAAGTGCTCCAGGAGCGAGGATCAGCTGGCATGCTTGTATTTGGCATGCTTCTAATATTACCTTTGTCAATAGCAGCTATGAAGGCATCAAGAAGCTTAGGTGGAACCTGAAACAGACACACTCTTTGATTAAACCAAGGTAATATGTGCAGCAGGCAAGTGATGCTTGATCATGAACAAAGATTTTGTGGTGAAACTACATAGAAAAACAGGGCTTAATCCAAAATCATGCATCAATTAGCAGGTACCTGTGGTGCCACCATGGTCTTCAAATAATTTGCCATTTCCCTATTAGCAGTGGAAGGTACTTTCTTCCCAGGTACATCGACCAAGCAGCAAACCTCTGTGCTACTGATTGGATAAAACAAGATGGGTGAAGGATCTGCTAGGATAACATGCCCATGCTTTGAAAATAGGAGTTCACAGTTCTCTAAGACCAAACCCACAAAACAAGAGGGCACATCCACCTGTTGAAAAGTTTAAAACACTAAATTTGCTTTCCTACTAGAACATCATAAGCAACATAAGCACATGCAAATTAAAGGATTAGATTTAGTATTCAGGCAGACAATGCAATTTCAGAAATTGTAGCTCAAAAGATAATTTTGGTGACCATGATTGCTTATAACGATTGTTAGATAAGAAGAAAGAGAGTATTTATATAACAATTATAAGATGGCAACTTCACCTTCGGGTTGTAAAGAGAGCGGCGTAGGTTTGAAAAGCAACCATCACATACAATAGTAAGAGGAGCATTAGCTCTTAGTTCTTGACCATCCTTAGTTTTGTATTGCACCCCTCTAATGGTCCCATTTTCTTCAAGCAGAGATGTTACTGTTCCTTGCTTTAGTCATACACTGAAAATTTAACATACAAGGGTGAAAGAAGATTAATTGCAATCTTGTAACCATTTACCAATTGTAAAATGAAAATTTTCAAAATCAACAATGCTGCAGTCAGTTGGCAACTAATATGTATCCATCACGGATAATAGAAGTAAAATAGATTACTCGGGAATGGTGGCAGCTTTTTCTCTCATCTTCTGTATGAAACGCCCCGTTATGGAAGCTCCTCCCAGCAACATCTGAATGAAGTTTGTCCAAGGGATATGACAATCTAGTATTTCTCCCATCCTTGAAGAGAGCATACCCAAGCACTCGTTGTGCATCAATTTCCTCCACGCAATCTGTTATCATAACAGATATAAATTGTATTTTACAGGTTAAAAAAATCAGGAGAACAGATCCAACTCAAAACCATCAGGCTATTAATAACCACCAAAAGTTTGTTTACGGTTTGATAAGATGCATATCCATTTTCATGCATACCCTCAAGGCTCAATTCAACTAATTTAAGGTATCCTCCAGGCTGCAGCAGTTCCCCAACAATTCTGTCTGGTTCTGTCAAATCTCTTTCTATCACATGAACTCGCCCTCCATCCTGAAATTAGCAATAAAGTTATAGATGAATTAGCACTAAATAACTCAAAAAGGATCATTGCAAATGAACACCTGTTTAAGCCCTTTATGATTCTAATGCTTAAAAATCAAGAAATCTGCAATTTATAAAGCAAATTTGAAAGAAAGTTCAAGTCGGTATATTGTATTTGTTCCTTAACAACAACCAATCCAAGTTAATCTACCTCTAGAATTCCTTAAAAGGTAGTAGAATCTTACAAGAAAGACAACAATACAAAACGAAATCCAAATTGAGGTTTCTTTGACTTTAAAGTTCAAATCAAACCATTAACAGGTCACTGACCTTGTCTTCATTTAGTTAGCAAAGTTTGTTAAATGCTAAGTTCAATAGCTAACAATCTGATATAGTTTGCACTGTTTAGCCACCCAAAAACACTTGTCAAACTCCAAAATCTACAATCCTTATGAGCAGAAGATCCAAATTTGCAGTCAAGACTCAAGACCAATAAAAATCTAAACAGAACAGTCAAACGAAAAATTTTATATATATATATATATATATAATTACGTCAACAAAATCAAACTCCAAACTGGATTGTTGTTACGATAAGATATTCCTAAGCAAGCCAATTTCGTAAAGCGTATCCTTGTGTAGCTTACTTGCAGGCAATAATTAACTAAATTTCAAGCCAAATCAATGACAACCCAGATTTTCTTTAACAACCCCAATTCTTCTTGTATTAAAAAAAAAAAAAAAAATCTCATTAAAAGAACATAACTTTTCTCAATGAATAATGACCAAATTTCAATACTATATTCGACAAAATCAATCAACTAAAAAGAACGCAGTAAATTATAGTAGAAAAGAAAAATAATTAAAAGAAAACAGAATTTACCTTGCCAAGAGTATGAGCTAGAGCAGCACCCGCAACACCGGCGCCGACAATGATGACATCATCGCCTAAACCGTTTTCGGCGAGCATTGTCCTATGTCGGTGCCGTTAACAGCGTCGGTTTGGATCTTAAATTTTCTAGAACCCTTCTCGATTTTCGTCTTCCTATTGTTATTACGCCGCAAAATGAAAAGAAAAATAAAGCCAAAAAGAGAAACCAAAAATGTACCAACGATAAAATTATCAAAAACCATCACCATTCCCTTCAAATGACGAAACCCAGAAGCGGAATTAACAAGAAGAGAGTTAGAACTTTGTTGGTTTTTGCAAAAGCAGCAAAAGCTGGTAGTTTTGAAGGGTTTTCTCAGCTTTGTTTTTGATGAAAAACTCTGATATGTGGTGGATTTGAGAGATATTGTAAGAGATGGTACCAGGACCACGGCTTCTTTATAGGGAAGCCGGATGGTTGTTAGAGCTAAGCTAATTAATGGCATTGCAGAAGATGAAATATAATAAGGTTTAGAGAACAGGTCTCATTTTGATTTTGATTCTTAAAATTTACAGTTTCTGCTTCCTTTCATCAAACAGTTAAAACAGATGACCCTGTTCTTGTTTTTTCACGAAGACAAAATTTGTGGTCTTGATGTGAAGAGTCTCAAGATTCAAGAATTATGAGAAGGAAAAGACAAGTTACAAGCAAGCAAATCTAAGCTGGACGACATGCAAAAAGAAAAAAGAGTAGTCTGACTCTGGCAGATTTGTTTGGACACGACCACGATTTTGGCTGTTAGCAGACGTGGATGTCATTTGTCTGTTTGCTTTTTATTTTTTATTTATTTTTTGCTGTTAGCAGTGCAAGCAGCTCGAATGCCACCATTCAAAACTATAATTAACAAAATTGAAAGAGGCATACTCCATGTAATAGGAGGGAATGAAGACAAGTACCTTGGCTTTCATATAATCAAACATAAGTCCCATGTTTTTAATTTATTATATAATTAAAATTTAGTTCCAAATTATTTATTTTTTCTTTTTTTAATTTATTTAACTTGTTTTAAGGTTGGGAGCATATAAGCTATAAAATGTTGTTTGTCATTGAAATTTGAAATATCTGAATTGATAAAATTAAAATATTTTGATATTTAGTTAATTTTTTTTGTCACATGAGATGTATTTGTCGCTATTGTTTTTCTTTTTATCTTTATGTATTAAGTTTTATAGTATTAAGCATAGACATTTTTGCTTTGAATAGAATTAAAGCTTCATTATTTAATTTTCTTATTATATTGTATCTAATGGTTTGAGACAATTTATTAGTGAATTTCTTATTTAGTGTTTAGTCATATGATCAAAAAATATTTAAAACTTTTCAAAATACTTTTCAATTTGAAAACTTTTACAATTTATTATCACAAAATATTTTCTGCAACGAATTGTGGGGTAACATACTAATATCAATACAACCATTATCAAAAGAATCTCTTAAAGATCTTACCCTTGACACTTGTCCATTGTTTTTTTTATTTCTTCTTATTGGCCATTAAGGGGTTCCTCTACTTAAACTTTCCGTCACCTTTTAGGTGCCAGCTGATATTTTGACATTAACACAATCGGATGTTTTGAACTTAAGACCTGTAATTGAAATTAACATTTGGGTTTGTATCATAAACCTACCACTTGCTATTTTTTTTTTTTTTTTGGATTAGGTTCTTTTTTGAATTTTTTTTCTTTACTTTTAGAGAGAAATGAAAAGAGAGAAAAGGAAAGAAAAAGAGTTGGAAGCAGAAGGGGAAAGAAAAAAGAACAATAAAGTGGAAAAGAAAGGAGGAGAGCACAAGATAATATCGACAATTAGAGTGGAAGTTTTTTTTATGTTTTTTTTTTCTATTTTTTGTTTCTTTTATTTTTTTTTGTCTGTGGGGGTTTTATGTTCTTTGATTGTTTTATTCTGATTTAAAATGATTTAAAAGTAGTATTATTTGAGATTGGATTGCATGGATAATTGTTGAAATGAGATTTTTTTCAGAATGCTTTATGTTCTTCATTTAACTACTATTTTTTTTTCAAAAATTGTTCAATATTGTTTCATGATTAAGTTGAAAGTAAGTGGATGGCTTCGTGGATGCCTTTTCCTATAGTGTTTGCTGGTGAAATTTACTTATATTTATTGTTGATAGTATTTCGTCAATTAGGGGATTATTAACCACCAAATTTCAGATTTAAGGGATCCCAAAAAATTATCCTAGCTTGAGTTCAAACATTTCAAAGACTTTTAAATCCCCATGGATGCCTTTTGCTATGTTGTTTGCTGCTATCTCAATTGGGAGAGTTCTATCTCACGTTGATTTAGAGTTGATTTTAATTTTTCCTAATACATCTCATTTCACCTGTAATGATTTGTCAAATTAGCTAAATATTGGTTTATTATCGATAGGTTAACCCTATAATAAGGAAAGATCAACCTCTTGATCTAATTGCTTTTGTTCCATTGGGTTCCATAGTTTTGCTAAATCTTCCTAAAAAAACACTTTCTTCACAAGATTTTACTGGAAATCATGTTAATGCAGGTAGTAATTCTACCACAATTATAGGTAATTTATCTAAGTGAATTATCATTTACCACTTGATTCTTTACTGTAGGAATCTCATTTTCTTGCCCAAGTTATAAATTCCTCAAATTTGTTCTTATTCTAATTTTTGGGAAAAGTAAAACTAAGTTTATCTATTGCTTCATTTTATTGAATCAGTTACCGTTATGTTCAAAATTTGACATGAATTTATGAAGATTTCAGGGTATGTTGATAATATGTTTGATTGTTAGTTTCCGTCGCTTTTAAATAAGTTTTATGATGCTTTGGTATTATTTCTTTTTGAATGCTTCATCAGGCTAAGAAGATTAATCATGAGGATTTAATCAAAAAGTTAAGATTAATAGTTGAAGATAATATATTGAGATCAATAAGAACATTTCTGCAATGCAAGGTAAAATAATGATATTGTAATTATAGTATTATTTCTCTAAACGCAATTCTCAATGTTAAGTTACTCTTAAATTACCAATTTATGTCAACTCTTTATATTTGTTGAAGAAAATTTTACTACTTATTCGTTAAACTTTCCGATTAAAATTTTCAGCTCAATAAAATACTAATAATTACTCGGGCGAAACTAGGCTTTCACCCCAGTATGGATCAAAGTTCTCCATTTTCATTTTTTCAATATAATTTTAATCCTCATTTATATATATGATTTTTATAATTTACAAAAGATCCTATATATATATATATATATATTAATATAATTATGAATATATTTAAAAATAGGATAAATATTACGAATAGCCTTTAAATTATATTGAAATATTTAATTTGTTACCTAAATTTTAAAAATCTTTAATATGATATTTGAACTACGAATTTACTAACAATATAATACTTAAAAGATTATTTGTGCGTCATGTATCAGTATTTGGAATTAGTCACGTTGAGAATTAATATCATATTAATTAATAAATTTATAATTTAAATATTACACATTAATGATTTTTAAAATTTAAGTATCACATTAAATATTTCATTATAATTTAAAATTGTTCATAGCATTAATTATAAAAAATAATAAACAATAGTTTAACCCCTAATATAAATAATTGATTTATATCATATTAATTTTTTCACACATAAATTATATTTAATTCTATAAATTTTACTTTTTAATTTATATTCTTGATTCCTACTATTATAAGTTCACGATAAACAAAATTGTAGTAATAATTTTTTTTTCATTATAGAAACTAGTCATTTCTTATAAAAATACACACTATGTTTGTTCAAACATTTTAGACCACCATAAAAAAAAATTATTAACTGAATTAATAGTTGGTAAATTCAAAAAGGAAAGACTTTCAATTCCAAAGCCCTAACTCCGAACAACTTCCAAATGATCCTTTTGACAACAGTTCATTTGAGAGTCTTAAAGCACTTACATTAAGATGAACCACTTTTCCATGATCAAAGTATTTTAATCTATACTTGAAACTCAAAATTTTTTTTATATAAACGTAAGTAATTTATTTCAGTAATTTTTGGTATAATAATTTTTTTAGATCAATAATCTATTATCAATTGATCAACTGATAAATTAAGAAGTTGTAAAGATATTATTGCCGAGCTACCTACTTAAGCAATGAAAAAGATTCAGCAACATGTATGCTTCCACACATTTGTGGCACTGACTAATCCATTGTTGTCATCAGTTGATGGGCTACCTCCCAACTAAGCTGCTTTTATTAACGATCTAATAAGAAATACTATAAAATTCATGAGTCGTTGAATATCGTTGATTTTTATGTTTGGGAGTTTAAACTTTAAAAGACCGATACAAGCTAATCAAGGGGTACTATGATTATAATACTATCTTTATCATAGAAAAATTAAGAAAGAAACAAAATTTTATTACAATTTTTTATTAAAAAATTGCAAATTTAATCTTAAATATAAATAAAAAATTATAAATATTAAATTTATCAAATATTATTTTTTATAAATTATTATATAAATCAATTGAATTAAATCTGAATTTAATTATTATTTCTTTTTAACAAACATCCCAAACTATTTTTGAATTTTAATTATTTCACTTGTTAGCAAGTTTTTAAATTCATTTCCATTTAGTTGTTGACCTTTTTTTGGCCATCACCAATTGTTGACTTGAGATTTATTATGTAGTGGCAAGAAACCATGAGAGAAGCTGTTGATTTATTCTTTCAATTGTTTGTTTTTGCAATATGGTCAACATAATTTTACTTATTATCAGCTAATAATTGGCCAAATTGAATAAAAGCGTTAATTACGTGAATTAGAAAAAAAAAAAAAAACATAATGGACTTTTGTTTCTATTAATTAAAACATAATGAACTTTTCTCAACTGTAAACAGAAGACTTGCAACTGAATCAGACAGATTTTTAGTTTTTTAATTACCCTTTAACTATACGTAACAACCTTTTTCTATTTTTTCAATATAAGGGTACTCTGAAAAAGAAAATTTTTAATTAATAAAAGTCGAAATTCGACTTAAATTTTTAAAAATTTTTCCAACATCAAAATAAGATATGAGAAAGGGACTAAAGCTTGATAACCCTACCAAACGTTAAACTTTTTTTGAGAATGATTGCGAATTACGTTTAATTGGCATTTTTCTTAGTATCCTTTCTCCATGGACAATATTACTTGTGTTGCACTTGAAGCAATAATCACAATAATACAGAAGTAATAGATAACAATAATAATAAAAAATGCAGGAAAAATAAAGCACATTAAGATTTACGTGAAAAACCCTCTAATGTACAGGAAAAAAAACCAAGGACTACCAAAAAAATCTTTACTATCAAATAATAAGTATATAATATTCTTCTCTAGCTAAAACTAAAGCTAATCAACAACTAGAGAAATAATTGAAGAAATCTCATCAAATAAGTGACTCAACAAATACACCATGGATTTGTTCCTAAAGAGCTTCAAATCCGATCTTCACCGTTCAGAATGTAGATCTCTGAATCATAAACCTCCTGACAAGGTTTTAACTCAATCGGACCACGAATCGACTTCCGTTCAACCAACTCTCCCTTCTCTTTTTTCTCTCTGCTTTTTCTGATTTTTTTTCTTTCTGTACTTGATTTTTGACACACACTTAAAACAACCCCACCTCTTTTTTATTAAGTAGCTAGGGCTCTGTGTAAAATGAAAGATCAAGGTCTATGGCCTTGACTTGATCCAAAACCACTTATATGAGGCTGGACCCCATTTTTCTAACAACTTAGTATAAGTATGTAAGCCTTCATTTTCAATTGGTTAAAAAAAAAAAAAGCTACTGCTTGGTTGAACTAGGGAAACTCAACTTGCATGGCTAGATTATTAATCGAAATTGGAATCATATATACCAATAACATAAGGTTGCAATTGTTGGATTTTAACTCCCAAACATGCCGCATGTTTACTTTTAAAGATGATTACATGAACTAAGTGAACTAAATTTTTTATCGTGACTTCTAATAATAACTTGGTTACATTTTATTTAGTGTATTATTGTAGAACTAAAGCTTTTCAAATTTTACTAGCAGTGAAGCTGAGTATATAGTGCAGCAGGCCAACGTGGTTTAGCAAGTGCATGCAATGGTTTTGCCAAGAAGAGATCATCTTTCGATTCAGAGAGGTGAATATTTACTTCATTAGGTGGTACATTCCATGTAAAACCTTGAATCAGCCAGGCAAATAGCATTATAGTCATTTCAGATGCAAGAGCCACGCCTATACACCCACCCCTTCCAGTACCAAACGAAATGAATCTCAATTACGATTCTGTCAGTTAAACTTTATCACTCCAACAATCTTTCAAATGCCGCTTAGGTTTGAATTCCAATGGCTCGTCCCAAACTTTCGGGTTCCGACCTAGGCCTGCTCGACTGAGTAGGACATGACTACCTTTAGGGATGAAATAGCCGGCAACTGTGGCATCGGCTATTGAGACATGAGGAACGTTGAAGGGTGCAATGGGGTGCAGCCAAAAGGTTTCCCTTGCACAAGCCTTTATATAATTGAGTTTTGGAATGTCAGCTTCTTGAACCAATCTGTCCTTTCCAACAACACTATCTATTTCCTGGCAGGCTTTTTCTAGAATTTCAAGTTTGTTGAGCATCTCTGCCATAACCCATTCTGCTGCATTAACTGGATTATCTATTGTTTCAAGCATCAGTTCCTGCATATATATCAAATAAGGATCACCATACTTAATTTGGTTAACCAAAAAATTTATTCCATCACCACCAAATGCCATCGATCGTACATGATTATTAAATTTGTATGTGAGATTAATTAAAAATTAGCTCCATATAATCCTTCCATTTTAATATATAAGTTGATTAATTTAGTTAAATTAAGGTCAAATTATCTCAAAAGTCTTTTTACTTTATAAAAATTTTAAATTTAGTTAATTTATTATAATTCATATAAATTTAATTCTCGTACTATTTTAATTTGATAATTTTAATCTAATCATAAATTTTGTCAATTTTTTTTGCCATTAAAAATGTTAATGTGATCATTAACTTTACTAATACAATATTGATTTGTTGATATGATAATTTAGATAGATGAAATTAGTTGTTAAATCAAAATTAACATGAGTTAGTTATTAAATTAAAATTATCAAATCAAAATAATCATATGAATCTTAATACAAAAACTAAAATTTAAAATTTTACAAAATATAAAAACTTCTAGCATAATTTAGACTTTATTATATATATATATATATATCAAAGGTAGTATAATGTTTAGACGGGTAATTAAGAATCTCACCGTGCATTGGGTTTTGATCTCTTCAACTGAAAATGCTGGCTTCCCATTTGAATCTTTTGTTAAAATGAAGGCATCAAGAAGGTCTTCAAGCTCTTTCTTCTTCCATTCTCTCCACTATTGTACTCTCTCATCAATAATCGAATCATGGTAACTACTGACAATTCTCAGAGCCTCAGTCACAATCTTCTCATGACCTTCCAAATCTAATGGTCTGAGCCAAGGCACTTAGTCTGATAGGATGAAAAAGTAAATGTGCATGAGAAGTGTAAAGAGAGATTCGATGTGCTCTTCTTCTTCATGTCCAGGCCCTCCATCTTCTTTGCCTTTTCCAAAGTATCTTTTGTTGAACATCATCCTCCTGATGACATTTCTTGTATATTACCTGACTACAAGTCTCAGGTTTATAACAGAAGCATTGGAAATATTAGTTTCAGTGTTGATGCATTGGTTGTAAATGAACTCTTATGGAGTAACCAGCTAAGTCTTTTAATATGTTAGAAACAATCAATTTTCTCATTGTCATAACGGTTTTGAGATCGCCAGATGTAAAATATTTTAAAATCGAGAGAAATAAAAAGAAAGTCACCACCAATCTTTTTTAGGATGTGATTGACCACCCAAAAGTTTATCTTTTTAACAAAATTATTAAAATGAGTTTAAAGTTTATCAAAAAGATAAATTTTGGTCTACGAAAAATCAGGTTAGGCTCTTGAATCGGTTACGTGTGAGGAAGGATTAACACCCCCACAACGCCCATAAATTGGTACCATCTAATTATGCGCTATTTTTGGTGTTGGATAAAAATGGTTTCAATTTAAAATTTAACAATAATTCCCTTCATTTGAAAAAATAAAATTTTGCTAAAGCTCTTTATTTAGGAATATTGAGAAAATCTTAAAGTTAAATAATTATTTTAAAATTCTCCAACATCTAGGCAGAATTTAAAATAACTCTTTTCTCTTAAGATTTAATACGATAATCCTTAAAATGAAATAACAGTCTTTATAAAAGATAATTGTTAGTGACTCTCCAACATCTAGGTAAAGTATCAAGAATTATTTCCTTTGAAATGTTATTTTTATTTTATTTTATTTTATAATATCATAAAAAAAATTTTAAATGTATTATTCTTTTTTATTATAAAATATTTTATCATCAAATAGTAAATAAAAATTAAAGAGAAAATAATGCAGACAATTATCGATGATAACACGCTAACATATGTATGCTAATGAATGTCATGTAAAAAGAAATACAATTTAAAAGTTGGGTTCTTAAGTATAATGAGATCACCCTAACTCTCCAACATCTAGGCAGAGATTAGGTGCGATTGTTTATATTTAAGAATCCAATTTACTATTATACTTTTTATTTATTAATCTTATTATTAATGTGAATTAAGAACTTGTGTAAAAAAACTTAATGAAGTAAAGTTTCCTAAGCACCCCATAATTTAAGCAGCATTCGAGAACAAATTACTTCAAATGAGATTTTCACATGTGTCCTTAGAGTTTTCAGAATGTTTTGAGTAAGGGCTTGAGTAAAGGTTTTAAAGGTTATGGTTCCAAGATTTTGAAGATTCAGATTTTAAGACTTTGGGTTGAGTTTTGAGGGTTTTAGGATTTGATTTTAAGATTTAGAGGATCTTAAGGCTTGGATTTTAGGGTATGAAAGTTTTAAGATTTTGATTTTAGAGTTTGGAGATTTTAAAGTTTTGGTTTTAAATTTTGAGGTTTGGAATTTTGATTTAAGGGTTTGAATTTAAGAATTAGTGTTTAAGGTTTCGTTTTTAAGAAAATGCAAACATCTCTAAAAATTCTCAACATCTAGGTGAATTTTCAGAGTAAGTTCGATTTTAACGATTTTTAAAAATTAATCAAAAATTTCTTATATATTTCATTTTTTTGAAAATTTATTAATAATAATTCTCCAACATCTAGGCAGAATTATTATTTTTTAAGAATATGCTTTATTTCCTCCAACATTTAGGCAGGAAAATAATCAAAAATATTATTATTATTCCTTTTTAAGCATTTTTAATATATATTTTTTAATTATTATCTTACTTTTATTATTACTAAAAAAAATTAAAAGTTTATCCTAACAAATTTAAGAACTTATCATGCATAAATAACAAAAATACTTAAAATAACAAAAATAATAATATATAAAAAAATTAAAAAATAAAATAAAATAAAATTTTTTTTACCTGAATCGGACCGGTCAACGGTCTGATCAAAGTTGGTCTGAACCAGTCTGATCGGTTCGACGATTATCAGTGGTTCGGGTTGGCGGTCTACTGTTTAGTGTGGTTTAGACCGATTCGACAGTGGTTTGGTTAAACCGGTTCAAGGTTGGCTGAAGGATGGGCCGACAAGTCGGACGTGGGATCTTGGGTCAGATTTGGGTTGACCAGTAAATCCTCCCTTGTTCTGAAACGGCGTCGTTTTGGACAGTTGAAGCTATATATAAATCAAATTTTTTTTTTAGCTCAATTTTCTTCTGTTCCCAAAAAAAATTTCAGAGCTCTGAAGAGAGCTCGAGGAATCCACCGATGATCAGCCGCCTGTGTCGTGTTGCTGCGTCGGTCGCCTTCTAGGCCGCCGTCGGTAGTTAAAAAATTTTGAAATCCTCCTAGAAGCTCTATTCGACACGATCTTTTCGGATCCGATCTCTTTTTCATCGAAAACGACCACGATCTGTGTAGATCAAGGTTCAAAGTTTTCTATTCTTTTTTTTTTTTAAACTGAAGCTGATGATAATTTTTTTATTTTTTTGCAAGTAGCTTGGTGCTAGGTTCCTCGCCTAGCGAAGACTGTGTTTTTTTTTTTTTTTGTGTTTTGGTTTCTAGTGGGTGAGGGGTTTTTGGTGGGCAAAGGGTTGAAGGGGTTAGGAATAGCAGTGTCTCGGCTTCTTTGGTGGTGGCTATTGGTTTGAGTGCAAGTGCCAAGGTTTTGGGTGTCTGAGTTTTTGTTCGAGGATGTGTCCAAAAGGAGAGAGTGTTTGAGGGCAATGTGTCTGGTGGAAAAAAGCCAAGTGTCTGGTGCCAAAGGGATGTCCAAGAACGATCCCAATAGGAAGAAGCTGGGGGTTTTTAAGGATTTGGTGGAGTAAGGTGGTTGCAGGGATGGTTGGGGTAGCTGCAAGAAATGGTGAGGGGACAGAGGTGGGTGGCCAGTGGTTCCGTGCAAAGTACCATTGCCATCCCAATTCTCTCTCTCTTTTTTTTTATATTTTATATTTTTTTAATAATTAAAAATTAATAAATTTTTAATTTTAATTAAACCAATATTATTATTCGTAATAAATAAGAACTAAAAATAGTAAACCCGAACAAAATCGGTGTCTACACTCATTTTCTTCCATTGATCTCCCCATGGCACAAACGCTGTTGACAAGAAACCACAAGAAGCGTAATCAGTTGCCATTGTAATAGGCCTCGATGCAAAAACTGAATCATGCTTTTTCAAGAATTCTCGAGCAATTTCAGGTGAAGTGACTGGATTGACATGAATGTTTCCCAGGCGGATACAAGCAATATCGGTGTCGAGTTGTTTCATGAGGCCAAGAATCCACCTGAAGGCAGGCTTGTTTTTCCACAATTCAGGGAGGTTTCCAATGACTGACCAAGGAGTTGGCCCTGGTGGGAGAGGTGCGTTTGGGTTCGCATTTCTAGTGTTGCCTTTCAATTTGAAAAGGACAAGGAGCGCAAACAGAAAGACCAAGGCAAAAAAGTGTAGAGATGGCAGAACCATGAGAACTGCTCTAATAAGGCAGCAGATGAAATGGAAAGGAAATGTTAGTGGAGGAGTTATCCATTTCCAAACAGTTAAACACAACTTTTCTTCTATCCGTCTGTTTGTATGCTTGCCCACACAAAATGGATGATATCTATATATAGAGATTAGAGAGGGAGGTTTGAACACTGTTTGGACATTACTCCATCGTACTTAATGTGTTAGAAATTTTAAGAGTTGTTAAAAAGTAGGTGCCGGTTTGTTATCATTAGCGGACCGTTCAAAAGTTTTCAAAATCCTTTAATATATATTATATCATCATATAATTAGTTCATTTATGTTATTTAGTTAAAATAATTAAATTAACTCTCACATTATAATTATTATTTATTAATTTTTAATTTAATTTTATGTATTTAATTTAAGATGAATTAAAATTACATTATTTATTTATTTATTATATTCAAAATCATTATTCACAACTTTTAAAAGTAATATATTTACCATAAACATTAAATTAGACCCATTCAAACTTAAAAAACAAAAAACAAAAAACTAACTAACTTTTTAGCTTTCACTTATGTACCAAAAGTGTATTATTTTTTAGCCCACTACAATTATTTTCTCATATGTTTGTGACTGCTTTATTTTTTTAATTTAATATAATTTCAAATAAATTATGTTAAATTGCTCAAATTTTTTTATCTTGTTTTAAGTATCTATATTTGTCATATATTTGATACATGTGTATATGAAATTCAAGCAATTTAAATATATACAAAAATTTTAAAAATGAGTATATCCGTGTTGAATATATACTCGTATTTAATACTAGCTTTCAAATTCAAAAAAATTAAGCAATATAATTATTTTTTTTCTTTTGGATTATAGAAGTTTTATTTCATCATCTAAGGAAGACGAATGCTGCTACAATGTTTATAGACTGGTAAACACCCATAAACATCAACTAATTAACTAAGTTGGCTGCTATATACCCAACCTCCTGAACCCTTTCCCTACTTTGCCTGATAATATCCGAACCTGAATTAGCTAGCGCAATATTGTTCTTACTTTGCACTAAAATATGAAGAAATTGAAAAAAAATAAAAAACTAGTAAACCAAAATGTTGAGTCAACCTTCATGCTATAATATAAGTTAATACATGCATCTAAATTGAATCAATATTATTCTTATACCACTCTTTCATCCCTTTATATTTTTTCTAGCATTTTTCCTTTCCATGAATTCCTTTTTTTTTTTTTTTTTTGAGATTAAAACCAAATTTGAAATTATATAATATGACTCAAATATTAAAATTTTTTCGATGTATTTTGATTTTAATTAATTTTATAACTATCCTTTCAATTTCGTTGATTTTAGACAAAAATAAAAGAATTAAAATGTTTCATAAATTATTTTATTAATAAAAATGACATATTTGATCAATTCCATTACTTTTTATCCAAAAACTATCCAAAAAAAAAAGTATAGTGGGTAAACTCAATGAAATTAATCACAATGAAAAAATTTAATATGAATTCATAGTATAGTGTCAAATTTGACTTAAACTTCAATTTTTATGCATCTCATTTAATATATCAAGCAACATTTTTTTGTTACAATTTATCAAGTCAAACCTAATTAGTATTGATGAAATGGTTATAGAAAAAATAGGAATACAAAATAAGAATTAATTTATTTCAAAAAATATACTTTAGATGCAAAAAAAAAAAAAAAGGTTAATCCACTACAAAACTGAAACTTTCTTTTATATTTTTTTGTATAAAGAAAGACCGTAATTTGAGGATAGAGGAAAAGATTCTAGAAATTTAAATTGAAATTCATATTTATTAAATATCACTATTAAAAATAAATAAATGTATGAACTAATTGAAGTAAATTTTTTTCTCTATTTTTTATCATTATCGCCTAAATTTTTTTTTTCCATAACAAGTTTGATTGCCTTGTTTCTGCTATGTCACCTAATACCCATTGAATTTAGTTTATCAAATAAACTTTCTGTTTATCATATTATTGTATACTAATAATTATTAATGCATCAATATAACTAGTCTAGACACCTATTTTATTGAATTTAATTTATACTAAATATTTATATATTTTTTAAACATATATATATTTATTAAAATTTCAAATTGTGTCATTTTTTTATTTTTTATCATATAATCTTTGTATCATATCACTATATCATATTTTAAATTATTAAATTTGACTTTATTACTATTATTATAAGTTTTTTTTTTCATTAAAGCTTGGTAAACGTCGTTCAGAAAAAAAAAAAAAATCTATTCATCAGCAGGCAAGCATGCACACGTGAAACCCATGAATTAGAATTTAGAAACCAAAATCCACACATTTTTTTAAAGAAAAAGGTAATACATTATTTCCATTGATGAAGATACGTAAACAAGATGACTTTGAAATTTTATATTGAATTCCATGAATTGGCTTGTCAAAAGAAAAATGAAAAATCAATGAATTGAAGGCTTTGGAAGATGGAACCGCACATGCTAACGCTTTTGATGTAACAAGAGCCAATAAATATTCATAATATCTAAAATAATCAAATAAAAAAAATTATATCCTTATCTCATATATTTATTTTCAAGAAAGCTTAATTAAATAATAAATGAAGATACAAAAAAGTAAAAAAAGAAAATGCGTACCTATAAACATATGTTGTGTTGATAGAATATTGAAGTCTTATTTTGTTAATTTAAAAAAAAAATAATCTTAGTTTGATCAAATTCTAATAATCACAAATATAAAAAAAATAGTTAGAGGCCAAGAAAAAATAAGAATAATATCCAAATAAATTATTAAATTTTATTAAAAAATGAAAAGTCCTTAATTTTTTATTATATAAAATTAAGATTGTAAACTTTTATTTCATTATAGTGATGCACGTTAAATCTTGAAAAATAATGAATAAAGTCCAAGTGTTATAATTTTTAAAATAAGGTTGGCTCAAATATTTGTTTTCCAATTTATCCAAATAAGTCTAAGTATCCTTTCAAAAGAAAAAAGTTAAGTATTTTTTATAAATTACATCTTCAACTAAAAAAAAATTAACAAAAATTGAATATTTTATAACATTTAGATTCTAAATACAGTAAAATAAAAAGTTTTAATATTATTTTCATATAATAAAATATCAAATTTTTATTTTTATTTTTAATAAAATTTAAAAATTTATTTGAATATTATCTCAAAATAATAATTAGATGGTGACATCCCTTTAAATTCGATATATACTGCTAAGTAAGAAAAAAAAAAAAAAAAAGCAGTGCTTCCTAATTGAAAAATTAAAGTCCAACCAAACATATAGTATTGTACTGGAACTTGTAATAAAGTCTCACATGCGTTAGATGTGCTACAGACCACACATCAAATGGTTGTCCATGGTTACGTTGTTTTCAACATTTTTTTTTTTGTTGTCCTCCTCAAACCTATATATGAAAACGTTTTTTCCTTTTTTTTTTTTGTTTTGAAGTTTCTGTTTATGTTTAAAACTTTTTTTGTTTTATATTATTTTTTTATTCATTTTTTTAGAATGTTCTAAAATTATATATATTTATTCTTTATACTCAAAAATTATTCCTTGTGTTTCTAATGATTCATGTCTTCTATTTTCAGAGAAAAAACACCGTCTATGATTTTTTTTTGTTAAATATTGATCAAATTGAAATATAAAGTATTGGGTTTTTTTTTTTTTTTTTGCGCATGTATGACGGAAATATTTTGCCACACCAAAGATTTTATGATCAGTGTTCGGGGAAAGACTGACTTCGGCAAATGGACATGATGTGACATGATGTTGATGCTGTATGTTTATGTAGATGAATGATCGTGATTGTGATGCTGCTCATAGCAGTATGCTGATTGCAAGGAAAGTTTGTTAACTATTTGTAACCGAAAGATACGGTGATTGGTATGATCTGTAGGGTAGTTTTGGTTTCTGGAAAGCCTTGCATCATTCAGGTTTCTGATGTTTCCATCTGATTATCCTCTGGTCTGCTGATTTTTAAATATTGGCACTGAGGTTAGTTGCTGTGATGGTATAAAAGGACCCAAGATTATTTTTTTGACCTGTACAATGCTGCGTATGATGGACCTGTGATGCATTACACTGACGCTGTTTAGTAAAATAATACTGTAATGTATGGTCTGAACCTTACGATTACATTGATTGAACAGAATAACTTGTTTCTGTTTAATTGTTTGATTGGTTCCATTAATCATTTTTAACCACACCCTTTTGCTTAATGTTTGAGTTGTAGCACAATTGACCATGATCGGACTGTGAAGTGGTGGTTGTGCCAATTCTGTTCTAAGGCACATGTGGCTCGTGGGTAACCATTGAATACCAATGCATAGCCAGTTGCTGCCTTTCTTGTTGGGTCTCGTTGAAAATGACTTTAGCAGTTGCCTAGCTTTCTGGCTGGTTTGCTTGCAGCGGGCTGTTGCTGCCCTTCCTGGTGTTCGTGTCAGGTTGGTACTAGCAGTGTTGGTATGCATACGATATGCCACTCCTGGTCACATCTTAGGGTTACATTTTATCTTTTTCTTTTATCTGTTCTAAAAGATCTTTTGCGATTATTATAATAATGACATTGTGATCTTATACCATATCACTCTTCATTCAAAAAAAAATTTATCCTGTATATATCACGTTAAGCTGTTAGATATAAAAGAAATTAACATACTGCCAAGCAAAAGAATTGATCACCATTTCAAGGCCCTTTTATATAGATAAAATGAGATTCTGCCCCATCAATATTTCAGGGGTGATTGCAGAATATATAAAAACAAATCATTGAACACCTTTACAGCAGAGATAGATTTCAAAACCAATTGATCACCCAAAAACAGCACAAACAAATGAAGCAAAATGAATACAAAATGTTAGTATATGACCACAGATTACTGCTGTACTGTTTAGTAGTACCATTTATCCTATTGTATCACATTGTGTTCAAAGCTTGTGGTTTCTTCTTGGTTTGTTTTACCAATGGAAGAGTTATGTGAATGAACCCAAACTTTCTCCGCTGGTTGTAGTACTGCTTTTGATCATCACGATGATCTTTTTTACCAGGTTTTGGAGGAAATGTTACATCTTCCCTTAGGAAATGAAGCATTTAGTTCAAAGCTACATTTTGCCTTTCAGTGCTGTGGCCTTCATTAGGCCTTCTCACCACACATTCTTCAGGAATTAATTGTTTCCTGCTTAAGATGTCCCTCATTGAAACTGTTGGCCTTGAAACAGGCTTTGGTTCAGCGTCCACTGTTGGGTTTTGCTTGTCCAGATCACGTAATGGAGACCGCGGAAGATGCTGGTGCTGATGCTGATTATGAGGATGAGGTGGATGAAAATTGTTTATCTTGTTAGCATTGTAGACTTCCTGTTTTTTCTGTTCATGCTCTGAAATCCATCTCCTGAGAGCCTCTTCAGCATCAAGTTGCTTTCTGTTGGCGATTTTCAGTCTATTAAGAGCCTCTTCTAATGCATCTTTACTGTGTTTAACTTCTTCTGAAGCTTCCTCCAGCTTCCTCAGGATTGCAAATTTGGAAATATTTGCTTCAGCAAATTTGTCCATGGCATGAATTACTTTTCTGTTTGAAACCTCTTCTGCCCTTGGAACTTTCGGGTTTCGAGGAGATGGCTCCAGCTTTGACAAGGAAAATCCCGATGAGTTGTCAATGGTTGACAAAGCCTTCATTCCAGCAAGGGCATTCATTTCAATAAGAGCAAGAGCTTCTTCCTGTTGCGCCTGAAGCAATAATCACAACAATACAGAAGCAATAGACAACAATCAATAATCAAATACGCAGGAAAAATAAAGCACACCAAGATTTACGTGGAAAACCCTCCAGTGTAGAGGGAAAAACCACGGGCCGCCAGAAAAATCTTCACTATCAAATAATAGTTATACAAAGTTCTTCTCTAGCTAAAACTAGAGCTAATCAACCACTAGAGAAACAATTGGAGAAATCTCACCAAATAAGTGACTCAACAAATACACCCTGGATCTGTTCCTAGAGAGCTTCAAACCCGATCTTCACCGTTCAGAATGTAAAACTCTGAATCATAAACCTCCTGACAAGGTTCCAACTCAATCGGACCACGGATCGACTTCCGTTCAACCAACTCTCCCTTCTCCTTTTTCTCTCTCTGCTTTTCCTGGCTTTTCTTCTTTCTCTGCTTGGTTGTCGACACACACACAAAACAACCCCACCTCTTTTTTTTTATTAAGTAGCTAGGGCTCTGTGTAAAATAAAAGATCAAGGCCCATGGCCTTTACTTGGTCCAAAACCACTTACATGGGACTGGACCCCATTTTCCTAACAATCTCCCCCTCCAGCCCCATTAGGAGGAGATTCATCACCATAGCAGTTTCATTTGGAACTTACCTTGGCCAGGGAACTCATTCCGGCCAAGTTACTACAAAGCTCAAGCTTTTCCCTGGGAAGTATCTTAGTCAACATATCTGCCACATTTTTATCAGTATGGACTTTCTTCAATAGCATCTGCTGTTCTTCAATCACTGAACGTAACCAATGATATCTAACATCAATGTGCTTTGTTCTAGCATGGTACATGGTATTCTTACTCAAATCTAAAGCACTCTGGCTATCACAAAATACCACATACTCTTTCTGATTCAACCCCAATTCAAAAAGAAAACGTTTCATCCAAAGCATTTCTTTACATGCTTCAGTTGCTGCAATATACTCAGCTTCTGTAGTTGACAAAGCAACACACTTCTGCAACTTAGACTGCCAAGATACAGCTCCTCCTGCAAAAGTGAACAAATACCCTGAAGTAGATTTCCTACCATCAAGATCGCCTGCCATGTCAGCATCAGTAAACCCTTCTAGAATTGGTTGTGAAACTCCATAAGTCAAACACATTTTTGAGGTACCCCTCAAATATCTAAAAATCCATTTCACTGCTTCCCAGTGAACCTTCCCTGGATTAGAAAGAAATCTGCTCACTACACCAACTGCATGAGCAATGTCAGGCCTTGTACAAACCATAAGATACATTAAAGAACCAACTGCAGAAGAATAAGGAATACTAGACATAGCTAGTTGCTCTTCCTTAGACACTGGACAAGATTTCTTACTTAGGTGAAAATGGTTGGCAAGTGAACTGCTAACTGATTTAGCATGTTGCATGTTGAATCTACCAAGCACTCGTTCAACATACTTTTCCTGTGACAACCACAGCTTTCCAGCTCTCCTATCCCGGATAATGTCCATACCAAGAATCTGCTTTGCTGGACCTAAATCTTTCATATCAAAAGACTTAGACAATTGTTCTTTTAACCTGCAAACCATACTAGCATCTTGTCCTACAATCAACATATCATCAACATATAATAATAGGATAATGAAGTTACCATTAGAGAATTGTTTAACATACACACAAGAATCCGCTGCTGTTCTTTTATAGCTATGACTCACCATAAAAGAATCAAACTTCTTGTACCACTGTCGTGGAGCTTGTTTCAAGCCATACAAGCTTTTCTTCAATTTGCAAACTAAGTGCTCTTTCCCTTTCACTTCAAAACCCTCAGGCTGATTCATATAAATGTTCTCCTGCAAATCACCATGCAAAAATGCAGTTTTAACATCAAGTTGCTCAAGTTCAAGATTCAAACTAGCTGTCAATCCCAGTACCACTCGAATAGAACTCATTTTTACAACTGGAGCAAAAATCTCATCAAAATCGATGCCTGGTTTTTGAGAAAAACCTTTTACTACCAATCGAGCTTTGTACCTCACTAGTTTGTCACCATCCTTTTTCAACTTGAACACCCATTTATTCTTTAATGGCCTCTTTCCTGTTGGAAGTTTAACAAGATCATAAGTACCATTCTTTCGCAATGACTCCATCTCTTCTTTCATTGCTTTTAACCAGTGCTCTCTATCCGGAGTAGCCTGCACATCTTGAAAGCTTTCTGGCTCCCCTTCACTGGTAACTAAAATAAAATTTGAACTTGAATACCTGGTAGATGGCCTGCGCTCTCTAGTAGATCTTCTGGGCTGAGACTCTACATCACTTGATGCTGAAGGTAGCTCCCCCTGCTCAACACTCTCAGGTAGAGAGGATTGTTCCCCCTGCTCAAAACTAATAGCATCTGGCTCATCACCAACTGTAGCTGGCTCATCCATATCCCCAAGTTCTGTTTCTGGCTCATTTTCACCATCTGTGGCTCTTTCCTGTGAAATCCCTGTCGGTGTTGAAACATCACACTCAACAGTAACTCGTGTAGTCTTCTCATTTTTCTCAAGATCTGCTATGGTTTCTTTTTCATGAAAGACCACATCTCTGCTTCTGACTGTCTTTCTCTTTACTGGATCCCATACCCTGTAGCCAAATTCCTCATCACCATATCCTACAAACACACACTGTGTAGCTTTACTATCAAGCTTTGATCTCTGCTCTTTCGGCACATGCATGAATGCTTTACACCCAAAAATTTTCAAGTGAGAGTATGAAGCATCTTTTCCTGTCCACACTCTTTCTGGAATGTCAAAGCCCAAAGGAACTGATGGTGACCTGTTAAGTAAATAACAAGCTGTGTTGACTGCTTCACCCCAGAATGGCTTTGGTAATTTTGCCATCCTCAACATACATCTGACTTTTTCCACAATGGTGCGATTCATTCTTTCAGCTATACCATTATGCTGAGGTGTTCCAGGTTCTGTCCTCTCATGCCTGATCCCATGCTTTGAGCAATACTCTTCAAAGCTTTTAGATGTGTATTCCCCACCATTATCAGTTCGAATACACTTCAAGGGTAACCCTGTCATCCTTTCAACCATGGCATGAAATTTTTGAAAATACTGCAGTACCTGACTTTTATATTTCAACATATACACCCAAGTCTTACGTGAAGCATCATCAATAAAAGTAACAAAATATCTGCTACCACCTAATGACTCAACCTCAATGGGACCACATACGTCAGAATAAATTAATTCCAATCTATTTTCTTTTCTCTGAGAACTTTTACGAAAAGAAACTCTATGATGCTTACCAAACAAACAATAATCACATGAATCGAGAGACATACCTTTGGTCAAGGGAATGAGAGAGTGCCTTGCCAAAACCTGTAACCCTTTTTCACTCATGTGTGCCAGCCTCCTGTGCCACAAGTTTGCTGAAGCATCATTTTCAACGGTATTTATCTGATTACCGTTCAATTGCATCCATGTCTTATACATTGTGCAGCATAGTTTTCCCCTTGCAACTACCATAGATCCTTTGAGAAGCTTCCACTGTCCATTCTTTTGTCGGCTTTCATATCCCTCCTTATCAAGGACATTAATAGCAAGCAAGTTCATTCTCATATCTGGAATGTGTCTGACATCCCTCAAAGTCAACATGCAGCCTGTACTAGTTTGTACAACAATATCACCAATCCCAACAATCTGTGACACACTCTTGTTTCCCATCTTGGTACAACCAAAGTCTCCTTCTTTGTAAGTTGTAAACAACTCTCTCTTAGGAACACAATGATATGCCGCTCCTGTGTCAACTATCCACTCAATGTCGGGATCACTAACATGATTACAATCACCATGTGTACAAATCAAAGTAACTGAATCACTATCTGAATTCACTGCTGCAACATTGCCATCATCTGAACTCTTGCCTTTCTCATCTTTTCGCTCTTGCTTTAAGATTCTACAGTTTCGTTTTATATGACCCGCCTTACCACAATGGAAACACTTCACTTTACCTCTAGACTTGGATCTATGTTTAGACTTACCACGGCCTTTTGAGTCCTGACTTCTGTCGATGTTTCTACCCCTGTTCTCTGTGACCAGAGCTTGATTTCCAGGGTCTACATCTTTTCGCCTCGCTTCTTCATTAAGCATACTGTCCTTTACCATCTCCAATGTCACCTTATAATCAGGAGCTGAATTAAGAACAGTCACAACTAGAGTATTCCAGCTGTCTGGCAATGAACCCAAAAGAAATAATGCCTTCATTTCATCATCCATCTTAAGTTCCATAGTAGTCATCCGATTAAATATATCTTGAAAATCACTCAAGTGCTCTGTAACAGATCGTCCATCCCTGTACTGTAAAGTTGCAATCTTTTTAACAAGCATAACTTTATTCATACCTGTTTTTCTCTCATACAATGCTGCCAATTTTTCCCAAACAATGTGAGCATCTGACTCCTGCACTACATGATGGAACACGCTGATATCAACCCATTTTCTGATTGTAGCCAGCGTCTTTCTACCTAGCTTCTTCCAGCTTTCATCTTTCATATCTGCTGGTTTAGCCGAATCACCCAATACTGGCTCATACAAATCTTTACAGTATAGATGATCCTCCATCATAGGCTTCCAAATTGAATAATTCGATGCTGTCAATTTTATCATGGAACCTGTATCACCCTCCATGATCTCAAACAGAATTTACTTCTATCCTGGGTTGCTTCTGTATCGATGTCTCAAAATAACCCTCGCTCTGATACCACTTGTTGCGCCTGAAGCAATAATCACAACAATACAGAAGCAATAGACAACAATCAATAATCAAATACGCAGGAAAAATAAAGCACACCAAGATTTACGTGGAAAACCCTCCAGTGTAGAGGGAAAAACCACGGGCCGCCAGAAAAATCTTCACTATCAAATAATAGTTATACAAAGTTCTTCTCTAGCTAAAACTAGAGCTAATCAACCACTAGAGAAACAATTGGAGAAATCTCACCAAATAAGTGACTCAACAAATACACCCTGGATCTGTTCCTAGAGAGCTTCAAACCCGATCTTCACCGTTCAGAATGTAAAACTCTGAATCATAAACCTCCTGACAAGGTTCCAACTCAATCGGACCACGGATCGACTTCCGTTCAACCAACTCTCCCTTCTCCTTTTTCTCTCTCTGCTTTTCCTGGCTTTTCTTCTTTCTCTGCTTGGTTGTCGACACACACACAAAACAACCCCACCTCTTTTTTTTTATTAAGTAGCTAGGGCTCTGTGTAAAATAAAAGATCAAGGCCCATGGCCTTTACTTGGTCCAAAACCACTTACATGGGACTGGACCCCATTTTCCTAACACTTCCATCTTCTTCGCTGCAATCCACCTCATTTCAGCAGTTTTTATACAGGGCTTGTTTTGTTCATTCCTTGGCAGTGGGATTGCTCTTGGAACTTCAGTTTTTGCACGATCAACCATTTTCTTAAACTGCTCAGGCTTGGAATTGTTGTGAAAAGGCGGCCTTAAAATGTTTGAAGAATTCTGAAAATTCCCATGATTTGCTTCCACATTGTTGGCAATCTGTGGCTTCACCCTTACTCGTTTTAGCTCCTCTTCTAGAGATGCCACCCCTGCAAACTTAGAAGTTAGCCCCTCACAGGTCTTTTCAAGTAAAGTTTTCTCTTTCTTCATTTTCTTACTTAGAGAGTCAACAGAAGTTTGAATCATCCCAATATCATTGATAGTTTTACCAAGGCTCAATTTTGCTTGTTCAAGATCAAATCAGGAGACGAAATCGAGCCGAAACTCCCAATTCTGATCTGTTCATAATGTTCCTTGTTCATTTCTTTGATAGCAAAAGTTGGCAGGTGTTCATCTGAATTATTCACGTCTGGTGTGGTCATGCATTTCAAACCCTTTAAACTCTTCCACAAGGTCTCCAATTCTTTTTCTCCAACGCTGATCCTTGTTCCTCCACTTTCTTTATGTCAAACTCTTCAATCCCATGCAGCTCAGGACAAATTCTCTTACCTATCAGAAAATCATTAACAAGAACTGGAAAATAGAACATAAAATACATACAAATTTGGGAAAAAACTGATACATGCAAATTGCAAACTAAAATGATGAAACAGGTTGAAGTTTCATTTTCCCCTGCTTTTTCCATATGAAATATAACTTCTGAACCTGAATAGTTACAGGAGCTGACATGTCTAGTAGTTTATGCCATTTTCAAACCATCCACAACGACTAACTTTACTACAAATATTTCCAAAAACATGAAAGAGAAATATATAAATTAAAATAAGAAATCATGGGAAGAATTTATAAAACTACAACATTCAGGATTTAGGATAATAATAAAACTGAATTCCAGAATTCAAAACATGAAAAAGAAATAAGTGAAATTAAGATAAGAAATTAGGACAAGAATACTATACCAGAATTACAGAAAAACACAATTCTCTTAATCAAATTTTAAGTTTTAAAAAATTCAATGTTAGTGGCACAGTTTCAATCTCCTCTAATTATATACAAGAAACAAAGAAACCAAGATTTTTTTTTTCATAAGTTAAACTACAAAAGAACACATTAAAACTATTTTTGGGACTGCATGCGTAAATTCCATTAAGACAAACCACACAACAAAACAAAGCCTACCTTTCTTACATCATAGTCAAACCAAAAGATGAAATACTTACATATGCCTCTCCAAACTTGTATAATGGCACCCAAGGTCCGCTGCCACCAAACCGGGTCACAGCCTCCTTAACCGATCCGAAAGGCTTTGTGCCTGGAGAAGATCACTTTTCTTGCATGGTTGACCTTCTTGGTCGGGCAGGGTATCTCAGCGAAGCTGAAAGAGTAATAGACAGTCAGCATATTGAACCCGATTCTGATATCTGGTGGACGTTGTTTAGGCTTGTGCAGTTCATTGTAATCTAACGCTTGGAAGAACTATTGCTGGGTTTCTTCTTGAAACAGACCAAAATAATCCATCAGTTTATGTGCTTTTGTCCAATACTTATGCAGCTGAAACGTTACGGTTGATTTGGGAAGTGTAAAATAAAAATGTACATCTCATTAATAACTCATCTGTAGCACTAGTTTTGGACAAGCTGGCCTTGATGAATGGATCTGGGGCCAGAATCATGGAGATCATTACAAGTAGACCAAGGATTCGAATGCAAGTCTTGAAGATACCATGTTCAAGAATTGTTTGCTCGCCATTATTGTCCATAAAGGACAATTGCGATTTGCAATTGGATTTGAGAGGTTTCAAAGAAACCCACAATATAGACTTGGCCGTGCTAAATATAAATTCACTCATAAACGGGGAGATCAAACTCATGGCTATCATACTCAATAGTAAAGTCAGCAAAGCATGTAAGCCGTTATCATTTCAATCCAATAAGTTTAAGTTGGTAAATTTTTGTGGTTAGTTTTGCTGGAAAATAATCTACACGACCATTTTATTGCATGCAGGTTTATGAATGGCATTCTTCCAGTCTCCGGAATCCATTATCTTTTGTTCAAGGAAGTAATATTTCTCCCGTCAATGTTCTGATTGCTGAAATCTATTTAGTCAACATGCTGAATCTTTTTATCGACAATGTCATATAACAGGAATAAAGAATTTTTCTGTTTAAGTGTTTCTGTTTGCGAGAATTTTGTTCATACAATGAGAGAACAGTTCCTAGTTGTCTCTAATCTAGCACGGTTGTACAATGTCCTTGGTATACATGTAACATAACGTGCACTCATCAGTTCACCAGTCTAAGCAAAGAGGAGTTAGTTCAAGCTTTTTATCTTGGGTGCTAAAAAGCTGAAGCTACCATGATGGGGCATATCACCGGACTGGAGGAGCTCTATATACTGCAGGAACTGTGGCAGGGAAGAACATCTGCCTCAATCCCTCTGCCTTGATTATGGGGAAAATAATACCTGATGCACTCTGCAGAAAAGGGGGAAAAAGGTTAAGCAAAGAGTGGCAAAATCCGGCATACCATTTACAGATATCATGTTTTTCTTCAGTATACCAATGGACCTCGCATTAAGTGTAGCAGTTGAATTATTGTTAAGTATGATGCTATCTTGCCAATTATGCCACGTGATACCAGTATCAGTTGACAGAAAAAGAATGAGTTTATTCAGTCCGAAAAAGAAACAAAAAGTATGAGTAGCATGTCAAATAAATTGTGCAGTGAGATTATTCAGTTCATAATTAGAGACGCAAGGAAGGAAAAGAACAGGGAACAAAGGGGAGTTAAAAGGCAAAAAGAGAGAGATCAACAGCATAAAGGGTGGAAAATACATACCGAAATTAACCTAGCTCCAATACACATGCGTTGAAGTGAAGGAAATGGTAGGAGCAGGCGACCAACTCCATAAATTGCCACAGCAAAGAAATGAAGAACTAGACTCAATGGTCGAGGGTTTAGACCAGAGAGTAAAGCCACTGGTCCTGTTGAAAAAACACCTCCAAGGCTTAAATAGTCAAAACAGGCTTGGCGCATTTCCTCCCTTGCTTGATCAGGGGAAGCAGAAAACACCTTATATAGGGCACCAGCGAGAGTATTTATTGTAGATGCCACAGGCTGCAATAAACGCCATATCATGAGCAAACAGCAAAATTTTGAAAATAACATCTCTAATTCATTGTATATCTTCAAAGACCATTCAGGTTGGAAAGAAAAGGGGCTTAACGTCAGCAGTGGAGCCTAGAATCAAGAGTTTTTTTCCTTTATGTCATAAGCATTACCAGACCATCATTTCAGATTTTTGAAGATGACACCAAAACTTAGTCACTAGGATGGTCAAGCAGCTGAAACAATTCTTTCTGTGGTGATAGCTGCAATTAAACCAAAGATGAAATGCAAGTATCTTACCATGTTTACTTGGTTACATAACAAACAAAACAAAATTCACCGTGCTAGGTACTCGGTCAGGATCAGGGCAAAAGAAGCCAACTATATGAGATATGGCACAAATAAATTCAAAGGGTGAAAGGGGTTACTAAAACAGGATCATAGCATAGGCATCCAACTAACCATGCGTAATATGTAAAATGATTCAAGATACTTGGTCAGGGAAGCTGCATCATGAAGGTCATGCAGAGGCCTAAGAAGATCCCGAAGTACAACAATATCAGACAATGCTACGGTCATTCCTCCACCAGTTAAGGGATGGCGCATGTTGAAAGCATCACCCATTAGAAGTGCTCCAGGAGTCGGATGAGGATCAGCTGGCATGCTTCTATTTGGCATGGTTCTACTATTACCTTTGTCAACAGCAGCTATGAAGGCATCATGAAGCTCAGGTGGGACCTGAAACAGACACACTTTTTGATTAAACCAAGGTAATGTGTGCAGCAGGCAATTGATGCTTGATCATGAACAAAGAATGAAAGTTAAATTTTATGGTCAAACTACATAGAAACAGCTTTATCCAAAATCATGCATCAATTAGCAGATACCTGTGGTGCCACCATGGTCTTTAAATAATTTGCCATTTCCCCATTAGCAACGGAAGGTACTTTCTTCCCAGGTACATCGACCAAGCAGCGAACCTCTGTGCTACTGATTGGATAAAACAAGATGGGTGAAGGATCTGCTAGGATAACATGCCCATAATTTGAAAATGGGAGTTCACAGTTCTCTAAGACCAAACCCACAAAACAAGAGGGCACATCCACCTGTTGAAAAGTATAAAACGCTAAATTTTCTTTCCTACTGGAACATCATAAGCACCATAAGCACGTGCAAATTAAAGGATTAGATTTAGTATTCAAGCAGACAATGCAATTTTCAGAAATTGTAGCTCAAATGATAATAATCTTGATGACCATGATTGCTTATAATGATTCTTAGATGAGAAGAAAGCGAGTATTTATATAACAAATATAAGATGTCAACTTCACCTTTGGTTTGCAAAGACAGCGGCGTAGGTTTGAAAAGCAACCATCACATACAATCGTAAGAGGAGCATAAGCTCTTAGTTCTTGACCATCCTTAGTTTTGTATTGCACCCCTCTAATGGTCCCATTTTCTTCAAGCAGAGATGTTACTGTTCCTTGTTCTAGCTGTACACTGAAAATTAAACATACAAGGGTGAAAGAAGATTAATTGCAATCTTGCAACCATTTACATGAAATTCAACAATGCTGCAGTCACTTGGCAACTAATATTTATGCATCACGGATCCTAGAAGTAAAATAGATTACTTGGGAAGGGTGACAGCTTTTTCTCTCATCTTCTGTATGAAACGCCCGTTATGGAAGCTCCTCCCAGCAACATCTGAATGAAATTTGTCCAAGGGATATGACAATCTACTATTTCTCCCATCCTTGAAGAGAGCATACCCAAGCACTCGCTGGGCATCGATTTCCTCCACGCAATCTGTAATCAGAAGAGATATATATTGCATTTTACAGGTTAAAAAAAAATCAGAACAGATACATATCAATTTTCATTCATACCTTCAAGGCCCAATTCAACTAATTTAAGGTATCCTCCGGGCTGCAGCAGTTCCCCAACAATTCTGTCTGGTTCTGTCAAATCTCTTTCTATCACATGAACACGCCTTCCATCCTAAAATTAGCAACAAAGTTATAGCCGAATTAGTATTAAATAACTCGAAAAGGATTATTGCAAATGAACACCAGTCTAAGCCCTTCTATGATTCTAATGCTTCAGAAATCAAGAAATCTGCAATTTACAAAGCAAATTTGAAAGAAAGTTCAAGTCGGTATCTTTTATTTGTTCCTTAACGAAAACCTATCCAAGTTAATCTACCTCTAGGATTTCTTAAAAAGTAGTAGAATCTTACAAGAAAGACAACAATACAATACGAAATCCAAATTGAGGTTTCAATGACTTCAAAGTTCATATCAAATCATTAACTGGTCACCGATCATCATCTTCATTTAGTTAGCAAAGTTAGTTCCAAGTTGAATTCCAAGTTCAATAGCTAACAATCTGATATAGTTTGCACTTTTTATACTTGTCAAACTCCAAAATCTACAGCCCTTTTGAGCTGAAGATCCAAATTTGTAGTCAAGGCCAACAAAAATCTAAACAGAACAGTCAAACGAATATATATAAATATATATAGTATCTTTTTTCATGGCAATTACGTCAACAAAATCAAACTCCAAACTGATTTGTTGTTACGATAAGATAATCCCAAGCAAGACAATTTAGCAAAGCGTACCCATGTGTAGCTTACTTGCAGGCAATAATTAACTAAATTTCAAGCCAAATCAATGAAAACCCAGATTTTCTTTAACAAACCCAATTCTTCTTGTATTAAAAAAAAAATGAAATCTCATTAAAAAAAACACAACTTTTCTTAATGAATAATGACCAAAATTCAATAATTATCTCTATATTTGACAAAATCAATCAACAAAAAAGAACACAGTAAATTATAGTAGATAATAAAAATAATTAAAAGAAAACAGAATTTACCTTGCCAAGAGTATGAGCAAGAGCAGCACCAGCAACACCGGCACCGACAATGATGACGTCATCGCCGAAACCATTTTCCGGCGAGCATTGTCCTATGTCGGTGCTGTTAACAGCGTCGGTTTGGATCTTAAATTCCCTAGAACCTTTCTCGATTTTCCTCTTCCTATTGTTCTTACGCCGCAAAATGAAAAGAAAAACAAAGCCAAAAAGAGAAACCAAAAACGTACCAACGATAAAATTTTCAAAAACCATCACCATTCCCTTCGAACGAGAAAATCCAGAAGCGGAATTAACAAGAAGAGAGTTAGAACTTTGTTGGTTTTTGCAAAAGCAGCAAAAGCTGGTAGTTTTGAAGGGTTTTCTCAGCTTTGTTTTTGATGAAAAACTCTGATATGTGGTGGATTTGAGAGATATTGTAAGAGATGGTACCAGGACCACGGCTTCTTTATAGGGAAGCCGGATGGTTGTTAGAGCTAAGCTAATTAATGGCATTGCAGAAGATGAAATATAATAAGGTTTAGAGAACAGGTCTCATTTTGATTTTGATTCTTAAAATTTACAGTTTCTGCTTCCTTTCATCAAACAGTTAAAACAGATGACCCTGTTCTTGTTTTTTCACGAAGACAAAATTTGTGGTCTTGATGTGAAGAGTCTCAAGATTCAAGAATTATGAGAAGGAAAAGACAAGTTACAGGCAAGCAAAGCTAAGCTGGACGACATGAAAAAAGAAACAAAAGTAGTCTGACTCTGGCTGGTTTGTTAGGTTTGGGATCTTTCTACTTTCTCTAACTGCTTTCTATTACTGTGTTGTAATTACTTGGAATAGGACATAAGATTCGATTACGTAATTTTTCCTTTTAAGGGGGGAATGACAAAATGACCATGATTTTGGCTGTTAGCGGATGTGGATGTCATTTGACTGTTTTGTTCTGTTTTCCCCTTTTTTTTTTTTTATTATCATTTTATGTTCGTAATATATGTGGATCAAAGAAGTTCTCCATTTCCTTTCAATATGATTTTAAGGCTCATTTGTAAATATGATTTTTATAATTTATAAAAGATCCTATATGCATTAATATAATTATGAATATATTACAAAATAAAGTAACTATTACGAATAAATTCTTGAATTATATTAAAATGTTCATTTGATATATAAATTTTAAAAAATTTTAATATAATACTTAAATTCTAAATTTATTAATTAATATGATATTTAAAAAATTATTTATGCATTATATATTATCATTTAAAATTAATCACATCAAAAATAAATATTATATTAATTAGTTAATCCATAATTTAAGTATTTACATTAGAGATTATTAAAATTTAAATATCATATTAAATATTTTATTATAATTCAAAAGTTAATCATAACATTAATCATAAAGAATAATTCAACCCATAATATATAATAATTGATTTATATCATGTCATTTTTCTTGCACATGAATTCTATTTAACTAGGTTTTTTTACCCGTGCCATGCACGGAGTTTTTTTATTATATTTTTTTATAGTTTAAATTTTTAATTTATATTAATTTTTATATTATATATAGATAAATAAAAATAATCATAATCATTTATAATTTGTTGTTTAAAATTAAAAAAATTATCAATATATAAATTATTATAAAAGAATCTAAATAAGCATTATAAAAGTTTTAGATTATGAAAGTAAAATTATATACAAATATCAATGAAAAAGTTAATCTTTTATTCACAATTATATAAATTTTTTAAAAGTATATATTATTTTAGTATAAAAACCGATATTTACACATGTGATATATCATGAAAGATTTTTTTATATTTAAGTTTGAAACTTTATCTTGTCAAATTTTTATGACAAAAAAAATATTGATTGTGAGAAAAAAAAAACATAAATATATATTTAATAATTATTTAATTTAAAAAATCTAAATTTTTAAAAATTTAGTTTATTCAAGTTTAATTTTAAATTAAGATAAAAAAAAGTTAGTATAATTTTAAATTTATATATGTGTGTAATTTTGAATTGAGATAAAATATTTTTTTATTTTAAATTATAAAAAAATAAAGAAAAAAATTGATAAATAACAGTGATTCAACCATAAATTTTACTTATTTAAATTTATATGAATATTAACTTAGAGGGTGTATAATTTTTTATGAATTTTAAGATTTAAAAATTTAACTTTTAAAAGCTATTTGAATTAGATAAGAGTGAAATATGAGAAGATATATTTTATTAGATTTAAATTAAGATAAATCTTATATATTTGAAAAAATTTTGATAAATGTAAATGTTGAAACTTTAAAATTTTTAAAAATTAAATAATTGATTTAATAAAATTATTTGAAAATATCTTACGTGTCAAAAATATAAATTGTCTAACTAAACATCCACATAAGTAAATTTTATCAAATTTTTATATATATTGTAATATAATATTATATATGATTTCATAAATTTTACTTTTCAATTTATATGGTTGATCCATACTACTATAAGTTTACGATAAACAAAATTGAAGTAGTATTTTTTTTTCATTATAGAAACTAGTCATTCCTAGTGAAAATATATATTATGTTTATTAAAACATTTTAGACTGTCATAATATAATATATATATATATATATATATATATATAATTGAATCAGTAATTGATGAATTCAAAAAGGAAAGACTTTCAATTCCAAAGTCCTAACTCCAAACAACTTCCAAGTGATCCTTTTGACAACAGTTCATTTAAGAGTCTTAAATCACTTACATTAAGATGAACCTCTTTTTCATGATCAAAGTATTTTAATCTGTACTTAAAGCTCAATTTTTTTTTATATAAACATTAGTAATTTATTTCAGTAATTTTTATTATAATAATTTTTTTAGATCAATAATCTATTATCAATTGATCAACTGATAAATTAAGAAGCTGTAAAGATAGTATTGCCGAGCTACCTAATTATGCAATGGAATAAGCTAAAGCTATAGCTAATTCAAGTTGCATAATATAGGTTTTGAAGATGAAGCCTAACCCAAATTTACTATCAAAAGTCATAAGCCTAACCCTAAAGCGTCAGAGTGAGAGTGAAAGCTATCCAGGGACAACCATGTGCCAACAGCTATTATGCTATTACTCTCCATTAAGAATCCTTTTACTATAAAATTCACGAGTCGTTCAATATTACTATGATTATAATACTGTCTTTATTATAGAAAAAAAATTGGAAAGCAACAAAATTTATACTACAATTTTTTTATAAAAAATCACAACTTAAATCTTAAAAAAAAATAAAAAAAAATTATAAATATTAAAATTTAAATCTCAAACTTTATAAATTTCACCTCTTAAAAATTATTTTATAAACCAGTTAAACTAAATTTGAATTCAATTATTATTTCTTTTAAACAAAATTCTCAAACTAACTTTTAATCTTAATTATTTCACCTGTTAGCAAGCTTTTAAATTCATTTCGATCCAATTGTTGACTTTCTTTATCTTGCCATCAGCAATTGTTGACTTGAGATTTATCATAGAGTAGCCAGAAACAATGAGTGGAGCTGTTGATTTATTCTTTCAATTGTTTGTTTTTGCAACATGGTCAACATAATTTACTTATTATCAGCTAATAATTAGCCTAAATAAATAAATAAATAAAAGCGTTAATTACGTGAATTAGAAAATAAAACATAATGAACTTTTTTCTTCTATTAAATAAAACATAATGAACTTTTCTCAACTCTAAACAAAAGACTTGCAACTGAATCAGACAGATTTTTGCTTTTTGCGTTTATGGGTAAAATCGGAACCTTCTCCCTTCATCCCATCATTCTGACCTCTCTTCGATGCCTGAGACCAAATAGTGCAAATGTTCAGTAGCTTTTTTCTTAGGAAAGTTGTTAAGAGAGGTCATTGAACATAGGCACAATTTTCAGATAAAATGTTCATATACCTTAGCAGAGAAAGTTTTGAGAGGGTCTCTGCTTTTTCTGAATTTTTTCTTGGCTCCGTGGCGACGTGCAGATTTATTATCTCCCATTGCAGCTCTAGCAAGCTTGACCATTTTGCTGGCATCACGTGTCTTTTGGTCTAACAGATAGTCAGGCACGTCCCGAAGATGAGGAGCAGGAGGGTCCTTGCTCAGAACCTTGTCATGTTTCAATAAATCTGGTCCAGTAAAAATCCGGTCTCAGACATCAGGATTTAGCAAGTACATTAAAAATAACTGAAATTGTTAACCTACTATGTTTATTACCTAGGTCTCTTGGATTTACTTCAAAATGAGCCTTCAACCTAAACAAATACAAGCACACAAGTATAAAAACACAAGACTAAAGTCAGTAGCAGACATTAAATTCGTATGAAGGTAGACTGAGAAGGTAAAATGGCCACCAGGCTAAATTACAGATTTACAGATTCAATTTTGATTATCTTTTGTCGACTGGAAATATCTGAGTTAGATGTTGGTCATTAAATTCAAACTTTAAACTCAAGCAGGTCATTTCAATGTTTCTAAACAAATGATTGGTAATCACTCACTTTTCAGAGTTGAGAATTTCATTCCTTAATTCCTGAGCTCGTGATTCTCTAACAGCAATTCTCGTCACGCTCCTTGCCACATCCTACAAGATTCCCCCCCTCTCAAAATAAGCATGTGCACTTAACTATCAACCATTTAACACTGAAACAACTTCCTCTCAATGAAGCTGTCTACCGCAATTTATAAAAGAAATCATGAATGAAATGCAAAACTTAAATATGTCAAAGCTAAAAATTTTCACTGTTGGACATCCATTAGCCCTTACCATAATAATTAAAAATAATAGATTTGACTTTATCAAAAACAAAAAAGATATGACACTAATAGGAACCAAATAATATTACCTCAGCCCTATATCGTAAAGACTCCACTGCATCCTTGGTCAGCAGTGAAAATGGCACAATAATATCTGTGTCATCGTCTTCTTCGTTACCCAAGAAGGATTTAATTTCTTCAAAAATTTCCATCTCATCTGGAGAAACCTGTTATAATGAAAGAAGGATTAGATTGGCAAGAGCCACAAAAAGCAAGTTGAAATAATATGTATTCTACTACAATCATAAAGTCATTTAACATCAAGCATTGAAATAATATTTATTCTGCTACAATCATAAATGTCATTCAACATCAAGCTCATCATTTTGAGATGCACCTAGCCTATACACAGAAACTATAAACGATCTCTAATCAAAGCCAAAGTAAATGACTTGACACCAAAGAATCACCGTTCCCATGCCAAAAATACAAGGCGCGGAAAATAGTAAAAAGGGCAATGCAGAATATTTGCATATGCACTGTGGCCCCTATAAAATTTTCCAATTTTGTCAGACAAACTCACAAGAGAGACAGATGCACCAGCACTATATGCTCTTCCAGTGCGTCCAATACGATGTACATATCCCGAAGCACTTGAAGGCATATCAAAATTTATAACCTGTGCAAGGAAGAAACATAGAAACAGCAATAAAATCAAATTTTGGAAAAGGAAAAAAAAAAAAACCGATGAAAAAAATACTCCACATTGTAACCAAAGGCCAGTAAGAATAGCACATGATTAAAAACTTATGCTAATAGCAATCCCCATAGACCAAAAAACAACGATTTTGCAGCTTAGCTAAGAATTGATTAAATTATCTTTTTTTGTCATTGGTTTACCGTGTGGACATTTTTGAAGTCGATTCCCCTCACAACACCAAACTCGGAGTCCAGTTTTGGCTTAGCATGCTTTCTGGACTTCCTTGAGTCCACATGTTTGTCCCCATTGGCTTGTTCCTTCTCTTTTGTTTGGTTGTCATCAGTCGCAATCAAATAATCAAAAAGCCCAGCATTGAATTCCTGACAAAAGCAAGAAAAATACAGGTAGTAAGCAACTAATCTTACTAATATTAGTAGATATTAGTCAGGTAACAATCACAACAGACACAGCAAATATTATTGTCAAAATTTTTCATCTTTCAGCTCTAGCCTTACAATTTAACATACATAGTAACATAGATACTTAATAGAATACATGTAAAATATAGTCTTTTTGCCCAGTATAGTTAAAAATCTATAGACAAATAAAATTCATTTGAAACAATACTAGTCAGCATACCTCCAGGATATGTAGACGAGAGTTCTGAGGCAACTCAGCATTCAAGATAGCAGACTTGATTCCAAACTGCCCACAGTACATAATGAGAAATAGGATAAATGAATTAATTACTATAGGTAGTTCAACTTAATTGGAAAGAACAGCAAGAGCTTAAAAAGTGCTAGAGCCTTCAGTAGCTAAAACTGATCAACAAACATTATAAAGTGAGCATAACATATTAAAATAGTATCATTATGTCATAAGCATTGTAATTTCCATGAGATGCATCAAAATTAAATATTTTCAAACTAGGTCTAATCAAAGATAGTGCTTAAATGCAATCAAACACTGACATTCAGCAAAATAACAATTATGATATGATATAAATCTACACAGCTAATGTGACATAGTTCAACCATGCAAGTTGGCCATTACTTTCAACTTTATGATAGGCAATCAAATGAAAAGCATGCAACGTGCAAACATTAATTAAGTTAATTAGTGAAAAGGAGGCATTAAGTTTAAGATGGTGATAGAATACCTTTTCAAAGAATAGTTTCAATCTGAAACCAGTATCAATAGCATTAGTAAAAATCAAAACTTTCTTCAGCACCAACTCCAACTTCAGTAGAGCAAAAACATAAAGTAACTTATCATTTGTACTACACGAAATCTGAAGAACATAAAAGATAGGGGAAATGGGTCAGGAAACTTATGAATTAAACAACAAATAACTTTTGCAATCCATTAAGCAACATGGAAGAATAATTTAGTTAAACTATAGTTACAAATTTGAGAAAAAATAGACCAACTAGATGCAATAGCCTTCACAATTTCCCACTATAGGTGTATAGGTTCTTACCCAAAATTGCTGAACATTTTTTGAGATAACCTCATCCTTGACATCTTCTACTTCTGACAATGTCAAAACAAATGGATTGTGCAAAATCAACTTTCTAAGTTGGTCAACATCAGGGCTGCCAAATATCAAATGTCAAAAATAGATTGATCAGCAGGGATTGGCAATCTTAATAGAAAAAGAAGAATAGCACATTATTAATGCAGGTAAATTTTATATGTCCAGTGATGGTAACAAGCATATAATTGTCAAAACAGAATACAATTAAGAGGATGGTGCATATGGCAATAAATCAATGGGCTATCAGGAAGGTACATGAACGTGAAAAGGCTTCACCACAAATGTCTTAACCTGGTATTAATAAATACAAAGCTTACACCAATAACAGACCTTGAAGTAGCAGACATAAGAAGGCATTGACAACGTCTTGGAATGACAGGCGTAAAAGCTTTAAGATCATCTCCAAAGCCAAATTGCAGTAAAAGATCTGCCTGAAAATATTTATCCATCAATGACCTCATTAAGAAAAGACCAAGGAACCATGTTCATTAGTATAAATAACACAGAGACAGCATCTCAATTGGCAGATTTATTTGATATCTGCTAATTAAGTTGGAAACAAGTGAGCATTTAAGGTATACGGTCCCATTCCAGATAACAGTATAACATGTTTTGGGGGCGGTTCACAAATTTTACATACAGACTCTTATGGTTGCTCAAATCATAAATTCATAAGTTGCTCTAAATTTGACTCAAATTCTTACCTCATCAAGGACAAGAATTTCTAGTGATTCACTGATAGAAGTCGACATAAGTAATCCAGCAGACATGCAATCCCTTATGCACTTCGGGGTAGTTACCAGAATATCCGGCGGGCCAGCCAATGCAGCTCGCTGCAAGTAATTTTAATATTGCCAGAGAAGAAAAAAAAAATCAGTAAATAGGGTTCAATTCGCTAAAAGTATAAAAAAAAATGCATCAGTAATCAAACCAACCAATTCAGAAGCTGGCATGCCACTAGTCAACTGCACAATTTTCAATTGAACTCTACATAATTCAATCAACGAAACAGCCTGCTTATAAACCTGAAAACCAGTTATACAAGCAAACACCTTAAAATTAATCAAAATATAATACTCAAAATCTAATAAATAAACTTCTATTCAGTATTAAATTTCAAAAACCAGAAGGAATTTAAGTAAAACAGCGTGCCTGTTGACATAATTCACGCGAGGGGACAAGAATGAACCCAGCTGGAGCAAGCCGGGACTTTGAACCGGAATCCGCCGGGAAAAGCCTCTGAAGCAAAGGCAGAAGATACGCAAAGGTTTTGCCAGTGCCGGTTCTAGCTTGAGCAACCACATCCTTGCCTTGCTAACAACACGCGGTCACCATTTCTCAACCATTAATCAATAAAAAATAACGATAATTAAGCAATGATTCAAAGATGATTGAACTTACTAGAATGAGAGGGATTGCGACACGTTGAATTGGAAAAGGCTTGTCAACGCCTTTCTTGAGAAGAGCTCTGATCAATCGATGATCGAGGCCTAATTCTTCGAAGCTTTTCTCTTCTTCTTCTTCTTCTTCTTCTTCCTCTTCTTCCTTATGTTCATCTTGGTTAGGTTTGGGATCTTGTGGAGGCTTCTCTTTGCTCCTTTTAGCCATTTTTGATCGAGAGTTTTAGGTTTGACGATGAGAAAATGGGGAACTATCGGCTTTAAAATTAGGGTTTTTGGAGAAAGCGGGCACAGGTATTAGGGTTTTAAAAGGGGATAGAGAGGAGGGACTGTGATTGATTTGTGACAAAGTGGGTCAGCTTATGGATCGGATTCAGGAATCAGGATCCACCTGCTTTAATCTCCGAAGCTGTTGCCTTGGGTTGCTTTAAGACGTTCAAAATCCAACAATCAGAGTCGAAATTGGGCTCAAAATTAAATTCCTAAATCGGCCCAATAAAATATGACGGATTGGATTGGACAATAAACTAGTTGAGAACTTGAAATATTTTTTTTTGTAGTAATATCATTTTATGTATTATCATCGTTCAGAGGCATTTGATTAATACAATTTTGAATTCTAAAAGAAAGTATGGTCTATAAAAAAATGCGATACTCAAATTTTTTTTTTTATTTTCATGGTATTTTATATTCAAATTCATTAGTTTGGTTAGAAGAATCCACATATATTAATTTTTGTATATCATAATATCCTGAAAATAATTTTTTATTTTATTTTATTTATAATAAATATCTAAATGACAAATAATACATTTAGTAGTAAAAGAAAAATAAATATTTTAATTGAGTGTTATTTTAAATTATAAAATATCACTAATTAAAGCATTTGTAAATATGAATGTTTTAATTGATAGGGTAAATTTTATTTACAAAAAAGATCAATTAAGACGTTTTTTTACACAAACATCTTAATTGATGATATTTTAAAATTATAAAACCGATTAATTAAGATGTTTGTGTACAGAAACGTCTTAATTGATCTATTTTAAAAATTATAATGATTGATCAATTAAAGCATTTTTGTACACAAACGTCTTAATTGATCATCAATTAAATTATAAAATTGATCAATTAAAGTGTTTGTGTATAGAAATGTCTTCATTGATCTATTTTTAAAATTATTTAATTGATCAATTAAAGAGTTTATGTATACAAACGCCTTAATTGATAATCAATTAAATTATAAAACTGATCAATTAAGGTTTTTGTGTAAAGAAATGCCTTAATTGATCTATTTTTAAAATTATAATGATTGATCAATTAAATCATTGTTGTACACAAACCCCTAATTGATCTAACTTTAAATTATAAAACTGATCAATTAAAGTTTTTGTGTACAAAAACACCTTAATTGATCAATTAAATAATTATAATGATTATCAATTAAGGTGTTTTTGTATACAAACGAGTTAATTGATCATCACTTAAGGCTTTTATAAACTAAAACGTCCTAATTGATCTATTTTAAAATTTATTTAATTGATCAATTAAGGTATTTTTGTTTACAAACGCTTTAATTGATCATTTTAAAGTATTTATTCCATATTCTTGAACCTTAAAAAACCAAATGACTAATACAATTGAACGATAAAAGCTGTAATGCGTGTATTTGCCTAAATCCATCAGCCCATTCACTTGGCATTTTGTTTCTTCATCTCCCTCATCGCTGCTAACTGTGAACCACTCAATGTCGTCACACAGTTTTACTATGTATGTGTGAATTTTATCCATTTTGTATAATGTTTATTTGTCTATCTATGTTATCTTTTTCCTTCCTTACTATATATATTTTTATTTTTATTTTTATAAGCACTTACCACCATCACCAACATCACACACCCTCCCTGCATTGCATGTATGGTATTTTTTTTGTTGTTTGGTTAGAGTATTGTAGTTTGCCAAATGGTTTTATGGAAAATAGTTATTATATTTTTCTTCATTTGTTTTGCATGGAACTTTTATGATTTGATGAAACATATGATAGTTTGTACCCTGTATAATATTATTGGTTTTATTATGTTTTATGTATATTGGTTTATTTATTGTAGTGGGTATTGGTTTTTTTTTACTGTGTGATATATATAGAGAGATAGTTTTGTGTATTTCATATAATTTTCATCAAAATCGCTAGTATTATATTATCCAAAGAACATATGTCACCTTCAACTAAACATAAAGAATACACATTCATCATGAAAAAACAAAAAAAAAAATCAATGGGACATGGTAAACAAATTAAAGTGACTGGGATGAAAATTCACGTCAAGTTCAGTCAAGATGGAGATGAATTTACGTGGATGAAAATCAAGGGGATAAATTCACGTGGTTTATCCTAATGTTAAATTTAAATTTAAATCATTTCACGGCACATACATTGACCACCAAACATTTTTCTATCAATACAAATATGATTTTTATAAATCTAAATTGTGTTGTAATTCACACAATGACGATTTTTGTTCCCTGAATACAAATATAAAATTAATCAATACAAATATTTATTTGGTTACACAAGTATGATGTCTGTTATAAATAAACGAATATATAACATGACACACAATTTGCATATCTACAACCTTCCCCTTATTGCCTTAATTAAATAAATATGTTTAAAAAATATTCTATGAACCCAAATGCAAAATATAGTGCAATTTACGTGTCTCTAATATGAGAAAAGTCAAATGATAAGTGATATGCATTACATTCGTTTAATTATTTCCTAATACAATTACTTTTAAATAAAGCCACCAAAGTAAAGAAAAACTTAATTTTATGATTTTTTTTTAATCTATACTCACCAGCAGTGATCATTTCATCATGTGCGAATTCATCAAGTTGCATTATTTCATTAAAAAGTGACATTCTTCTATCTATATTCTTAACTTTTGTCTAAAAGTAAGCTGAAATGCCCTCTATCACATTCACAAGACTATCATATGAAGCACCAAATTTGCTAATGTGATCAACCAAATTAGCGATTAGTCCATCTTTGCTCCTAAAACTCTTTTTGCTTGACAACATCCTAGTATTTCTTGAAACAACTAAACCAATTTCTTCTTATTCATCTCTTATCTTTGTATTTCTTTTAGTATGGATCAAACTTTGAAGAGAAGTAAGCATCTTCAGAACATTCAATGACTCAATCGGATTGGCTGCTATTTTGACTCTTTGATTGATTGCTTTATTAGATCCGAAAATAACTTTAAAATCATTAAAGAAAGGAAAAAGTTTGTTCTTTAACCCTTTAGCATGTGGATGTGCTTGTCAAAAGTTAAAGCAAATATGAATAAAATAAAAAGAATAGAAAAAAAACATAATTAAGTAAGGTAAGCCATAATGTAATCTTAAAAAACTTGCTTGAACCCATTAATCAAAAAAAAATTTCTCAACTATGATACATTATTCTTGATCATTCTACCCAAATCCATTATAATTTTTTGTATCACAAATTGTGTGATTTATCTTTTGAGTAGCTTAACCCTGGATTCGATGTGGGGGTGGTTTTGAGTTGTGAAGTAAGAATTAGTTACTCTAGCATTCATTTAAGATAATCTAGATATCCGACATGAAATATCCTATTATCCGTTTTTTATCTAGGATTTTTTATAAAAAAATGTAGACATTGAACTAGATAAGAATCTTCCTCTCAAGTCCATGAATGGTTACCTACCCTTAAACTTTTAGTTTTTCTTCTAGGTAAGCCTCATACGAATTACGATGTATTGGCATATGATGAAGACATATTCAATTCCTAATCACATGGTTAGACATTATGCAATACCATCAATATAGTAAATCAAAAATCCATAAAAAGAATGAGTTAAATGAATACACAAGGAAAGAAAACAAAAAAATCTGCATTCAAATTTTTAATATACATTGGACATTCAAGAATAAAAAAATATCATATAAAATATATATTCAACATAGATATAAAGTAAATTCTACACTCAACCATATGGTACATAAATTAAATAAATTGAGTAAATGTTATGACATACAAAACATTTATATAATGTTCTTATCCTCGGGATTGCAACCAATGGATGAACATCTTATTAGCTAATTATCTCTAAACTGAATCAAAGAATTAGATGACTCAATATGCATAATCAAATCTTGATGTTCAAATTCATCTGGTTAGCTAATACTTCATTTAATAACATCACCTTTAATATGATAAAAAATCACCTCAAACCTAATAAAATTATGGAGAAGGCAATAAACAAAAATAATTCTACACTGTGTCTTTGTTAAATAAAATGACTTTTATCTTAAAATTGCCCATCTAACTTTCAATATATCAAAATATATCTCGATACAATTTCTTGCTCGAGAGTATTTCATATTGAAGTATTCTTGCAGGGTCGTTGGTTGGAGTTCTACCCTTCAATAACTAAAATGGTATCGTTGACCTCTATAAAGTGCTAAGAAACATTCTTCATTTGTGTATTTAGTATCACACAAATAATAATTACTTGTTATAATGGAACAACATTAATAATATGAAAAAGAAATGTTCTGCTATAAACATAACATAAACATAATAAAAATTATACCTTATAGGATCCTCAACTCATTCATGCATGTAATAGCATCCTTTAGCACTCTACCATCTGTTGCAGAACCTTTTCATATCGGTAGAACATATATGAATTGTATATTTAGGATACAAACACAAATGACATTGGTAGCAATTTCAATTTTTCTAGTCTTGTATCTTGGCCTATCAACTATATCTACATTGACTTTGATGTATATCCCATCTAAGGCACCCAAACAACTCTTAAATCATTTTTGTCTCTTATCTATTGAATATTTCAATACTGGTTCAGGTTTTTTTAACAACATAATATACAGTCTTAAAATAGAATTCAATATAGAATGAAATTATCAACTAATTGTCTCTCCAAATCAGGTCACTTGACACTTTATAACTCTATTTTTTGTATGATAGGCTATGATGTGGAGAAAGCTAATAACTAGTTCTTCTGTTAACATATGTCTAGATGATTGTAATCTTACTTCTGTTTTAAGTAAATGACATAATTTTGTGAAAGCTCTCTTGTCCATTTTATTATTATCTACACACCATCACTCTAAAAAATCATTGCATTTATGTTTAACTCTCTAATCTATAGCCTATCATAATATATTTCACCATAAAATAGTTTACATCATTTTATAACTTTCATATGTAATAAATTTATAACAACAAAACATAACATATGCTACAAAGTCTCCATCTGCTTCAAATGCATCATAAGTATTGTAAACAATTACATCTTTGTTCTTAGTGATAAATTAGCTATAACTGTTTAGAATATAGAATCTCGTTAAAGTTAAAAATATAAATGGAAAGCAAATCTTGGCATATGGTACATGAAATCTATCAAACAGCATCAAAGAAAATATAAATCAACAACAAAACATTTTTGGATGAATAAGCTAAAACAAATAAACCACAAAACAAGTTTGATATATCAAAAACAAAAATCCAAATCTAAACAACATCTAAAAATATGAAAAAAAAATTTGGAATGCAACAAATAAGACAGACCAGATAAATTGTTATCAGAAAGTATATGCACCATTTTTTTTATAAAAACAAAGATAAACTTAAGAGGATAAAGACTAAATGACGAATGTTTAAGCTAAAGTTGGTTTAAAGAGAAAAGTATTTGCTTTAAGCTGAAATATGTTGAAAGAAAACTAAAAACCGTATTGGTTATTGAAATATGAACACATTAAATAAGGCATTTCATATATAGAAATACCTCATTTGATGTATAAAATATAGGTTGTGTTACTTCATGATTAGACATTACAACATTCATAAAGTCATAATATAATTTTTGAGAGAGAAAACAAAATCTTAATATATGGCGATTAAGCCGTTTGTAGAAAGAAACACTTTAATTGATAACCAATTAAGGTGTTTTTCCATTAAAATGCCTTAATTGATGGACACTTCAACATTTATCAAACTGTAACTGAAAATCATTCATGTCATAACATGATCTTCGAGACAAAAAAAATTTAATAAATTATCAATTAAGGTGTTCTTATTTGAAATGCCTTAATTAATGATCAATTAAGGCATTTGATAAAACAAATGCCTTAATTGATGCATTTGTCAATTAAGGGATTTCAAGGAAAAAATGCCTTAATTGATAAATTAAGGCGTTTTTTTTCTTAAAACATCTTAATTGTAAAATAAAATAAAAAATTATATTTATAAAAAAACCTACAATTGAGTTTCAATTACTTCAAGAGTTACTTTTCAAAAAGGTAATGGCAATATGATAAATTTTTTATTTAGGTCAAATTTGAAAATAAGATAACTTTTCCCTTCGAATCTTAGAATATCACAGGGTAAGGTAAGTTTCTGATTCTGAAACTTTGGGTACTGTTGAAAATCTGATATTTTCCTCCATAATCAGATTATTCTGAACAAAATATGAGAATTAAATACCCACCATTAAAATTTCGAGAAAAAATTTGTGGATTCCCTCGAATCAAATGCACTATTCATGTTTACTACCATGAATTATAAATTTTCGTCATATAAATTGTTACTAAAAATACTTGAGAAAAGCATTTAAGCATTTAACTAATAATAAATGTATATAATTTCTTCCTCAAAATTTAAATGAAATACTTAAAATAAAATTTGAGAGTTTTTTATTAAAAATCAAAAAATTAGATATAATAAATTAATAATATAACTCATTGAATGTGCTATCTAGTTTATAAGCTCATAATCTGTTAGGACATTGAGTGGTCAAAAAGATATAATGGTTTTTCTCTATGTTAGAAGCCTTCAGCAAACAACTAAGAATAATTTTAATATTTGTGTCAACCTGATATGTTAGATTGGTCTGACATACTCAGTGCAACATTAGTTCGGTCACGTCCTTATTATCCCCTAATGGTTCCCTATTGCTTATCTATAAATATGAATGCCCATGCAACATTAAGGCAAGTCTATTCTACTTTTAATTCTATTTATTACCCTCATTTCAACCTCACTCATTTTAACTTGTGTGTTGAATGCAAACATATGGAACATTCCCTATTTTTTCCTCTAAATATCTTTCTCTTCTGTCTTTCCAAAAATACCTTGAAATCAAAGCTCGGCATAAATATTTGATGCACTAGGTAAAGGCCTCATTTTTCATTTACTAGCCAAGTATGAAACAATGCCACCAAGGAAGATAATTTTAGATAAAAGAGAAATGGTCATCCCAGCTGGAACAAAAATGCATAATAGCCAACACTCAAAGTGATCTACCCCACAATAGATAGGCCTGACCATGAAACAATTTCAAGTTTTGACCTAACAGATACATACCCTTAAACAAATGTTACAAACCATAACTCTATCACAAGTTTAAAAAATGTCCAACTTAATCACCCATGACCAAGGGGCCGCAACAAGACAACTAAGTTATGAAGAGATGAAAACCTCATCGACCTCTAGAGAAAAAGAGGATACACCTCAAGTTGCCATTATCCCAACCACAACTCGACACATGCCATGACCTAGAATTTTAAATAGACAAACTCCAAACCTTAACCAAATAAAGATCTAGAAACTCGAATGTAAGCCATGAAAAAAGAGTTAAAAACGAAGGTAATGGCATTCAATGATAAGTTTAAGTTCCTAGAGACTTCAACCTTCACTAAAGAAATCGATAGAGCCATACCTCCTCAAGGGTTCAAAATGCAAACCTTAGAAACATACGATGGTACCTTTAACCCTTTCGATCATTTAAAATTTTATAGAACTAGCATGATGATGCAATGTGGCAAATGAAGCTTTGATATGTAAAGGACTTGATACCACTCTAAAAGGCACAACTCGATCATAGTGTAGCAGCCTAGAATCAATGTTCAATTACAATGTTCAAAGAGCTCAGCTACTCTTTTTTATCTCGATTTGTAAGTAAGTGAAGAACGAAAAAGACAACTTTGAGTTTAAAGTCAATTCACCAAAGTTACAATGAAACTTTAAGGAGCTATGTCACATGTTTTAACGTGAAAGCTCTACAGGTTCAAGACCTAGAGTAAATCGCCGTTATAGCTGTCTTGACAAGTGGACTTAATGATAGAGAGTATCATCTAAAGTTGACTTTGTCACTAAAATCACCTAAAACTTTAGTCGACATCCTATTTGTAGCAAATATATATATATAAAAATACCAAAGCTACAATGAGAAACAATCAAGATGAGAGAAGTTCATCCCTTATTTTTGAGATTAAAGTAAGATAAGCTCATTCATCTTCCTCATTAGTAAGAAAGGTAAGGATTTCTATAATCTTTTCCCAAGAAAAAGATGACATAAGGCTAGAACTCTAGTAAAGAAAGGAACTACACTATACTAAATACCTCTTGAAAAAGGATACTGATACAAATTAAGAGAAATCCTAACCTCAGATGGTCAAAGCCACTGAGACAAAATACACGAAGAGATCAACCAAAACATATGGCTCTCATAAGGACATAGGCCATAATACTAAATATTGTGTCGACCTAAAAAATGAAATCGAAACTTTGATAAAAAGAGGTCAGTTGAAGAGGTTTATAAAGCAATGAAGACAAAGTCAACTCAAAATGAACTACAGATAAGATCGAAGAAAGCCTACCTAAGATGGAGAATGAAAGCTAAAAAATTAGAGAAAGAAAGTCCGATGAGATAACCCAAGATAAAAAGAAGTTTGAATAGATAACAACATGCTAATCGTTAGGGTGATTAACGTGATCAATAGAGGTTGCTCAACCTCAGCTAAAAGAAAATTCAATCCAAGCATGATCATGGTCATAAGCACCTCGATAAAGAAAAAAAAATATTGAAAAGATGAATCGATCTTATTCAACCTAAAAGATTTAAAAGTGATCCAGCACCCTTTTGATAATGCTATAATGATCATAGTTACAGTATACAATTACGTAATTAAAAAAATTCTATTTGATAATAAGAGTTTAATTGATGTCATGTACTATGACACTATGAAAAAAATAAAAATTGACGAAAATCAATTGTAGCCGATCACCACAACACTAATATGATTTAAGAATGAACAGGTACTAGTTAAAAGAACTATCAAGCTACTATCTCTTTGAAGATATAACCAAGGACTATCACCTCAGTCATAGAATTTATAATTGTGAACGTCCCATCAATTTACAACATGATATTAGTTCAACTTAGTCAATCTGTTATGCGGCTCATAAGTTTAACTCCATATTTAAAAGTAAAATTTTCAACACCCAAAGGGGTCAAAGAGATTAAGAGAGATCAATTTATAAAATGATAGTGTTATGTCACAATAATAAAAGGGAGAACTGTGAAGTAGACTGGTAGATCGATCGAAACTAAAAGCACTAAAAAAGGGCAAATAGCGTTAATAAAGAAAAAGTAGGAAACCATAAGCAAAAATATACAACGTAAAATTGACCTGATAAAAGCATGCTCTTAAGCCGCTCTGAGCTTTTAAGTTCTAATAAAAGACATCTTTATTCTATTTTTTGAATTTTTGAAGTAACTCTAAAAATGATTGAGCTTTTAAGTATGCATAAACAATTACATATCATTTGAATCAAGCTAATACGCCAACCAAAATATAGCTTGAAATGAAAAATACATACCAATTTCACCATATATATATTTAACAAGTTACCAATAACATACTAATCATCACGTCAAGATCTGTTTTCGTAAGAAATGATCCTAACCAAATCAAACAAAAAGAGATAATTGACCAAATACCAGGTTTTGATGAAAATCGACCTAAACTGGCAAAAGATCTTATGGTTATACCATTTTGAGATAAAATCTTTAAAAAATACATGCAAATTAGAGCTAAACTTCAACACAAGGGTCAGTTAATCCAACTTCTAAGAGACAATGCTGATCTGTTCGCTTGGACACCATTCGATATACTTACAATTGATACCGAGATTATGGTTCACATACTGCATACTAATCTCAAAGTAAAACTAGTTTAGCAAAAGAAGAGAACTTTTATCCCAAAAAGATAAAAGACTATCAATGAGGAGGTCAATAAATTATTACAAGCAGGCTTTATCAGAAAAATCTATTACCTTAAATGAATAACCAACATGCTCATGGTCAAAAAGCATAGCAAAAAATGAAAGATGTGCATTGACTTTATTGACTTGAATAAAAGCATACCTAAAAGATAATTTTTTTTTAGTTCCCTCATCACGTCTTTAAAAATCATACCGAGATCACAAGGAGTATATACAGAAACCTTGATCAACTCATCCTATTTCGTAAGCTTTCTTTTTTTATCATCACTTTTCTTAGTCGATGTACTCTTTTTCTTCTATTCCTCTTTGAAACCCTCATCATTATTAGAATCTTCACCACTACAAGAATCTAACTCCTGAGTAGGGTAGAATTTCGAGGTTGAATTGTGGTTAAAAGCAACACGACCCTAAAAAAATAAAAAATAAAAAAGATAACTTTCCTTTAGTTCCCTCATCACGTCCTTAAGAATCATACCGAGATCACAAGGAGTATACACAGGAACCTTGATCAATTCATCATATTTCGTAAGCTTTCTTTTTTTGCCATCACTTTTCTTAGTTGATGTACTCTTTTTTTTCTATTCCTTTTTGAAACCCTCATCATTATCAGAATCTTCACCACTAAAAGACTCTAACTCTTAAGTAAGAGTAGAATTTCGAGGTTGAACCGTAGCTAAAAGTAACACGACCCTGAAAAAAATAAAGTAAAGATGATTCAAAAGAAAAAGTAATCTCAATAAAAACTTATCGAATATGAATATAAGTGACAACGGGAGCATCTATAGATGAAAAAGCAAAAGTAAAAAAAAATTATAAGACTGAACTTTAAAAGAAAAAATAGCTAAAAATAAAAAAAAGTCAATCATAAAAGATAGATTGACTTGAGAAATGAGAAAAATAGTTATATCCTGTAGGTTGAAATCTATCTGAGCACATAGTTCTTTTATGCTCATGACCCGTTATTTTCTTACTTGAGCATTATCCTCGTTTCATTACTATCTTTCTTTAGACATCGAGTTAAACTAGAAGGCCATATTCTAACAATCACGACCTTCGATAATTGGTGAAATCAAATTGTCATCATCTTACCTAAGCTGACCCCCTTAAGTTTTACTCTGAAACTTTCGACTTCTCCATAACTAAAACTAGAACACATAATTGAAAGTACCTATCGAAGAAAATGAAAAAAACGACTGATAAGAATAAGAACCCTAAAGCTGAAAAGTTTTTTAGATCGAAAAACTTAGATAAGATGAAGAACAAAGAAAGTAGAAGAATGAAAAAGGAAAGCCCAAACAACTTTTTATAAAATTTCATCACAAATTAGATGAACGGCATAGACTATGCATGTGTCAAAACAAATTTGGAAAGACATCTTTTTATCTTTTTTTTTTAATTTTTTCTCTCAAATTATATATTTTTTCATTTAATACAGTCAGAACAACCAAACCGGATGGACCCCAGGTTAAACTGACCAAACCGAATAACTTCTTGTCATAAATCGAACATTCAATTCATCATCAAAGTTTAAGGTAGAGACTCAAATTCAAACTCTTAAAATAAAACATAAGTCCTACGTTGACCAGACGAACTCCAACACTAATATTAGATCATCCCGAATAATTAACACTTCGATGACCCTTAAACCAGCTATACACTCAACCTAAGACATAAGCGTAAGATCAGACCCCAATAAGGTTAGACCACGACTTAAGGCTAATTGTCTCCCATTGCCAACCTTTTCTATAACATCAATTGCAAAGAATCAAATTTTACGTCATTTTCTTTTACCTATCAACCTTACACGGAGTGTGTCAATCGCACACCTAATAGTCTAATACTCAAATTACTAAATGAGGGGATAGAATGTTGGGAGCATTTAGTTGTCAAAAAGGTATAGTGGTCTTGTTTTATGTTAGAAACCTTCAGCAGACGACTAGAGATAATTTTGATATTTGTGTCGACCTGATATGTCAGGTTAGTCTAACATACTTAGTGCTACATCAGCTCGACTATGTTCTTATTGTCTCCTAATGGTTCATTATCGCTTATCCATAAATACGAATGTTTAGGCACTATTAAGGCAAGTCCATTTTACTCATAATTCTTTTTACTACTCTCCTTCCGACCTCACTCATTCTAACTTATGCATCAGAGTGCAAACATAAAAAATACTGCTTACCTTTGTCTCTATTCGTCATTCTCTTTTATTTTTTTAGGAATACCCTGAGATTGGAGCTCAATACAAACATAATCCATTGGCCAAAGTTTCAAATTTCACCTATAATTTTTTTATTTTGAACTTTATATTAATTATTGGCAAAAAAAAATTATATTAGTTTGTTAATAGAGTAAGAAAGATCATATTCAATCTTTTTGTTTTTATGTATTTATTAATAGGTCAATGAATAAGAAGATTTGAAATTCATGACTTTTCAAAATGTCAGTATATCCCCGATCCACTAATAGACAAAAAAAAATCATTGACACAAACCCAATCTAAATTGTTCAAAATTGATGACACGGTCCAACCCAAAAAAAAAAAAAAAAGAGTATATTAAAACTAGTATCATGGGCGTGAATGGCATTGAAAGTAAAACCCCAACCCTTGTGACTAAAATTCAGATGAAAGTAGCAATGGATCATATCAAAATCAGAATCAGATGAATCCTTCGATATATATATATATATATATATATATATATATAAACCAATTTCAACTTCTTTTTCCTTTCTCTTTTCAGCCAACAACATGGACAAATTAACATATATGGGGTCCAGCCCATGATGACATGCATGCCATTCTCGGAAGACCCATTAGTAAGAGGAATGAAAGCAAATTTGACCATCAACTACTTTCGGTGTGACTTGAAATTTCTGCAATCACAGCCATCCATAGGGCTGAAGACAATTGTGGGCCTAGACTTTGGTTAAAATTGGCTTTTGTTGAGTGAACCTTTAAAAAGATAAAACATTTCATTATAGTGTCACTAGATCTGTCTAATTCGGTTTGGCCAAGAATGCTTTGTTCATGTTTGTTTTTTCCAAATTTCTGGAATAGGCTTGTTCCAATTTCTTTCACTGTTCATTTACTTTGGTTTTCCTGCTTATTGCGCAGTTTAAGGACCCGAATTCAGAACATGAACATTAAGAAATGGGGTCCATTTTTGTCTGTTTTCACCATGGTAGTTGAGTAGCACCCAAGAAAAGCAAACAAGCATTGCATGGAAATTTCTACTTAATAATTTACTAACCATTATTATCTTGGACTTTACCCTTTGTACAGTTCAAAATTCATAAATTCTTTTCAAAGATTAAAATTCCAATCTTATGAAATAGGTTAACCATTTGCCGTACATAGCTTCAAAGATTAAAATAAGGTTCAAGCAAAATCTTGGCATCACTAACTTGCTCATTGCCAATGAAGAAAATAAAGTTGCCTTTGAAAACATAAACAAATACTAGAAGGCTAGAACTCTAGACTGTCAACCTAAAAGTGAAAACAAAATGAATATAGAAAGGTGAAGGAAATTCAAGTGCCTTGAACTCATAAACCCAAGCAAAAACCCACATAATAATGGAAACCACTTCATCAATGTTAAAAAATCCTTATTTTTTACTCAAATCAAATGCTGAAGAAAAAAGAAAGAAATTCCTTTTGCCATTTCTCATTTCAATAAATGAGAATCAGATATTCTTCACTCAAAGAAGGGGTTTGAATCTTCATTCCCCATCTTCAAACTAAAAGAACGTTAATCATCAAGGCAATATGGTTTTTCCTCTTATATGCGCCCATAGAACTTTGAACCCAAAAGCATTAGGCAGAAACAAGCAGGGAACTGTCCCGAATGTTGGCTTGACCAAACCCACAAACCAAAGTATAAAGTTAATTAAAGCATATCTTTTTGTTGTAAGAAGTAGACAATCACATACGCATGTGTTCCAACAATATATTATATATACATAGGCATGCAATGTGAAGGTGCCGATCTCCCACCGGCTAACATTAGCAGAGCATAAGAAACCACAAGTAGGTAAAGCCAATTATTAATGAATGCAACCAAATTTCGGCCTTCAGGATTTTACAAAGACTCAGTTCTCCCACCACCCCACACCCCCCAAGCCAGAGTGCCCAGCCCCACCACTCTTTTCTTTATAATATTTTTTTCGCTATTGCCACCAGCAAACAAAATTCCACGGCGCAGTTCTTTCATTCATCAACCCCACGACTCTGCACTCTGGGGAGACTTGAGAAAAAAGATTGAAAAATGTAAACAGCAAATAATTCATTTACAATAATACGAAACTGCATTACTTGTACTGGAAAGGCTCATGTTTGAATTGCTTTATACATTGTTGATGATTGTTGAAGATAAATATTATAGAGAAACACAAAAAGAAGATAAAAGAAGAAGAAAACGCCCAGAATAGTTAAGCCAAAAAAACCAGGAAAACTCTCTCCAAAAGGAAAACAATCAGTAAAAAACAACTTCTCTAAATAAGATTAGCCCAAACCTCACTAAAATTGAGAAGAAAGAAAAAATAATTTTAAAAACATACCTGGAATTTTTCAATCTTTCCATTTTAGCTCAGAAATCTTCAATAACATATTGAATCAAGCTTCTAATAATCAGGCATAAGTTGACTAATCTTCCCTTCTTCGGCAGCCATCCTTTCCTCCGTAATCTTCAACCAAATACAAACTCCAGTAAAACTAAGAACCAAACTAGCAAGTCCACTTCCCAATCCGATCCCAACAATGGCTAAAATAGACAACCCTTTGCTTTTCATAGGTGGTAAAGGGTATCCATAAAGATCCTTATTTCCTTGAAAAGAAGAAGCATTGAACCTTGGCAAATTCCCACTTCTGTTCCCTAAAGAGGCTGGTATTGGCCCTGAAAGCTTATTGTAAGAAACATCAAAAGCTGACAACCGTGCTAAAAGGCCTAATTGTTGAGGAATCTGACCAGTGAGTAAATTGTCATGAAGATCAATGACGTTTAGATAAGCACATAATGTAAGCTGTGGTGGGATCTCTTCTTCAAGACGATTTGATGAAAGATTCAACACTGCCAGATTGACTAAATATTGTAAATCTTGTGGAATGGGACCTGAGATGGAGTTTGAAGATAAGTCAAGCGACTGAAGATTGGTACAGTTCGAGAGAAAAGGTGAGAGAGAGCCTTGGAGAGAGAGGTTTGTAAGGGAAAGTTTGTAGATTCGACCATTATTACAAGTGGCGCCAGGGAGATAAGAAGTGAAACCGTTACAAGGGTTTGCAAAGATGGATTTGGTCCAGTTTTGCAGGTTCTTTAATGGGTCTTTCAAGGTTTGGCTTAAGTGAGTTAAACAAGCCTCATCGTTAGGATCTGATGAAGCCAATGGAAGTGCGGCGCACGTTAGCAGTAAGAGAATTAGAAGACCCATGAAAGAAAAATAAAAAGGTCCCTGGTAAAGTAAAAACTTGGTCTTAGACCTTAAAACTTTTTTCTTTGATTCTCGGATATCTTGGTTATGTGGGAGAAAGACGGGGAAGAAAAAAAGGTGGCTTCTTTTTTGGTCTTCTGTTTTAGTTCTGACCATGAAGATGAAATTTTTAGCAGATGGCAAGGAAATGAAAAGAGTAAAAAGACAGGTCTCAACGGTTTTTTTTTTTTTCTCCTCCTTGTGTTTCGCTTATAATGGAATAAGATAGCAATAAACAAAACAACACGAGAGAGAAGCTCTGTTGTATACAATTCCTGTTCTTCTGTTTTTCTTATAGGCGCACGTTAGCAAACAAAGAGAGGTTAAGGGGGGGTGGACTCGAAGAGCGGTTGGTGAAAGTGAAAGAGTGTTTGATAAAATTTAAGCCAAAGTGAGAAAAAGAGAGAAATGGGACTGAGAGCTGCACGACTGAGGCCTAAGGATGGTGACAAGACGGATTAGAGAGGCGAAGAGCTGAAACGGTATAGGGAAGGAGTAAGGGGTTGATTTAATATTTTAATATTTGTGGGGAGAGATGGGGGGCTTTAAGTTCTAGGGAACCCGCAGGAAGCAGGTGATTGTTGTAGTGTTGTCGTTGTGGGATTGATTGACACGTTCAAGGAACGGTGAAGGGAGGAATCGGAGAATGAGATTGCTCGCAAAAGATTTCTCCAGCATTCCGTGACAATACAATGACGCAAATTTTAGTGATTTATAATTGCATCATTAATGCTTTCTCTCACTCTTGATTTTGCTATAACACATTGGCTAACTGTAACCATCAGATCTGCATAACTATAATCATTTTTTAGCTGACTAATTATATGGAGTCAGTCAATTGGACTGAATCATCATCTGTTAGAAATGGAAAACTCATGTCATTTGCCTGCCTTGCCAATTTGAAATTTAGTGACTCTTTAAGTTTTCTATGATATAATGTCGTTTACTTCAAAGACAGAAACCCTTTTGGTCAATTCTTCGTTCATATTGGTTCAGTGACAAGGGAATGTATTTCTGTCAGCCGAGCAAGGGTGGAATTCCTTCGTTCAAATGAAGTTTTAAAAAATGAAATTTTTTAAATGAAATTTAAAAAAAAACTTTTATTGTCCAAGCTCCAAATTGAAATAAATCAATCTTTTTGACAAAAAATGAATAGAATACAGCATGAATTGACATCACCTAATTAGTTCGTGTGGTGACGAATATGACACATTCTCTTCTTACTAAGCTTCTGATAAACCCTTTAGAAATGGGACCAAAAAATTTGTGTCTATGATTGATTCGCTATTGAAATCAGTGGAAAATTTTGTACAGGCTACAGCTCTTTGAGTGCTCTGAAAACCCATGTTGAGCTCTGACTGACCGTTCATACTTTCTTCTTCATACATTTCTTTTTTTTCTGCCTTGGTTGTCATTAAAATTGCAGCAAAAAGAAAGCCAAGTTTCGTTGTCAAAGCCAAGCTTTTTCCTGGCAAACAATTATAATTATTACTTAGGCATGCCTAATTGGTAAGACCAAACCAAACCATCGCATGCTTGAGAAAAGAAATCATGTCTTTGTTATAATCCTCCTCATGTGAGATTACATATGGCAAAATTGGTAACATTGAAAAAAGAAAGGGGAAGGGAAGAAAATTAAAGAAAAAGTTTCATGTTTGTGGGGTTTGTCCTAATTGATATTGATTGCTTTGGTAGTCAATCTTTTTGAGCTCACACAGTCAAAACTAGAGACTCCTTATTTGACACAAAGCTCACCCCACAAGAAAACTTTTCGTGCAAAAGTTTTGCGTGCAAATGCTTGAAGCAAGAGGCAACAACAGGTGAAGGAAGAAACCCTAAGAAGCACAAAGGAGAAACTAAAGGCGTCACGCAAGAATTTTATTGCATAGTTTCTAGAAAACCCATTATTTTTTAGTCAACAATATTAAATACAGCATGGCCCTCATTTTCCCTCACTTTATAAAACACTTTTGATATGAAATTAGTAAAATATAACGCAGGAATAAGTTTCAAATTTATCATTATTTTAAATAGAATTATAATTTGAACCTATTCTTGTATAGGTACATTCACTTGCTAACCAAACCAATCTCCAAACAAACTGATTTTGCCCTAATTGGCTAGGTCATTGTTCATAATTATTCCTATTATCTAGCACCCAAAAAAAATATTAAATTTACAATATTCTCTTTATTTTACTCATTTCTACCTTACATGGTTGTCCTTGAAGTCTCAATGACGTCCCCTAACCATGAAATGGAACAAACAAGCAAAGACCAGAAGTCAGTTCTACAGTGTTGATCTATTATGTCAAACTTTTTTTAGTTAAATGTCAATCAATGATGCTCTACTTAAACTATTAATATAGTAATGGTTCATTTGGTAATACAGTCAAAAACTAATTTTATGATGATGTTTTATAATTGAATCATAAAACATAATTGTGATACAATAAAGAATGATCAAAGTCATTTTCATCACATTTGCAAATAAGCACTTAATATACAATTTGTCTTAGAAGTATTGAAATACTTTCATCAAATTTTTGGATTAAACATATTAGTTGGGCTTCATTTTTATGGTCCCCTAAACTAAGGCTTGAACCCGGGGGGTTTCCTTGGCTACCATGGCTGAAGCCACAAGGGACCCAAGTGAATGCCTACAAACCAACACACTGTTGGGGTTCCATTCTTGTGTTATCTTAAAAAAAGGGTTTTTTTCCTGACCAATTTGAAAATGAAAGATCCCCATTGGCCCATTAAATTTTTTTTTGTTGTGTAAATTGGGGCCTGAAAGCCTTAATTCTGAGGCCCTATCTTCTCATGCCTTCCTCACATCATCTCCTTTTAACTACAGCCCAACAAGAAAAAAAAAAATTTCTTCCCCCGTCTAGTAAATGGCAAAACAAATCCTTGCCGCCTTCAATCCAAGCTTTGTGGGTACATACAAGGATAGATAAAGATACGTCGAATCCGTTTCGGCAAGAAATAAAAGCACACTTGGATGTGACAATACATTTTTCATTGACCTTCAACAGCAGAAAAAGGGGTACTTAGTTTAAAATGTGATATATGAACATTATGGAGTATTTGGTAGGTAAGCACCATGGAGTTAAAATAATGGAATGAGATTCCATCTAGGTTTAATTAATACAATAATTTATTTATATCTTGATTTTTAGTCTTTATTTGAATCTGAACTTTTAATCTAAATGATTTATCCAACTATTTAAAATATTAAATTATTTGTAAGATAAGAATTTAAATTCATCTACGTCCCCTCTCTAATTCAATATATAAAAAAAATCTTTATTATTTCTTTTATTAAAACAATAGTGATTAAATTAAAATAATTAAAAAGAAGTCTTGGCCGACTTGCCCATATAATAATGCTTATAAATATTATATAAGGCAAATCGATACAAGTGTTAGGGTAACCCCTTGCCAAAGTAAATAATAATAAATCATTTGATTTTTTATTTTTTTTTAGTTTGCCCATTCTCCATTCTTCTTTTGATCTCTCTTGACTGATTTCTAACTTAAGTATAGAGTGGAAATGTAAGGATTATTTTTTATTTTTACTCTTAACCACATTTTTTTCTATTATGATTTCGAGAATTTAATCCTTAATTCAAAGTTTAACATCAACAAATATCTTATCTTTACTCTTAATCATTCTTTTTTTCTACTGTGATTTTAGGGATTTGATGGAGCTAAACATCAACAAAAACCTTTTTATAGGATAATTAAATCTAAAAAACCCTTGAAGAAACCCTGACCGAAGCATCCAAAAAAAATTCTTCGAGGTCTTATCCAACAAAATAAATGATGATTTCGTGCTGTTGCTGTTGGTGTCAACTTCACCCGTTTGGGAAGCCCAACCGTGATATAATGGGCCCCCAAGACAACAATATACCAACTTTTTAACATAGCATTGGTGGGACAACTCATGTTCATGTTGATTGCTAGCAATCAAAATCAACACTCTCTTTGAATTGGACTTTGGTGGGATCATGCTGGACAAAAACATTTCTTTTGGGTTTGTTTTAGTCTTATAGATAGCGATTTGCAAATCAATCCGAGACACAAAAACCAAACCCTTTTCTTTTTCTCTCGATAAAGAATGAAATAATAACTGTCCAAAAAGGCCATACACCAATAGTAGTTCCATTGAAGACTAATTTAAGCCACCTTTAAAGCTATAAAATACAAAGAAGACTCAAACAATTGGGGCTTGAAAAAAAATTAAATGTAAACCACAGAATGTTTAAAAACAAAAACAATGGCTGTTTCAATGTGGAGTCCAAGACAAAATTTATTTGTTCGTGTAATGTCTTATTATATATTTGGTTAAAAAAATATTATGCATCTAAATTCTCTCAAATCTATAATTTTTAAATATTAATTTTAATAATATATCAACTGATTTAAGAAATAATCATAGTATTTGTGAATCTTAAAAACCAAAGAAAAAAAAAAGGAAAAAACCAGAAAAAAAAGTTACATGTGAGTGAAATAACTTACCTAATCGTTGTTGGGACCCTAATGGGTCCAAATGCCTTCGAATCAGTCAGACCAATCAAAGAAGAGGCCCAGTCAGTTGGTTGCAGCATGACCATGGAAAACCAGTGGATCGTTTGGGTTTGATTAGGCTGGCCCATTTGAAATTATTGCCTGAGTTTTTTTTTTCACTGCATGGTCTTGGTTTCTTTGAAAGGAAGAGTTTAATTTGTCTGAGGATTCTCCTTTGGTCATAAATGAAAATTTTGCCTACGTAATCCTTTGTGCCATTATTGATTCAATCAAGTACCCATCTAGTTCCAAAAGTACTCAAATTATGTAACAGTTGATTTTCTAAAAAAAAAGAAAATGTCTTTGTCAAGAAAATTTGTTCAAAGTCTACCATTTGGCTGTAAAGATAAAGACTAGGCATCTCAAAATTTATCAGATGACAGATCACCCACACATATCTTTGATGAATGGCTTTATAATTTACTAGAGATTAGTTTTTTTTTTTTTTTTTTATGTAAAGGTAAGTGTTAGAATAAGATAAATGTCAAAAGTAGAACACACTTACATTACTATAATATTAATTTTTTTTAAATCATTGGATAAAAAAAAATTATAACTAATTTGAATAAAAAATATTTTTAAAAATAATTTTTTTCATTCAATGGTTCAAAAAAAATGTAAATATTAAATTAATGTAAATGTATCCGTCTTCAAAAGATAATTTTTCATGATTCTCATTTCTTTAAGAAATAAATCAATATAATTGAGATAAAATTTATATTAATATGAAAAATTATCTCATACGACATCAACGGAGATTTTAAATTCTACTAATGATATTAGAGGGTTAGCATGTACTTTTGAGAGTATATAAAAAATTTAAAAGACTAATATAAGTAAGAAAATTTTAGATATTATGAAATTTAAAAATTTTACTGTATAAAAAATTAACTTTATTAATTTTTTTATATTTTTTATATTTGAAAAATTGAAAATCTGAACTTACACTTATCATTGAATTGCTTTTTAGATGTATATTTTACCTATAATTAATTTTTAAAATTATTTACTCTATCTTACTATATAACACATGATGCTCGATTCTTAAAAATAAATTTTCAATTTATCTCGGTTTAACAATCATAGTTAGAGTTAATATTTGTTTGAAATGATGGTTAAAATTAATATTGAATAGGATTTTAGGACAGTAAAGTAGTGCCTTCTTTCTCTTTATTTTCTTTCTATTTCTACTACAAATGCATAAAAAGCCGATTTTAATCACAAATTTTGAATTTCGTGTATATACAATAAAGTTCAATTGAATTTATATGTATGAAAGAAACAAGAGAGAAGTTTAGTCCAAATGCAAAAGCCTTTTGTCTAGGAGATTCCCCGGCAGCATATTCTTCACTTGATTTGAAGTTTGAAACTTGAATGCAAAAACTTTAAATCCCCCTACATTTTGTCATAAGAAGTGTTGACATTGGGCTATAAATCATTATCCTTCTGCTATTTTCCTAGCATCACCTATGAATCTGAAAAGATATGTTGCCTGAAGAAAAAATGTCTAGAAATTTGTTTGTTTTCAACATAAAATTCTTGTAAAGGAATCAGGTCCATTGAAGAAATTTTGTTTCAAGCAGATCATGTCATGGTCGACTGGATATTATTCTTGGACCGACCTATTGCTAGTCTAGCAGAGGGAAAAAGAAAATTTCACTGATAATTTTCATGATTAATGCTCTAGTTCACAGCTTACCCAGAAACTTTAATGAACCAAAGGTTAGCATTATCTTAGCTTTCATGAGATTTTTCCACAAAGTGTTGTCATTTCTTTTGATCACCTAGAGCCAAGCCAACCCTTAGTTGTTTGCCTTTTATCTTGCAATAATTCTATTTGCTGTCTCTTTGTTTTCTTTTATTTATGTCTTCCTGAGGTTGAGATAGACCACTTATTTTTGCTGTATATATCTTTATCTTAAATAAAGCATTAAAATCCAAAATGATCATTAATTTAACAGGGAAAACACTGTTTTCACACCAAGGAGAAGGTGTTATATGTTTGAAAATTGGTGTGCCCCAGTTGGGTTGTCCTTTGATTACATGAGATCTTCATGCTAGTAAAAAAAGGGTATAGAGGCAACAACAACAGCGGATAGTAATAGTAGATGTACTGTAGTTTCTATACTTTGGACAAAGAAAAAAAAATCTTGACTACTTAGAATCAAAATCAATCTTCTCAAATCACACTTTTCATTATCAAAATATGCCTGTCTTATGTAGAGAGCGCACTTAATCAAAGAAAAGTCTGCTTTTAGCTATAAAAACAAAGAATCTACTATTGGATTACATAATCTGCCAAGTTGCCAACTTACGTAAAAGAAAACGATCCAGTACTTTCAACTCTTCTTATCCTTTTAGTCTACATGTTTCAAGCTGTCAAAAGATTTCTGGTGCTTGCATGAAGAACTTAGAATCTAGTAGATTGTGATGATAAATAGGAAGAATAAGGGGCTACCACATTTCAGTATCGTAAACACTGAAGAAAAAAAAAACCCAGAATGTCAAACTCCAAATGCCAGAATGTCAAACTCCAAATGCTTGCATTTAACTACATAGCCATAGAAATAAATTATTCAATCATGAAACTGAATCTCAAAATTATTATTCAATGTTTTTGCATTGCTGCCATTCAGCTAATTTCTTTACCAATGTAGCTTAGCTGCCTCAGTTAAGAGGTTGGCAAGCACAAAAAATAATCTGCAGAACCTTTGTTTTATTGTTTTTAAGCAATAACTCCAGGCCTAGCCACTGTTTCTTTTAGAACTACTACTTCTCAGTAGATTTAAACGAATGCTACTTTATAGGCTGGTTTGACATTGATGATTTTGGGACTGCAATGGAGCCGAACCAAGAACTAGAAATTGAAATTTTCTACTTTCCGAAAGAGTTTTCACTTGTTAGACGTCAGCAGAATATCTTGCACCCTAAAATCCTAAAAGTTTTGCGTAAGGAATTCAGCTTGAAACCCTTGGATTGTGTCCAGTAGCGATGAGTTTTTGGTTTGTAATCTTTCACAGTTGGTCCATCATGTTGCAATTTGCATGGGATGGGAGTGCTTTGAGTATGCACGTGTGCATGAAGGAAGAAATCATACCACACGAGTGAAAAACACACGGTCATCTAATCAGTCAAACTTTTCATTGGTCATGGAAACCCACAATTGGACATGGAATAGCTTTTAAATACTCCACTGCATCATTAGCCTCACAGTTAGTGGGTTTAGAAAGAAAGGGGAAAATCATCTCTCCACCAATATAGAAGACAAATTTTAAAATAATTATAAAAGCACCTATATTTCTCGTATAGAAGGGAATCCATTCCCCTCGGACCTTTCTTTTTTTCTTTGCATTATGGGAAGGAATGTCTATTTTTTTTTTTTTTCCTTTGGCGAAAGCTGAGATAAGAAAGGGGATATTGGCAATGATGCTGTTATAGACATAGCGAACCAAAGGGTGTTTGAGATCAGAGATATTGTGGTCAAAGGCCCAAAGCAGAAGACCAGCTTTGCATTATTGGGACACATACTGAGCTGTTTCTGTACTTAAAAGAGGGTCGATAAAAGGTAAAGCTAATTATGAAATAGGGTCATCATCCCATATTGCAAAAATCATTTCATAGACTTCAATCGTAACGTCTCTAAAGCTTTCCATCTACCAATTTCTTTTCAAGATCTTCATAAGAGAAGGTTAAAAAGGATATGAGTTTAAACTTTGTTCTTCTTCACAACAGGTCCCACATATACCTCCATTAACTCCTCAACTTTCTCCACTAAGGAAAAACTCACAAAAGACCAAACTTTCTTTTTCCTGATGAATTTTTTTTCCATGCCAAAAAAAAAAAAAACTTTTTGCTACTATACCAAAACGTCTAATCTATGCATCTGTCCAAGCAGCAAAAACTGGCATGTGAGGCATGGAGAGTGCAGGCCTCAGCTGAGCTGAAGGAATCCAAGAATTCACAGTATTTGCTGAACTAGTGAACAACTTGGATGATGGAGGAGGCATGGCAAACGGCATTGGTAGGCTGCTCCTATCTGGGCTACCTTCTCTTGAGCTACTCAAACTAGTTACCAATGAAGAAGCATTCGACAAGTGAGTCCCTATCTTGCTTGAATCATCCACCTCTCTCTGGCCTGAGCTGATTGTGTCAATCCCAACCATGTTTTCTGGGGCCAACGAAAAAGTCTGAGTCTTATAGCTGTCAATAATATTTGGTTGCTTCTGCTCAAGTTGCTGTTCAGAGGACTGATACAGCACCATTTTCCAGTCTGGTTGAACTTCATTGTTCTTTGGTGAAATATTGGTTTCACCATTGCTGTTATCGGTTAAAAGGTTGTGATTGATAGCGTCATTACCAGGTGCTATATCTTTGTTTCGCCTAGCGAGTTCTCCGGTAAGAAGGGTATTGCTTGCCATGATTCTTTCCACTGCGTACCTTGTTATGTCAAAGTTCGTCACAGCATTCACCCCACGGAATTTGATGGCTGCTATGTCATAAGCCTCAGCTGCTTCCTCTTGAGTGCCTGAAATTGAGTTCATAAAGAAGCTTGAATTAGCCTAACTAAAAATGCACAAAAAGTAGACTTAATCTAGAATTACATTCAAATTTCTTTTGGTGCATGTTCGTGGAGAAACAGCCTTGTAGAAGCTGTTGTTTCTCTTTCGCTTTGCTTTTGAATTTTTTTTTCCTTTTGGGAAAAGCTCAGCCTTATGGAAGCATGACAGGTGGCTGGAAAGCTGCCCTTCTAAAGTCAATAAAAACACGCTCTACTATATTGGCTCTAAACTCTAAATAGCAATGAGATGATTAAATAAAATAAAATAGTAAAACAAATACCCTAAGAAACTCACTAAATGTTCCAAGATAAAGGTCCTTGTTCCCTGCAACTCTACCAATCCGAGCCTGCCATCTTCCATGTTGATGATGTCTGTTTAAACTTTCAATAAAACAAAGGAAAAACTATGAGAAAAAAGAGATGAATACGATGGTGAGTTGGAGTTCAACTTCCAAATTGAAGTACGATAAAACGACCTTGTCACTCCTCTGTACATTGAAGCTCCCCTTGAGAATCCACTGCTTTTCCTGCATATATAGTAGAATTATAATCATTGAATAACATAAATCATAGTGATCCTTGCACCACGATGGAAAGAGAGGGGGCAAAGATTTTACCTTCTCAAGTGAGCAACATACTCCTGTCTAGTCATGTTCTTCATTTCTTCAAGTTCTTTTTGGTAATTTTCCAACTGCCACAAAAAACATCATAATTGCAATTCAGTACTAAGAACAAACGAAAAAAAGGTTACATGGAACCAGAAGATTTGAAAATGTAATGAGAATTAGATAATTACTGAGAAATTGATGTGAGTGGAGGGTCCCCAATACTTGAGTGCAGCTAGATCATAAGCTCTTGCAGCTTTCTCTTCCATGTCATAACCCCCTAAAATTAAGATTTTGGAATGACTTGGTATTCAGCACATGACAGGATCGACCTTAATATACTTGATAATTATTAATAAAGTCAGAAGAGCTTACCTAAATAAACTGAGAATCATCATTTCATTAGAACCGTGCCCCAAGTAATAAAAAGGAAAAAAATATAAAAATATTAGTAGGATATAAAAAATGAGTCAGGTCAAGAACAAAAAAGTACCCCAAAAATAGAGGTTATATGCTGGTGGTTCTCTTATATGCACTAACCTTGTCTTCCTTTCCTGCTCTGCCCCTCCTTCTTGCAACTGTTGTCCCATAGATGAGCTTCATATCTTCCGGTCCATCTATGTCTGAGTAACAGAAACCAGAACATTAATAAGCAAAAAGAGAAATGCTTTAAAAATGAATAAAAAAGAAAGTTGTCTTCAACAGGTGCAGGCCAAAATCAAGACAGAGACAAACAGAATGCAAGAAAGAATCGGATAAAACCTTTGATTTGTAAGGAAAGAAAAGCTTTTTCAGTTAAAATGTAAAGACCAATTAAAAACAAACTAGTTTTTCAGGAAAGCATATAAGACAGAAGAATATTAAACTGGATTAAAGGATACAGGAAAATATACTAACCTTGTAACACCTCTATATTGAGAGGTTCTCTGCCCAAAAGTATCAATGGATTTCCTGTGGACAATTTGCTTCTGATCTACCTTTTCAGGTCCTCTTTTCTTGGTTTGCATGGCTGCATAGTCAGTTGCAGTAGGTGAGATTTGCTGTGAACCAGTCACACAGCTTGATTGTGAGCCAGGACTCATGGACAAGCTCAAAGACTGTAAATCTCCATATGCCATTGCACCAATAAAGCCAGATTCAGCTCCATTATCACCCATGCGGCCAATCATCTTGTGATGCATTGCATGCTCAGTGGAGTAGTTTCTTGAAACCCAGTGCTTCATTCCAGGTGCTCCATCATTGGCCATGGTTGGGAGCTGAAGATTGCAATCTGTAAGATGGGCTTCTTTAGCTTCTTCTCCTAGTAACATTTCTTGGTTTCTATATCCTGAGTGATATTGGTATTGTTGGACCTGAAACTGCTGTTGGTGCTGTTGCCTGGAGGACTGCTGCAGGTGCTCTAGGCAATTTTGATTGTTGTGTTCCTGATTCGGATTTTGATGGTAATACATGCTGTCTAAACTTAGAGCCATAGCTTCTCTGTCACTGCTTTCATAGTGATGGGCCCCCATGGCTGCACCCCCAAAGAAATCCTCCAGTTTTGGAGTTGAAGTAGGAACCATTGCTTCACTCGAAAAGTCAAAGACAGAAAAGTCCAGAAGTTTAAGAAAACTACTATTTTCCCTAAAGCACAAAACTAACTCCAAACGAAAAGAATATACAAGTAGAAATTTGAGCCTAACCTTGTGGCTGTGATCTGCCAAGAGCTTCCATTAAACAAAGAGACCCATCAGACTTCAGTGGCATTACAGGAAAGTGAGAGTACAAGCCACCATTTTCTCCTTCAACTCCATAATAAAGTCCATAATTAAGATGAGATGGAGATTGAAAAAAGCTTGCTGGAACTGCTGTGGTAACACCAGCAGCATCAGAAGCAGACTGTGTATGGTGATGAGGGTCTTGATTGCTAACCTCCATTTTCAAGTGAGGAGAGAGAGAAAAGCCTAACCAGTTAGTATTGTTACTGCTGTTGTTATTGTTATCATCGTTACTCATGGACTTCATATTCTAACTATGCTGCTTCTTTCCAACTTAGCAAAGATTCTAGGCAAGTTTCTCTAGAGCATGACAACTCAATCATTGGGAAACTACTAAACTAATCATAAACGAACCATCTCCTTGCTTCACTCCATTTTGAAAAGAATAAAAAGAAGAGGAATAAGAACACTGGGGTGTTTTTGTTTTGTAGCTGCAGCAGTTATTGAACCAAATCTAACAACACATCTAATATAAATCCAAAACTCCTGCAACTGGATCTATTCTATAAGCATGAGAGACTCTCTCTCTTTTTCTTTCTCACTGAAAAGATATCTAAAGAGAAACAAAGCAAGTTCCTTTAAACTAAACAAAAAGAATGAGTTCCAGCAAGCTATGCCGGGCATCCTTACTCCATTCCATAGGGATCTGCGTATGAGAAAGACCTCTTCTTTTGCTTTACCCTACGCTCCTTGCATTTCCCCTTTCTTTATCTCTCTTTTCCTTTTAAGACCCCTCCCTTAAAACACATTAAAAATTCAAAGATTGATTTACTTAATACCAGCCACAGCCTCAGCCAGAAGCTGCTGCAGCCTAAGACAAGATACTAGTAACAGTAGCAGTCCTAGCTGTAGTACCGCTTACGAACCATGGAACCTGATTTTCTCATGTGGATACCGCTGCTTCCTCTTCGATAACCCCAAAAATGTCACCAGTTATATACAATTTCGTTTTTTCTTTCTTGTCTTTTTAATTTGAACTCCAAATACTTGCAGGGATTGGGACGTAAGCGCTTAATAAAAATGTTCTTTTTATTATTGTAAATATTTTTTTTTTATCTTATGCGTAGGCGGGGAACAAAGAGTTTTTCAGGTGAACTTTTTTGAGGTTTTTTTAATTAAAAGTGGCTTAATAAAAATTAAAATTGAAAAATAAAAAAATTTATTATATAAATTAAATAAGTAAAATTTAAAAGGTATAAGGATACAAAAAAAAATTTTAAAAAAATTTAATAATCATTTAAATTTTTTACAATTTATTATAATTAATTAAATTTGTAAATATTTATTTTTATTAAATTATATCATTATACATCTATTTTCATTCAATTAAATTTTTAATTTGACGAAAATAATTAATTATCTTTTTAACAAGAGTTAAATTGATGAACATAGATAATTAAATTTTAATTAATTGAAAAAAATAAAAATGTTTGGATGATTATTAAATTTTAATTCAAGAATATTTTTACCATTTTGTCAATTTAAAAAAATATATATTTTAATATATATTTAAATAAATATTTTTAATAAATATCTAAAAATACTACTATCGATTTTCCTTGAGTCCCAAAAATTAACATTACTTAAATTTAAGAAGCTGAAATTTTTTATTGTAACTAATAGTAAATGTTACAAGATGAGGCAGGAGAGTAGTACATAGTAAGTCATATCTAACATCCATACAATAAAAATAGTACTAGTAATAATTTTTTTTTTGGGTACATGTAATAATTCGTTCTATTTACAAGAACGTCAATATTCTACATTAAAATTAAATTTTTTCATCACTGAAAATTAATGGTGTCTCCTTAAAAAAAAAACTAGTCTTTTTATATCACTTTACAAGAAATATAAATGTCTACAAAGATTATAAACAAGAAAAATTGAATCAGGGATAGAGAATAAATGGGTGTGCAAATAAAAACCCATTAAAGAGTGACCTGTTAGTTCAATGAGCTTTATCAAAAGAATATAAATCTCCATAAAGAAAAAGTGAAAAGCTATTAAAATGAAGTTTTTTTTTTTTAATATGTGATATTGTGATATTCGATAATTATTTTAAATTTTAATTAATTTAAAATTAAATAAAATTAAATCTTGTAAAAAAATAAATTTTTTTATAAAATTTAAAACTAAAATTTTACTTTAAAAAAATTAAATTTTTATTACTCAAATTAATAATAATTGGTGCCATTAAAATGAAGTTGTCATTCATAAAATAGTAAAGATATTTCATAAATTTTGGGGTGCAGCTGCAGCACATTAACACAGCTTCGGGGTAAAATTGAAAGGAAAAAACAATGTACAGCGTTGGCCTTAATTACTGTAGCAGGCTTTGGAGGAAGAGAGCGATAGATTTTATCACCGCCTTAATACCAGAAAGACAACACTGTCTCTAATCTCTGCTCACCTATCACTGCACTGCTTCTTTTGCTGGGCCTACCCTTGTTTTTGCAACTCAAAAAAAAAAAAAAAAACCAAAACAAAACAAAACAAAAAAAGACAGGTAGGTATTAGGGTCTCTGGCATGAGTTTGTCCTTTTCTTTTTATACAAAAACTTGGAGTGTTAAGGAACAAAAAGACCAAAGAAAAGCCATTATCGGTCTCTTCTCTTCCTTATCCAACTCAAAACATAGTAACATAGTATCATAGTTAGAAATTTTTTTATTGTTTATTTTAAATTTATCATATGATAAATTTATTTTCATTTTTACCAACATGAAGATTTATTAAAATAATATTATTTTATATCTAATAAATATTTAAATTTTTATAATTTTATATTCAACTATTTTTATTCTTTTAGAAATTAACCATTTGTTAAAAACATGCATGTCATGGCAAGTGCCTGGCAAAGTCATAATCTTGACTGGCTTTTTGTCTTGTCCTTTTGCATGTTTGCTTACTGGCAACTGGTATTCCCTGCCACAATGAAGGTGCCTATCTATGACCCAAACGAGAACAAACAAGCATCCAGCTATTCAGCTTCGATTTGGTTGGATTTGAATTGCAACAGTTTTATTATTTTTAATATGGTTGATGTTATTTAGTTTTATTCTTTCTGATTCATCCAGAACTGGCCTTATTTCTGGATAAATTTGAGACAATTTTTTTATTAAAAAAAGTCAATTAATAAAGGCATTGAAAAAAAAAAAGCACATGTATTTGTGAAAAAGAAAAAAGGTCAAATTGTTCAATAAATATATGTACTTTAATCAAATAATTAAATTAATCTCTCCATTTGAATGTATTCAAATTGAATTCTTATATTTTAATAAATTATCAAATTTAATCAAATTATTAATATTTTAAATTTTTTTGTTAAAATTGATTATGTAATATTTTAACTTTTTTGAAGTAAAATCTTTATTTACAACATTGTTTATTTTGCTAATGTGTTAAGTCAATGTGATAAAATGAAGATGTAGCAAGAAAAATTTATCATGTTAGCATTTTCCACATTAACTTTTTTGAAATTGTACGATTCGTTTTTATATTTTAGTTAAATGATAAAATTAATCATTCTACTTCAATATATGCTCAAGTTTGGTCCATACAAATTAGTTAATTATTAAATTTAAGATTTAATTAAAATAAGTAAAATAAAACATAAAAAAAATTTCTAATACAAATAAGTCGAGTTGTAAAAAAAACAATACATGAGTCAACACATAAATTACACCAAGCCCATTTTCTAAAACAATATCATTTTAACCTATTATAAAAACAAAAAATCATTTTTTTAAAATTTTTCTCGTTTCTCCTCTTTTTTATCCTCATTTTTATCTTACTTCTTTCTGTAAGTCTCATTCAACAAATTCATATTTAAATGAGATTTTTAAAAATCAATGATTGAAAAAAGTCATCAATCATAAAAAAAAACTTGATCCAAAAATTGCTAATACCTAAAAATTAATTATCGACACTATTATTCATATCATCATCCAAAGTAAAACTAAGCATAATGATATAAAAATTTAAAACTTGAAGAATTTTTCGAGCAAATTTATTTTTAATTATTTTTATTGGTTGTCTTTGTTTTGTTGTCTTGTCAATTGTTGTTAAATTATTAAAAATTTTCCCAAATCAATATTTAAAAAAATAATAATAATTTCCTTACTTTTCAATTTCATATTTCTTTTTTTTTTTACTTTGAGTTCTTGACTTTCACCAACTAAACAATAAAAATAAACAATAAATAATAATAAATAAAATATTTTTGGGTATTTAAATTTGAGCAAACAATCCAATTTCACAATTAAAGCCCAATTAATCTAAAAACATTTTTAAACCCAACGTTGAGACAATATTTGAAGCCCATTTAATATCTAAAAAAATTTTCAAACAAAATTAAATGTTTATAATTGCTTTTATTGTTGATTATGTATTTGGATTTGTTGAGTTTGTTGATTATGGGATTCTTGATCTAACTTTTATATTTCTATCATTTTTAAAGTTTTTATCTATTTTTATTTTTTATATTTCAAAATATATTGAAAATAGAAATTAACAAAAAATCAAAATAAATCAATAAAAGAAAGATAAATAAAATATATAATTCAGTTTATATTGAACTTATAATCTAATTTGAGATTAACTCAATTTATCAAATTAAGTCCAATTAATAATTCAAATATCCTAAAAACATTTTATCTAAATATGAAAAAAGGTCACGGTCGAATTAATATATTATGTTTTTTTATATGATATTTTAGATCAAATCTTAAATTCAATAATTAATGGATTTATAAATATCAAATTTGAATGCACATTAATTAAGGTAGAATGATTAATTTCACCATTTAACATAAGTATAGGAACGAGTCGTATAATTTGAAAAAAATTAATATAAAAAATAATAACATATCAAAACATTTAATCACATCATCATTTTTGATTAAGTGAACTTTACACATTAACAAAATCAACAATTATGTAAGAAAAAATATGACATCAGAAAAGTCAAAATGTCATGTTTTCAATTTGAATGGAAAAAGTTTAAATTGTTAACAATTAAACTAAATTTGACAATTAATTGAAATATAAGGATCAAATTTGAACATATTCAAATAAAGAAATTAATTTCACCATTTAACTAAGATATAGAAATCTATTATATAATTTGACCAAAAGAAAATCATCCTTAATTCCTTCACTATCTCAAGTCTTAGTTAGTAATTGTATTGGGATTGGATTTAAAAACTTTTGGCATAATTAAGCTTTATGACTAAATTTTGTTTGAGTGATGATTTTGTTTATCAAGTAGACAATGCCTAAATTACATCAGATATATATTTTTTACATCTATATTGAATATTGATCAATGCAGATGATTGGATTTTTTTTTTTTTAGAATGAAAAAAAATAAAGTTAAAGCATTTAAAATCAATTTTCAAGCATCTGTTAAAAAAATGCATTGATAAATGTAATTAGAGTAGGTTAACTCTACTTAATATTGACAGCAATGATATACAGAAGGTTGTAATATAAAAAAAGAAAAATTTTAAATTTTAAAATTATTAAATGTTATTTTTTAAGTGAAATTTAACTGCGAATCAAACAACTAAATATCTTTGCTGAAAAAAATCATATCAGGCATCTTCTTCACAAATAATTTAATTCAAGAATCAATAGCAATGATAATATAACATTCATGACATCATTTTGAGAAAGTAAGATATATATATATACTATTTTTTTTAAAGATAACTAAAGGGAGAGTTTGTAAAATCAACCCCCACTCTGTGTTGCCTGTCTCTTCCTCCTTTCTGGTAGTCTTAAATATTAACCTTATGTGCCATATCAAACTTTAGCATAACGAATTAACTCTATGTACTTTTGGGTGTATAATAAATAAAAGACAACAAAATAAATAATAACAAAGAAAGAAAGCACGAGAAAAATAAATACTATTAGAAGCAGCTGAAAATGGCGCATTAACTTTGCTTTATGAGCAAAATTGATTAAAGAACGTATGGGCCAATGTGATTTATTTTGCTATATCAATGTCCAATTCCATGTCGAGCTATGAGAATTAAAAATTTCAGAATTATTGATGATGTGCCAGGTACGGCAGACCATCTTTTATTTTTGCTTTATCTAAGGCTTTAGATGTAGTCAACACTCAGCACCTCCTTCTAGACAAGAGACCAGAAGTGGGTCACTGTGATAAACGTGTAGGAAAGCTAAACTAGGACTATAGATAAGTTACAACAAGACCCATCCTTTAATTTTTTTTTTTTTTAATTTAAAGTTGTGATCTTTTGATCGAGTCATTTAATTTTTGATAATTTTAAATAATAAAAATTACTTATAATTTTAATATGAAAGAAAAAAATTGTTAAAATTTGATTTAATTTATTAATTGAGTCTGATAGAGGAAGCTAAATCAAATTAAGAGATTGAGAGCATGGTATAGGGTATAAGGCAAAACTTTTGTATCAAAGTTGAGATTCCTCAAATGATGAGTGAAGGGCCCTAAAAGAACATGCTTTTTTTTGTGGGATGAACACTTTATATCCGATTGTCTCGATAAAGCCTTTTAACACTCGGAGAATATTTGCTAAGCCGTGTTTGGTTGTTTAAATCCTTTTTTTAAGGTTAAAGACTTTCCTTTGACCATTGCGATGGCTTCTTTTTTTTTTCTTTAATTGCTGCATTAAATGCAACCGTCCTTCAACTTTTTTGAAGGGAAAAATTTTTGTGGTGGACGATTGTGAAACTGTAATTTTTTTTTTTTTTTTTGGAAACTATGCATATTTCTCCGGTAATTTCTTTACTTTTAACTTGGCATAAACTTGTCTGGGCATTAAAAGAGTCGAGAATATATTCATTGAAGAAAAAAATGAAAATTGAATTGGGACTTAAATTTGAATAAATTAATTAAGTTAAATTTTGAATTAAATTTTGATAGAGTTAGAGTTATTTCAGTTGGTTTAATTCATTACAAAGCTCTAAATTTACAAAAATAAAAATTGACTTTGGAGTTTAATTTTAATTTTATTTAAGTTTAAATTTTAATATATGTAATTTTTATTTTTAGATTATGATTTATTTTTTAAGAAAAGAAAAAAAAAATTGTCACTAGCTAGAGCTAAATTTAAAGACAAATTCACAGCACCTTCAAACAATTATTATTCTTGTAGCTGACTATATTAGATTAGCAACTATTTTAGGGAAGCCTAGGGGAATTTGTTCAGATAAAGAATTAAGGTTATCTTAGTTATTGTTGAATTTGTTGCAAGGGTGTTCTAAATAATTATAATCATTCGGTAAAGGCAAGTTCTTCTCATGAGCATTTAGTGTTTACTAATTCCCAAAGAGTACGAGTAGCAAAAATTATAAAATTTGAGTAACACTTTATTGTTGTCGGCAGTCAAACAGAGTGGGAAGTGGTGTCGGCGCCGGTTTCAGGGCTATGTTTCATAGTGAATTCATGGTAAAACATGGGAAAGATTCGAAGGTTCAGATACAAAAATCAAATTGGATTTTTTTGAGAGGGAGTTTCAGTACCATATATATGTTGGCCTGAATAATTTCATGTTATAGTAATATATATTTTTGCATGCAAAATTTTCATGACCATAGTCAAATTCATGGAGACAGAATTTCCAGAGAGAATGATTTTGTTAGAAAAGAGAGTGGGGAAGAGTTTTTGAGAGGGTAACAGATGAGTTTGGAGGAGGGTACCCCAACTCTCCCATCTTTTTTTGATTGTAGCAATGATGAGAAAATCCACCAAAAAAAGCACTGGAGACCAATAAGTTTTACTAGAAATAGTGCATGGAATAACAATGAAAGCTTTGTGCTGCTGCAATCAGCACATTCTGCTTTCCTTTCATTGTCACAAGTCAAGACCCGTTTGTTGGGAAGCAGATGGGAAAGGGCTTGGTTTTGTGGTGCTTTCTTTTCTCGTCGTTGTCTGCTTCAAATGGTCTTGACACTTAGCTGTACTGCTAACAATTTAATCCCGTAATTAAGGAAATTCCTTCTATTATTTGATAAATACCAGTAATTCAAAAAACATACCAATTCATAACTGGTATGATCTGCTAATCAATTCACTAGTGCTGATAGTAAATCTTTTATAATTCATTAAACCCTCTTGTTTAGGTTGAAACGAGTACTGAAAAACAGATCTTTAACCCAAAGTGGAGACCATGAAAGCACAACAAACAAGGAGTTGTCATAATCCTAGAGAATAATCATGAATCCACATCATTTATATATTAAAATTGATATTGAAATATAAGAATTCATACTCTTTCAACCTATGAAATACCTTTTGTGAAATAAAATCATACAAACAGTGGGTCGAAATGGACAATACTTCACAAGTTAGTGTAAATTGTGATATTTAATATCAGAGTTGACTCTAGAGGTACTAACGATATGCCACCAAAGAGGGTGAGTCTTCGTTAGAGTGAGAGAGGATGTCATGATTCTAAAGAGGAGCCATGAATCTCACATCGCCTGTATACTATAGTTGATCTTGAAGTTCATACCCCTTCAACTTGTGAAACACCTTTTGTTAGACAAAACCGTAAGATCAGTAGATCAGAACAGATAATACCTCATAAGTTAATGTGAATCGAGATACCAATCATGTGACCAAATACTATCTGCTTTGATGGTTTAGGACTTAAAACCTTCTTTGCTACATGTCTTGCAAACAGCTTGAAATCAGTTGCCTGGGAACCTTGGGAAGACCTGGCTCGCTCAGCAATGGCATCCTTGAATTCCTTATAAATTTTCCAATCATGGTTTCCCAGCCTCTCCAGGTTAGAGCTTCCGAAATTAGATCTCACAGCACCAGGTACCACAAGGACCGCATTGATACCAAAGGGCCTTAATTCAACACGCAAAGTGTTGGTCATGGCATGGGGAGCAGCCTTGCTAGAACAATAGGACCCTGCCCATGGGGTTAGTACTCTCCCAACAACAATCCCTACATTGGCTATGCTTCCCCTGCGCCGCGAAGCCATGTGAGGCACAACTTGTTGCACCACTCTTAGCTCCCCCAATGTGTTGATTTCCCAAGCTTTTTTGATCGCATCTAGTGAAAACTCAGCTAAAGGGCCTGTGCTTCCTATACCGGCATTATTTAGTAGCACACCAATGTGACCATACTTGGATATTACTGTGTTCACAGCCGATGGCACTCTCTCATCCGATGAAACATCGAGCTCTATCTTTTCAATTTGATCGGAACTAAGATCTAACATGTCATCCATGCGTTGAGGAATGTCAGAGGCAACGACGCGGCAATTCTGCCCCGCAAATGCCCTGCAATATTCAGCCGGTGACTAGAACAACCTTTGTTTCCGGCATTTTTGGTTCCTATTGTTGTTTGATGGTAATAGATTCTTTCATCTTATAAAAGATTGGTAAGGCAGAATAGTATATCCTCCAAGGTTTTTTCTTGTTCATAGTTTAAATTAGATGCAGTATATGCTTTAGGGCATATGCTTCTTGAAAGCAAATTGGCCGGCTGAGTCGGAGCTTTTTAGCTTGTTAGATTCTATGGCTCCATTCAAGTAAGGCCAGAGAATTATTTTGGTTAACATTAATATCAATCCAATTGTTGAAAAAAAAAAAATCCGCTCCTTAAAAGATGGTTTTGGAGTCTAATGAATTACTCATTCAATCCTGCTTTTATGATTTTATGAATGATTAATGGGTAGTTCAACAAATTCAATATCAATCCTGCAAATAAAAGAAAAAGCAACCAGATCACTTGGCACGCCATTTGTAAAGAACAAAAAAGGGAAGAAACAGTATGCCTTGGCATTGAAAAATGAAGTGTTAGGCAGGTACAGCAGGATCAATTCGGCACTTAAAGGGAAAATCAAAAAGGAAAAGAAAAAAAAAAGCACTTTGATTATAAAGCAAGACATAAAATTAAGGGATAAGAAAAAAAGAAAAAGCAGAGTAATCTAATTATAAATTAATTATCTAATCATTTATATATTATTAAATTCTTTTGCAGCCTCAATGACAAAGTTATAATGCTAACTGTTACATAACTCTAATTTTTTTAGCAGAAGTATTTATTTTCCTGGGTCTTTGAGAGCCCTTCTTTCCCAGGAAAACATGAAGTGGTGTTCGTTTTCATAGTAGGAAAAAGAAAAACCACAAGAGACGAGATAAAATCAATTAAAACCATGAGTGAAACGAGCAATGAAATTAATAAAGGGAAGGGATTAATTTGGTAATTCACGTGGGAAGCTAGGAAATCCAAGCAAAATCCAAATGGGATCACAGAAAAATGGCCAAAGGGTCGACAAATAAAGCACGTAATGGATAACAACCAATCTGAGAGTGACCACAGCTCAGTGTTTTGTGGTTACTGTAATGCATGGGGCTAAAAGATAATTGGCCTCTTTTCCTTTTTGAGGGAGTGAAACTGTGACAGAAAGAGATAGGATTTTTTCACCAATAAAGTTGCGCCTCTTCCATTAACCAGATTTCTCTGCAACATCCTAACCTCATTACTCTTTTTTAGCTTCGCTTTATCTTTCACTCTCTTTCGTCATTTGCAGTCTCCTCTTTGACATGTCGTGGTCTAAGGCAAATTGGTCATGTCACATTGATTCTTTTTCTAGAGCTACTTTGGCTACTGCAAGTCTGCAAACATGTAGTATTAGCAGTAGCATATTTTTCCTTTGATAGGTAATTTGGGGGATTATTATTTTAATTTAAAAAATCTTTCCTTCTATTTCAAATTTATGAAAGGATTTTATTGTAATTTTTTGTTTCTGATAATTAAGAGGTATAAAAAGGATGGGACTACCCTAAACTCTAGGGGCGTTTGTAGCCCTGCAGACCCTACTAGATTTTCTATCGCAAATAGAGAAAGCCCTCTGGATGTTCAAAGAAAGCAAAGCATGTAGCCAAACTCTATTTTCTTGTTAAAGTCCATAAAGCACCGATCATAAAAAAAAAAACAGACATTCCTAGGACCCCCATATGTCTGAAAGGGTGCAACAGAGTTTTTTGTAGAGAAAAAATGAATTGAATGGATGCACAAATGTGCAGCAAGCATGGTTGGTGGGGTTCCTTTCATTTTCAAAGAAGAATCCAAACTCTTAAAACCCAGCAAGGGGGTGCTTTTCATGTATGCTACAAGGTCCTGGTAATAAGGATTGATTTTTAGTATTCCACTTTTGCTTTGTCCTCACCAAAGAAAAGGCAAAAGAAGTGTGGAATTTGGGGTATTTTTAGAAAGGAGGGTGTGAAGCACATTGGCTTGGGAATTAGAATGTATTGAAAACGACAACTATCATCCCACTGATTTAACCCCATTATATGGTTTCCAGCTTAGAAATTTTGTATGGTTTCATCACAACAAAGACAAAGGAGGATAATTATCAGAGCATGTAGAGAAATTTGCAATTACCATAAAACATCTCTTACAAGAAGGTGTTTGGTACGAAAAATTTTTGATTTTGGAAGAAAAAGTAATTTAAGAGAAAGTGACATTGAAAAAAAAATGATTTGTAGGTTTTATTGATTTATAAAATGTAAGATTTTGGTATTTCGATCACCATAATGTAAAATTATTTAATAAAATATATTATTATATTATCTTTAAAAATATGTAAATAATAAATAATATTTATAATATTGATATGTGAATAACATGTGACATATAAATAATATGTTGTCATAATTAAAATTTAATAATTTTAAAAATTAATTTTTTATATTTTAAACAAATATAATTTTACAATTCTAATTACTATTCTAACTTTTTTTTTAATATTTTTAACAAATACTATGTTTTTATCTTAGAAAAAAAAATTTTCAACAAAAAATTATATTTTTATCTTAGAAACATTATCTTTATTAAATTTTAAAAAATATATTTTCATGTTTTTAACAAAAATTATGTTTTTATTTTTAAAAACGTCACCTTTTCAACAAAGTGCATTTTTATTTTAAAAATATCATTTTTATTGAATTTTGAAAACTATAATTTTTCATATGTTCAACAAAAACTATATTTTCTTTCTTAAAAACATTACTCTTGTTGAATTCTAAAACGCATATTTTTTCATATTTTTAACAAAAACAATATTTTCTATCTTAGAAATATCATATATTGTTGAATTTTGAATTTTTTTTTCATGTTTATAATAAAAATTACATTTTTATCTTATAAACACAGTCTTTTCAATATAAATTATATTTTTTATCGTAAAAATATCATTTTTGTTGAATTTTAAAAATATTTTTTATATTTACAATCAAAATTACATTTTTATCTTAAAAATATTATCTTTTCAACAAAACTTATGTTTTTTTATCTTAAAAATATCATCATTATTAAATTCTAAAAAATAATACTTTTTCATATTTTTAACAAAAAAATATTTTTATTTTTAAAATGTTGTTTTTATTTAATTATGAAAAACATTTTATCTTTTCAACAAAACTCTTGTTTTAATCATAATTTTTGTGAAAATTTTAATAATATTATGTTAAAAACACAATCTTTGTTTAAAGTATATTAAAAAAATTTATTTTCATAATATTGTATAAAAAATTACTACGTTTTTAAAATAAATAAGATCATTTATAGAATCTGAAAATGCAATTAAATAAAGATAAATGAGAAAAAATTTTACTTTTCCTCTAAAATCTTAAAAAACCTGGCCTAATCTCAGCCATTCATGTAAAGGTTTAAACTATAAATAGAAAATTCCCCCAACTCTCATCGTGCGTTTTGTAGCAGCTTGGGCTATTGGGCCCTAAAGTATAGAGTGTCTGACCACTAGTTTGCATCGAAAAATCCATTCTCAGGTTCGGGAACCATAAGCTCTAAATTACCTAGCCTAAGCACTAGTCCGATTATAGGCTAATCTTGATTCGGAAGAATCCATCCTCGGGTTTAGAGTTGAACGAGCCTGGATAAGGAGAGTTTTTGACTTTTTACTTTTCAATTTCTTGATACTGTTGAAACTTCAAAAAACTCCGGTAATCACATTATTATAAACCAAACCAAAATATCAAAATGTAAAAAATTATACTTTGAAGAAAAAATTATTTTCCTCCAACTAAACGCCTCCTAAAAATAAATAACAAAATTAAAATATCAGGATTCAGGTCTCTCTAGTATTTAAGTTAAAAAAAATGTGTATTACACAGTTTTTTCTCCATTTCTTATTTTGATTTCCACAGTGATTACAGAGTTTCATCTCCATTCCTTATTTTGGTTTTCAGTCCTGTTCCGTATGCATATATATTTCTCGTATGTATATATTTCTCCTGTAAGTATTGAAAACATATTAATGTATAATTATTAGAAACTAATTAATGGGCAAAAAAAAAAAAAACAAATGTCACAGGATACATATGACATAAAATCAATTTTAACATGTTGATTGTTTTCAAAATTTGAAAAATTAAATAACAACTTTTAACCATCTATATTTGTAATCACATGTGATAATATGATCTTAGTTGTTATTATTTGAGATAATATAATCTCCACGCATATGGAAAGTTATTCCAATATATGATCATACTGACTCCCAATATATGATCATACTGACTCGATTCTTATAAGAGGCATCATAATTTAAACACAATCATAAAATTTAATTGAAATATTTAAAATAAAAGTTATTTATTTAATGAGTTAAAATTTTATTGTGATTACATCACAGGATTCATAAGATGAAAATTATCACAATAATTACTACGAAATCAAGTTCATGAGATTAAAACTCCTTTAAAATCAAAGTGTTGATTAGATATTCCATTAGTCAAATTAGGATGAGAATTAAGAGAAGAACAAGGAATCAGACAATTTTCCTGTCCATTAAAAAATAATGGTCCCAACAGCGGATACCTTCTTCTTTAAATGAGGTTTCAAAGTCTGTACTAGAACCCAAGGTTCTGTCCCAAGACCATACATTAAAAGCATTTCTTAACAAGAGAAAGCATTGGGAAAAAAAAAAGTGCATGAATAATTAAATTTAAAATCATTAGCCAAAATGTCAAGCGTTTTACAAATTATTATTGGCTATTAAAATGTTCTCAAGTACATATGTAGCTATATTATTTACAAATTATTATTGGCTATTTGATTAACATTTCCATAGCTTTTAATTTTTGCAAAAAAAAAGTATATATATTATTTTCAGCAATATTTTACAAAAGAAAGCAATATTTTGCTGCTTGGGTTGCAAATAAGATGTAGCAATTTATGCAACCAGAACCTTGCAGCATATGCCGATATCTGAAACAGGCTCGTCTAGAATGATTGAATAATATATTATAGAAAGACTTCATGCCACTGGGGTTTTGCAGCAAACATTAAAGATATCATCTAAAGGAGCATGATCACCTGTCCCTTCGTCTTTTCGTGCATACAACAATTGTTTCCCTTTGAAGACAAACATCCCTCCCTGGTACAAGAATAGAACAGAACCTGAGGGGAGCAGCCAATATATACAAACCAAAAACATGGATCCTGAAGAATGTCGAGACAAATTCACAAAGCTGTTGTAATACACTGCTTTTATCATCTGGAGTGGCTTTCATGGTATAGTTTTCCATAGCTTTCTTCACTTTGTCAAGTCTTGAGAACACCTTTGCCTGTTATGCATGTCCAAATTCTTCACCAATTAAAAAAATGGTCGGTCTTTCAACAAACAAGAAACGTGCTTTCATAAAAGCTGAGAAATTTGAAATTTACACTGGCTGGATTGAAAAATGTACGCCCAAGACCATAGTATAAACCCAAAACATCATATGCCTGAAATAAAAGAAATGCTCTTTCAGCACTTACAATCATTCAAAAGGGAGATTCAAGAAATAGGCATATGAGTAATGAGTACAACGTATTACCTTACGTTCAGGATCAGCATAAAGGGAGTCCATTGGAAATGGCAACTGTACATTTTATGACATTAACTAATGTCAGTGGTTCATTAGCTCCGGATTTCTTTTAAAAAGGACGTGGGGGAAAAACAGAAACTCCAGTCCAACTAAGGTTTAAAAATGAATAACAATTTAATTCATGCTCATATCCTTTCTTGTAAGAAAGAAGATCATACATTCACCTTTGCCGAAAAGATGCAATAGTTGCATTATTATCGGACAAAAACCTGAAAATACTGATGAGCCATCTAACACAGATTATCCCCAAATTCATGGTGTTTCATTTAGCGTTCATAAGTTAGATTGTCGAATAGGCTCTGAGGAACCAAATATGCCTCCTCTAGTCCTTTTAGTGTTAAAAATAAATAAATAAATAAAATGGTTGTTGGAGAATGCTAAAGTAATGAACAAAGAAACAGATAAAACCCAAAAAAAATAACATTGAAAAAAAAAAAAAAGGAAACATAAAAAGAAATACCCGCTCTGCAAGGATACGAGCTTTATCAGGAGTACCAACACCAACTGCAATTAATTTCACACCAGCTGAGTCGAATTTTGGTTTTGCTTCTTTCAGAGCTGAAGCAAGTTCCCAACTTAGACGAACAAGCATATAAAACTGATTAGTCAAACGACTCAAAAGAGAAATCCAGTTTCTCAAATTAACAGATGACTCAGAAATATTTACCAGCAAAAGCATCCGAAATGCCTTAAAAGTGCTACAACCGCTACTCCCTGGATTTGATGAGAAGAGGCAAACTAAGTTTAGCACAACAATATTCTGGTTGTTAACAACTTTGGGTTCCCAGAGAAAGAATAAAAATTCAAGCTTGACCTTACATCTTTTGCAAAAAAAGATATTATATTCGTTTTCAGGCTATAATCCCATATTCAATTATAAAAGCATAAGCTTAAATTGATAGAAAAGATACCTCTTTTTGGTCCCACAGATCTTTGAAGAAAACAGGTTGACCCGCAGCGGTGAAAACGCTAACGTCGCCTAGTACATCGCCGATGTTGGCGGTGAATTCAGCGGCAGAGGAAGAAGAAGCTCTGGCCGTGAAACGGGAATTACTGTTGCTGTAAAAAGTAATTTGCTTGGTGGGTTTATCGTTAACTTTCTTTGCAGAAGGTAAAAGAGAAGGAGAAGTGATTGTAGGGAATTGGGGTTTTGGAGTTGCATAACAGAGAAAAATTTTTGAAGAGATCGTCGCCATAGATTTTTTATTTCACCTTTTTTTTTCTTCTCTGTTTTCTTTTGAAGAAACAAGGGAAGGAAATACAATCGTCGAATCTTTATCTCACGTTTGTCCTCTATTTGGTGGGAGGATTTTTCCGGTAACAGCAGCCGCTTTCACTTCATTAAAGAACACGTTGCTGCCGGATTTTTTTATTAAAATGAGTAAAATTGTTATCAAAATTTTAAAAATAATTTCATTTTTATGTTTAATCATGATAATATCAATCTAGTCAAATTTTAGTAACAATTATAGTTTTCATTGAAAAAGATAATTAATGTTAAAGATGTAAAATTAAAAGACTGAAATATAAAAAAAATTAAACACAAATTTCTAAGTAAACTTTCATTAAAAAACTGAACATGATAGTTTTAATAAGGTGGGCTTTGAAGTGTTGATTGGTCATTCGGTTTGCATTTGGGAGTGCTCGTTAGCCCAAGTAGAGTACTTTCTTTCCGCTATATGGGAATGGAGATCAATCATGTTTTATTAGGTGGGCTTTGGATTGTTGATAGGCCTGCTTTTATGAAAGATAAAAATGACACCCCTCGTTTCCCAACATGACGTGACAGCATCAAATTAAAATCTATTATTATCATCCAGATGAACTACCTAATAAGGAAAATAAATGAAGAATCCATGCCTTCGCTTCATCATCAACCCTAGAGATTTTGTTATAGTTGACCATCTGAAATAGGCATGATAAGTAAAGCAAAGGGATAGAGGCCCCTACTAAAAACAGGGCCGAAGCTCTAGTCTAGGTGACAATGCCTGGGATTGATGGAGACCCATGATATTAACCTTTCCCTAACCCCATCCATCCATCCATTCATACCCTCATTCCACTCTATCTTCTCTTTTTTAATTAGTGTAACCATAAAGACAATAAAAAAAATAATGGGTGGCAATTAGCGTAGGTCCTACTTGATGAATGAAAGGGGAAGCTGCTCATGGCCAGCCATGGGAGCTGTAAGCATATCTCATGTAAGTTAACGGCAATTCTGATAAAATTTAATTTGTCACACCAACTCAGTAGGTTAACTTTCAGAAAACAGACAAAAAAAACTTGTACACATGTACGGGAAAAAGAAGGTTTTGGTAGATGAGTTACAAGGAGAAAAATTTAAGTCATTTGATGCAGAAATCAGGGTACGATATATCAATCATGGCTGGATACTGGTTGCTTTTAACAAATAGAGATCAGAATTCAGAGCAAATTTAATTTTCCATGAATCAAGGGTTTTTAATTTTCCAACATTGTTGATATCATAACACTGGAAATTTCGAATTTTAATGCATTTATATTGCCCTAGGTACCAACTGGGAAAAATGAACAATGCAAATACCAAAATTGGAATTGATGTAAAGTGTAAAAAGTAGCTTGTAACAAATTTAGTAATGAATTTAATATGGTAGGACGAAGAAATTATTCCAGGATGTTTTTTTTTTTTTAGATCTTTCCTAGAACAATTACGTACCTTCGGAATTGTTCGGGATCTCACATACCAGATTCCACATAAGAAAGGGAAAAAAAAATAAAACATTCTGCTTTAAAAACCTTACCCTAGGTGTTCAAAAAAATTTTAAAGTTTCTTTTTATATTTACATTTAAAATTTTTAATTTAAAATTAAATAAAAAATTATTAATTAAACAATATCTCGAACGAATAGAATTCAAACTGGGTTAATATTATGGATAGTTACTAAAATATTGTAAAATATTTAATATAATATCTAAATATTATAAAATATCTAATTTAAAATTATTAATTAATATAATACTTAAAATATTAATTATTTACTACGTATCATTATTTAAAAATAATTATATTAAAAATAAATATCATATTAATAATATATTTATAATTTAAATATATATTAAAAAATTATAAATTCAAATATCATTTAAACATTTTAATATAATTAAGAAATCATTCGTATAAAAAAAAAAAGAAATCATTCATGTATTAATCTATTCAAATTTAAAAATTTTTACCCTCAACTTGAATTAAATAAAACTCAGAGACCTAGCCGACCATTATATCCATGACCATATCTATTAATGATAATATGAAAGTTTTATACATAGAAAAAAAAAGTAAAAAAAAAAAAATCAACAATGGATTGGCTATCCATAATTTATACGGATGATATTCAATTAGGAGGCATTCCTCAACACTTGCATCCCAAGCTTAAGTTTGGAGCAACTTATTTGCACTGGACAAACGGGCAGGCATCTTAGATCATGTATAAGCCAAAACAATCTTTCTCAACGTCAATTGATTCGCAGAGCCTTTGCTATTGACCAAACCAAAACAAGCTAAAACTAGCTTTCTAACAAGTCCATCACTGTTTAAATTCCTAATTTAAAAAAAATGGGAGAAAATTTATTAAAAGAAAAAAAAAATTCTAACGATAATAGAGTCACCTGAGCAAGAGCTGGACCCCCACGAGCTTAGCACGTCCATGAAAGCGATTCTTACAGTACAATATTGTATGTTAACTCAAATGTCGTAACTACCCTTCACAAATTTGCGCTTTTGCTGTTCGAAACCCGACGAGAGTACGCTAATTTTACTCCTCAACGATATTGAGCTATACCTTTGTGTATAGGGACGGCAAAAAAATTCGTACCCGACGGATTTCGGTTCGATCTGATTTTTTATGGTAGATATTTTTTTTTTAAAAATTAGAGGTCGGATTGAAGTCGGATCGGATAGCATGAAGATAAAATCGAGATCGAGTTTTAGATAAATTCGATCTTATCCGACTCGATATATATATAAAAATAATTTTTTTAATTAATTTTTTAATTTTTTAATTATATATATATTTATATAATGATATTTTTAAATATTTATATTTAAAAAATAATATTTTATTATTTTCAGATCTGATCGGGTCAGTTACGGTTTATATAGTGTCGGATCGAATTCGGATAAGAAAAAACAAAAAAAAAGTCGTATAGGGTCAAGTTCAGATTTTTTAAGCATTAAGTCGGGTCGGGTTCGGGGCGAGTAAAACCCGCCCCGAACCTGACCCGATGTCAACCTTATTTGTGTAGGAAGGATACAGTAATAATTATAAATGTTATTATTAGTTTTTTTTTTAAACAGTACACTAGTTTTAAGTTTGATCAAGGTTTTTTTTTTTTTTTTTTATCGAATTTATTCAAGTAGATTTATTTATACTAAATCTAATAAATTTATAAAAATTTATTTTTTTTATGATTTTTTAATATATTCGAACTCAAACAATAAAAAAAAAAAAATCGGATAATTGATGAGAGCCTAAAGAGGACTTGGACCTTCCCCAAAACTTTTAAACCCCGTAGTATATATAATAAATATTAAATGAAATTAAATGGTCTCCTTAAACTAAAATAGTTAATTTTATTTATTTTTTAAATGATCTCAACTTTTAGTTTTATTTATTGCCATATAAGATGTATTTAAAATCATGTTATTAGTATTTATTTATAATACTAACCAATTATTATTAACAAATCTTTAAAACCAATCAATTTATCTTAATGATTAAATCAATGCAAATTTAAACAAAGTTTGAAAGGTTTTTTTGCCAGAAAGTTAAATTAACTTTTTAGTTTGTTAAACAAGATTTTAGGGCCAAACATGTTTTTTCTTTGCTTTTTATGTACTAAAATTCCTATTTTCCATATAATTCTTCATTTTTAATTATATTTTAGATCTTTTTCTCTTACTATCATGTAATGTTTTTCGACATGAAAATTAGATTGAAATTACTTTATTATTTTTATCGTACTCAAATAAATTTATATAAAAAATATTTATTTTGAATAAAATATTAATTTATATTAATAATTTATTTAGATACAAATTAAATATCAATAGTTTATTTAGATATAAATTAAAATTTAAAAATTTATTTAGATGTAAAATAAAAATTAAAAATTTATTAAGTATAATAAAAATATATAAATTTATTTAAATAAAATGATAAAATTTACTAACTTTTAATTATTTTAGACGGACCTTTTCTAAGGTACAATGGTTGGTTAAACTCTTTAAAATTACCTTTCCAGTTAGTAGCATCTAATATACTGGTACAAATGTACAAAGAATCATAACTAAGCCCTCTAATTGGATAGAGTTTTAATGAATATAGTATGTATTAAAAAAAAAATTTAAGGGGGTGTCAATCACTCTCAATTTAAAGTAGCATCATCATACTTTGAAAGATGTACGTTAATTAAAGAAGACTTAATTGCAAGGATACGATGAGAGTTTTGGCAAGTTCATGAGGTTTGAACTAATTAATCTACTTTCAGTTCTTCATTTCAGCTGGACCACAATTTGTTGTTGAAGATTCAATTATGGCTAGTGGATTTTGATGGGGATTGATCTTAGTTAAAAAGAATAAAGTCTTGTTCATTGAAATTAACTCTACCCAAAAGTACTTTGGAAACAATAGTAGTAGGTCAAGTGATGATAAATACTCGAAGTGAAAAATTTTCGCTTGTATTTTTTTTTTTTTAAGTAATAATGAAATAAATACGAGCTGCATCTTTCTGAAATATTTTTGTATGATCCCATTTGTCTTTTTTCCAATTAAAAGCCTATTTAATAAAACAAGGCCAGAGATTCAACTTCGTTGAAACTTAATTGGGTTAGATTAAAATCCAGTGTTGAACAATTAATTATGAACCGATCAACACCCAATTGAACGGATGAAAAGTCGAATTAAATCAGTTCATTTTATTATTAGTTTTTTAAATGATAAGATATAAATTTGAATTTTATAATTTTATACTATAAATTTATCGTAAGTTAAATGCATATTTTTATTAAAATGTTTATTATATTTAAATCTTGTATAATATTAAAATAAAATATTTAATATTAATTTTTAAATCAATTGATATATTATTAAAGTTAATGCTTAAAAATAATGAATTCAAAAAAATTTATGTACATAATATCTTACTTAATCAATAAATATAAAGATAAAATAAGTTGTTAATTGATTTGCGTGATCCATTCCAACCTCAGAACTATGACTTTCTATTGTATGAAATGATTTATGGTTCAAATTAAGTTAGCGAATGATAGGTACAACATATATCATAAAAAAAATTTATATGTAGATCATGAAATCTGTTTCACGTTAGAATTTAAGATTTTTCAGTCGAAATATCTCGAATTCTAATTTAAAATAAAAAATTTATGCTTCTCATTGTATAACTTAAAATGATAAAATCCAATAGATATTTGAGACAGTCACATATGTAACTAATGAAAAAAAAAAAAACAAAAAAGAAAGGACAAAGCTAAAGTGATGATTGATTTAATTTGGACCAGAAAGTGAAAGAAACCAACATGGGGAGGGGGGAATTTAGAAGTAGTATTAAATCACATTGATTTTTGACATGAGTTTTTGCGAACCAAGTTAGATCATCCAAATTAATATGGATAACACTATTAAGCATATAAATTAAAATTAATTGATAATAAATAAAGAGATTGATTTTAAATATATGATTACAAAAAACTTAAAACTTATTAGGATAAATTTGAATTTTGATATTATATTAATTATTTAATTTAAAATAATTAATAATAAATAATAAATAAAAAGATCAATTTGAATATAAAATAATAAAAATTGAATAAATTACATCATTAGTCATTTAATTATGATCATATTTTTAAAATGATTATTAAATTTTTAAAATTTTTAATTTAATCACTAAAATATAAATAAAATTTTTTTTGTCACCCAACTGTTAGTGCATTGACATGATAATATATGATATTGCTATATTAACACGTCATTAGAGATTAATAGTTAAATGACCAAAAATATTTATTTAAAATTTAATAATTGAATTAAAAAATTTAATAATTAAATAACTATTTTTAAAGATATGATTATAGTTTAGTGATTAATAAATATTTTATTTTAAAAAAATTAAAAACTTAATAGATTTAGCAACATTTCATATATACAAAAAATTTTAACTAATAAATATAATTTATTAGTTAAATATTAAAATTTTAATTTTAATAATCAAAATTTAAATTTTGACCATCTTTTATCAAAAAAATATTTATGGGCCTTTTAAAGTCCATTTGACCACTTAAAAGAACCGAAATAATCAACTTTCTAGTTTATTATGCAAACAAATGCGAATCCATCCCATTCCATGGAAGAGATTTTGGCTTGGGGTTTAGAATTAGAGAGGATGGAGGGTAGGGTCACGTGGCAATTACACCTTTGTTCATGCAACCACACGCTACTGACTTTTCCCCTTTAAGGCCTTTACATGTATCTCCCTCCCCCAACTGTGAAATCTCTAGGTCAGCTCTCTCTCTCTCTCTCTCTCTGTGGTATGGTAAACCCCCAGATTTTAACTCAAAGGGCCACTTGCCCCTCCACTAAAGGACAAGATCCCTTCTATGAAAAAAAAAAAAAAACAAAGTCGAAGAAAATTTATATAACAAGTAAACGTATATAAGCATGAATTGGCATTAATGCCCTTTGCAACCCATTTGAAGTGCCCCAACCCCTTCTATTCAATTAAAATTAAATATTTTGAGATGTTGGAAACGTGATAATAATATATATATTTTATAAAATCTATCACAGTTTAAGAATAGAAAAAATGTTATAGATTTTAAAATTTGAATTAAAATATACTGAATATTATTTTTTAAATATGATAATATTAATTAATTAAAATAAACTCTTAATTCATTATTGACTTATGTTAATTGTATAAGTAATAAACAAAATTCTCTTCCTATTATATAAAAAGGAAAAGTACTGAATTAAAAATGGTTGTCTCTGTTTGCTATAATTTCCATTAAGAATTTTAAAGCATCAATAAATTCCTAGCTAAAATATCACAAATTAAACATATATCATTGAATATAAATGAAGAATCCTAGTGAATACTAGTAGCATTTAGAGTTGACAATCCAACTTGTATCGACGAACTTCGATTCGATCCGATCTCATATGATTGAATTTTTTTTTAAATTAAATTTTAGATTAGGTCGAATCGTGTAATATTAATAAAATTAAGATTAAATTGTATTTAAATTTTAAGTAAACTTGATCTGACTCGATATTATATAAAAATTATTTTAATTAATTAATTATTTTTATTTATATATATTTATATTTTAAAAAATAATATTTTATTAATTTCGAATTGGATCAAGTCGAATTTAAGTATAAAAAAATAAAATTTTTTTTTAAAATTCAATCAAATTCAAAATTTATAAATATAAAATCGGATCAAATTCATGACGAAAAACACTAGTCCTAACTAACCCATTACCATCCCGATAATATTTTATTTGGTTAATTTTTTGACCCTCGTATATAAATAATTTTAAAGGGAAAGGAGGAAATAATATCTTGCCATTTACAGTAAAATATACTAGAAAATATATTTAATTCTTTTTTCCTAAGTTTTGATAGATGAGATTGTTATGATTAACAATGATAATTTAAAAAAAAAATAGTGATCATAAAGTGAACTATATTTAGATGTCATTGCTTTAACGTTGAGTTAGGATTTGATGAGCGATACAAGTAAATTATATTTTCATTTTTAACTCTATTTTGGTTTAATTACATTGTGTGAGAATCAACTTAGGCTTCGTTTGAAATTAATTGGATCTCCATTGACAGGTCAGTTGCGACAATGGGGTCAGGGACGGCAATGAAGCCCGTCCTCGGGTTTCGGTCCGACTCGATCCTATAAGGTCGGATTTTTTTTTTTTTGAATTTCGAGTTTCGGGTTGGGTCCGATCGGGTAAAATTGAGTAACAATCGGGTCGGATCGGGTTTGAGTATACCTAAAATCCAATCTTACCCGACCCGATATTTATTAAAAAATTATTTTTTAATTAATTAATTATTTATATATATTTATATAATGATATTTTTAAATATTTATATTTAAAAAATAACATTTTATATTTTAAAAATAATATTTTATTAATTTCGAATCAAATCAGATCGGATACGATTTTACATATTATCGGATCGAATTGTATCGAATTCAAATATTAAAAAATTCAGATCAAATCGAAATCGAATTTGATAAAACATAAAATCGAATCAGATTCGGGACGAGCAAAATCCGCCCCGAACCCAACCCGATGCCATCCCTAAATGGGGTGCGTTTTGTAGTTTTAAGTCATTGACTAAACTTGGTTCAGCAGTCAATTAGCTGTCAATTGGCCAATATATTTATTTATTTATATTTTATTTATTATTTTTTACATAATATTATAATTATTGAAATATTTTTAAATATTTTTCCATTTTAATTTTTTATTTAAATTAGTAAAATAAATTTATTAATATAATATAATGAAGATATTATTTGATATATTTATTATTTTTATTAATTATTTATTAATAAATTATTATTTAATATAAAATAATTAATAATTAAATACTATTTTGTAAATATTAAATTATTTAAAATTATTATTATAAACAATATTTATTTAAATATGCTTAATAATAATTTTTTATTTTTATTATAATTTACCTCGTTATCATAATTATTTTTATATCAAAATATATATCCCATAATTTATTTAATCTCATTATTATAATAATTAATCTTATTATTATTATTATTATTTTTAATAAAAAAAACCAATCTAATTTTTATGCACTTAGAGGTTTAAAAGGAATCAGAAAATAAATAGAAAACTCTGAAGTCTCTACCAAGGAGAATTTGGTAACTTTGACGATCCTTTAAAACAACTTAAGCTATCTTTTCACTTGGAGCAAAAAACATGGATAAATATTTGGCAACATGTCTGAGATGTGGAGTGTGTTGGTTCTTGGTACCTGAGCCTGGTCTGCTCGTTCACTCTCGGTTTGAACTTTTCTTTTCTCTCTCTCCAATTATTTTTTCTTTTTTGTATTTTTTTTCCATAACAAGGATGGACTAAAAATCAGCTCTGAACAGAAACAAAACCCACACACATACATACTAACGCCTCTGAGATGCATCTCTCTTTGTATGCCATCAAACGCTTGTTATTCAAAGCTTCAACTTTCAACTCTTCCTTGTCATCGACTCATGCTTTTTAGAGACTGTTTGGATTGGTTCTGTCTCCAATATGGATTTTGAGGTTCTGGGTTTGGAGGGTATTGTGGTCCCTGAAAATGGAACTCTATCTCAAACTCGACCACCTCCACCACCATTCCTCTCAGCTGAGGCCAAGCCTAAGATTGTTGGATCTGGGTTTACCAAGCAAGAAAGATCTTCTGACTCAGCTGAAGATCACTGGAAAAGTTCTAAGTTACCCAGAACTCATGATTTGTCAACCCCAAATGCAATGCCATTGCACCAAGGCACTCCCTTGTTGAGATCTAATTCCTTGGTCTCGGCTTACACTCACCAACAAGAGCATATACTTAGCTTGTCTTCACTCAAATCTGAGGTTTCTTTTATCAGCAAAGACGGTGGCTTTTCTTACTATCAGCATACACCCTCTATGTATAATAGAAATGCCGGTAATTTTTTTATGTGTGTTCTGTTTTGAAACGCTTTTGTTTTTGGGTAAAAAAAATTGGTACTTTGTGATTTGTATTGGTTTCTGATTTTTGTAAGATGCGGTTTTGGGAAATGTGATTTCAGGTATGAGAGATTTAGCTACCTTCATTGTGCAGAAAATGGGGTTGTTTAAATTATCATGTAGATTTATTTCTATATAACAGTGAGGGTCTTTTCATGGGCATTTACTAGAAATTTTAAGTTTTTGAGTCTTTTCAAATAGAAAAGGTGTCTTTTTCCTCTTACGAACTTGTACCAATTACCTTTGGTTTTGGGGGAAAAATCCCAACTTTTCTTGCTATTGCAAAGAGAAGGGGGAAAAGGGCATAAAGGGTTGGAAAGAATCTGTACTCTAGAAGATATAAGACTTTGTTTGGTCTTTTTCTTTCTTCTTTTTCTTAAAAAATTTTTTTTCGTGACTTTTACTGTGGAAAATAGTTGAAAAAAGTTCATGGCATATGTAGCTTCAATAAATGTTCCAGTCAAGTTAACCCCTCAATATCTTGTTTCAGATTATGGTTCTGGAAGCTTGAATGCAAGCATGCATGGGCCTCTTACTGGGGTTAGAGGACCTTTTACTCCATCTCAGTGGATTGAGCTAGAACACCAGGCATTGATCTACAAGTACCTCACGTCTAATGTGCCTGTACCTTCCAATTTGCTCATTCCTCTCAATAAGCCCCTCTACCCTTATGGCTTGTCTAGCTCATCTGCTGGATCCTTGCCTCCCAATTCATGTAAACTTCTCCTCTCTGTCTCTTTTTTTTTTAATAAATACTTGAAAATAATACATCTCCCTTAGGATATGCTTGACTTAGATCCCTTCTTTGTAATTAGTATGTTTTTTAGTTTTCTATTTGGGTTTTATTTCATTTTTAGGAGGTGACTGCTGTTGTTCTTCTTTGGTGCATGTATGTGTTGAAAATGAAATATTTGTTCATTTGGTGCTGGCAAGGTGGTGTCTGTTAGATGGTAGAGTAAATTTTTAGAATTCCATATGTAGATGATACTGGATCCTATATTACTTTGCTGATGGTAACAGGGAATTTTGGATTTTGCAGTTATATCTTACAGTTTGTGCAGTGATCTCAAAGTTTTCTGTTTATCTTTGGTAGAAAGTTTTATCCAAAACCATGATATCTCAATTAAAAGTAATTTTAGCTAAAAAGTAACACTGGGTTTGATGTTAAATCCATACTTTTTCTTTTTCCTTTTTTGCCTGCTTGTCTTTATTTTTGATCATTGGTTGTTTCTTTCATCGTTTTAAAATATATATTTAGTGGGATGGGGCTCTTTCCATCTGGGGTACTCCGGCAGCACTGACCCTGAACCAGGGAGGTGTCGTCGAACGGATGGAAAGAAATGGCGGTGCTCCCGGGATGCTGTTGCAGACCAAAAGTATTGTGAAAGGCACATAAATAGGGGCCGCCATCGTTCAAGAAAGCCTGTGGAAGGCCAGACTGGCCATGCTGCCTCTGGGACCACTAATTCAAAGGTGATGCCAATGTCTTCCTCCATGTCAGCATCGGTGATGACAAGTGGTGGTGCATCCAACTGCCTCACAATTGCACAGCAGCCCCAGTTTAAGAACTTGCAATCTGGTGCTGCCAATCCTTCTGCCGACACCCTTGTCAACAGGTGAAAATATACTTTATGCATTCGAGAGTGCTTTATTTGTTTACATTCTTATTATTCCTTTAGTGATATTTGGGATGATATTGCTTTGAACAATTTGCATACATATACTTTCTGTTCCTTTCTCTTTACTTTAAAGTAGACCCCATTATTTCATCTTTACTTTGGTGACAGCGACAACACCTTGAAGTTGAGACTTAGGATTCTCTTTGTTGGAGTCTTTCATTATTTCTTTAGAGTTCTATTGCTAGGTACTTTGGTTAATTGGATATATTATAGATTAAATCAAAATTAAGTAGAGGCTTGGAGTTCCACATCTTTTTCTCGCTTTACGTGTATGCTTTTTGAATCTTTAATTGTGTACATTGTGGTTCTGTTTCCATTATTTCTACTATTTTTTTAGATTGTTTCTAAAAATTGAGGGTGTGCATGGCAGAATACAAGATCCACGGGGGCTTTCCGTGATGTCTTCCGCCACCAACCTGAAATCCAACAACTCTACATTTACCATTACGAAACAAGGTATTCCATTTGCAGAACCCTCTCGATCAGATTTTGGACTTGTTGCCTTTGATTCTCTTGTTAATCCATCGCATGGAAGTTCCTACATGAATTCTAAAGAGTATGGTCCATTCTTAGACTTCACTGATCAAGAAACCCAAGACCAAAATACACTTCGCCAATTCATTGAAGACTGGCCCCAGGATCAATCTAGTCGTTCTGTCATTACTTGGCCAGAGGAGTTAAAATCAGACTGGACCCAACTCTCTATGTCTATTCCTATGGCATCTTCAGAGTTCTCATCATCCTCGTCCTCACCAGCACAAGAGAAACTTGCCCTTTCACCTCTTAGATTATCTCGGGAGTTTGATCCAATCCAAATGGGTTTGGGAGTGAACAGTGACATTAGTTACCAGAACCAAAAACAAGCTAACTGGATACCGATATCTTGGGGAAGTTCAATGGGAGGTCCTTTAGGAGAGGTCCTAACCAACACCACAAGCAATGTGGGTAGCTGCAAGAACTCATCAGTACTTAGCCTCTTATCTGAAGGGTGGGATGGCAGCCCACAGTTGGGATCTTCGCCGACAGGTGTGTTGCAGAAGGCACCTTTTGGTTCACTTTCAAATAGCAGCTCAGGGAGCAGTCCTATAGCTGAGAACAAGAAGCCCAATAATGGTGTCAGCCTTTGTGAAGATGTGCTTGGCTCCACTCGATCTCCCTTCTGTAATCAGAAGCTAATAATATAAGCGAGAAAAGAAGGAAATTGTAGAAAAAACCGACCCTGGAGCCGTTTCATTAGAAGAAGCAGCTTGAAGAACTTCAGTTTGTCTAATTAATTTCCTTTCATCTTTGTTCTTTTAACTTAATGTTCTTTAATTTTACAAAGTAGGAACTTGGTTATATCCTATTTAATGGATATTGGACATTCTGGAACATGTGGATTTGTGGGTGTAAGAGTGTATCTATCTATCCATAGTTTATGAGTTTTAAGAAGTGATTTATGATCTGATTAATTGTCTCATATTCTGAATGGATTTTGGTCTTTGCATATTATTGGATAGTGCAGCTTATCTTTTTTCAATTATAGGTAGTGAACTTTACATTCTTGAAGACCTGAAGAACAAAAATAATTCGGGCTGCGAGATTGAGGTTGTGTACGGGCTGGACCCCATTGTAACAGGAAAAGTGGGGTAGAAGCTGGTCAATGATCGTGCTGAAACTTCCATCATCATAATATATGGAAAACTTCCAAAATACATATTGATCATTGACTCTGCTGGGCCATTTTGTGGCAGATCCCTTCCTATCCTTTGCAGCTGGTAGATTGCTAACATAATTTGAGATCATTATAGAAGATCAGGATGGAGTTTCCTGGACTCCAGGCAGGAGGCACATTTGTGGCCTGTACACCCGGCAGGCCGAGCAACTGCTCCCCACTGAGCTGGTTGACCCCATTGGTTTAGAGTGACGCAGCTGCGTACCCAGGCTTGACCAAAAGTCATGATAAATTAAAACATGGGACCAACTCTGAAATAAACATTTTGGTGTTGGGTCCAATAATTGGGGTTGAAGATGGACCCCTAAAATATCTGAAAGAATTTAACATGATTGAACCCAGAAAGAATCCAACAATAGTAAGAAAAATATTTCTACTATTATATGTTGTACCCTACCCTACCTTACCTGAGTAATAAAGTCATTTTGACTGAAAATTTTGTTTTTATTATTGTCCAGTGGCCTTGTTAGGTACAGGGAAAATGAAAATTGGATTGTTAATGAAACCCAATTTCATTGGTTTACAACAACAAATTTTCAGGATTATGTCACAATGGAGAAAGATTTTTTGGAATGTTTGATTTTGTAGCTGCAGGCTATAATCGCCATTGAAGGAAGAGGTTGCTGAAAAAATGTACAGAATGAAACTGCTTTTTCAAGTTTTAGTCTCTCAGCAGACATCCAAGATTCTTTAAAACAAATATCCTTTTCTCTCCAGGCTGTTTCAAAAGAAACGTTGGTATTCAAACAGCCTCGTAAATAAAACAGACGTGAAATTCCCTGCAAGATTTGTGATCAACAGTTTTTTTTTTAAACTCCGATAAAGAAGGGTCAGAGACTCAGACTGCTGTTAAAAAACTGAACTTGGCTTGTTTTCTGCCGTAGATAGTAGCATGATAGTTGATATTTGGTACAGAAATGACTCTATTGCCATGTGATATAATACAAGCTACTGTATTTTACATCGAACTGTGGTTAAATACCTAAATCCCATGGTCCCAAATCCCAGGCCTGAGAAAAGAAAGAGCAGGAGTGGAGGACCCCTCTTTCTTCTGTGGAGTGCATGTTGATAGCTTTGCGGGGCAGTGACAACCAGGAGTGAAAGCAACTGCTGGAGAATACACTGGCCCCCTGGAAGTGGCAGAAACACTGGTTCATAGCTCATTTACCTTGGAAACAGACCGGCAAAGTTGAAAAACTGTTTGACCATTTTTTTTTCTTCTCGGCAGCACAAGCAAGAATGTTTCAAATAACTGACCTAAGATTTCCTGTATCTATATGCAAAGCCAATCAATGAAAGGAAACCTGCCAAAATCAAAACGTTGGTTCTTTTTTATTTTCTTTTTCCTTTCCCCAAAAAATTTCTCATGTTTCATTGTACTGCTACAATGCTTACTGTTCATACTTCAATTTGGTGGCCTTTATGGCTGTCTTGCATAGTCACTTTCCAAAATTTATTAAAGGAAAAAAAAAAACAAACATTGGGGCCAACGTTATTTTGAGTTAGGATTCTGCTCTGCCAAAGAGACAAATCTGGTTCTTTCAAATCATTTTTTGATCCTCCTCTACCCTGCTAAACTTTTGCCATGAAAGAGCATAAATTCTGGAGTCTTAACCATAATTGCTAAAATAAACAAAATGCAAAAGCACAGATAAAAGCAATTTAGTAATTTCCTAACAAGGTCTTCTTCATACATTTAATAATAGTACATAATTAAACTTGGCAGCTTTTTGGCTTAACCTTATTTCTCTTTAAACAAAGGATTGACATTTTGAAATTTGAACTAAAATTTGAATTTGTTTTTTTAAAATAATTTCACTTGAACCAACAACTAAAGGAAAATGCAGCCAGAAATGCATGGGCCAAGGGAAAATAAGAAGGAAAAGGAATAGGACACCAGTTTTTGTATAGATAAGATTAAAGTCTTTGCTAATGTTGCATAGTCAAACAGTTAAGTCTACGCAATGCGAAGCATAAATAAGGACTCAGAGTGAAAATCCAAAGCTTGAAAACTCACAATACAGAGATTGTCGTACTTCATTTTTAGGTGCACAAGCTTGAAACTCAAGCTGACTTACATTTCCATTTTCATAAGTGTTAAAAACTAAACTCCAATGCTGTCAATGATACGGTAGGAATAAGATTATCAGCCAAGAAATGGCGTCTTCAATCCAGGAAATTTCAGCTTCAAAGTCGACATTAAGATGCCTAAAACACTTCCCAAACTAAATTATGATTTAATTTTGACGTTAATCTCAACCATCAAAATGCAATATCAATTAAAAGAACAGAGAATCATAACCTGAAATTTAATACTATTACAAAAAAAAGAAAAAACCGAAAAAAAAGGGAGTGGAGGAGCTCAGATTCTATGGGTGTAATTAGAGGTCTGTCATGCCCAATTTGAGCAAATCAGAACGAGGAATTATTTTTATAATCATCGCTTTCTCCATCTTCCCCATTAATTTTTTAAAAATGAAACCACACAAATCATTAAAAACCAAAAAAAAAAAAAATTTAGGCTCAGACACGCACAAACGCTGTCATCAGAGAGCTGTTTGGTCCTTATATTGCAAAATTTAAGGAAAAAAAATCAAATCAGAATCGAGAAATGTAAAATCTGTCATCATCGCCTAATTTCGAAACAACATATCTATGAACTAAATTTCTAATGCAAAATAAAAAAACAGAAAACAGAGAAGAAGACTGAGAGGTGGCCAAGGGGGAGAGTTGCTATGCAATTTATAGCTGCGAAACCCTAATTCTGAAATTTTTATTGAGGGTTTTGTGTAAATGACGCCTGCTGTCCTTCCGCTTCAGGTCTTGGGAGTTCTGGGCCAATGGCCCAAATCCATTTATTCAAGTATTCAGCTCCCGGGCTGGTTGATAACCAAATCGAAGTTTATAACTAATACGATTATAATTTTGTTTTTTCTTTTTTTAAATTGTTTTATAATACTAGTATAAAATTTCTTGTGACCTAATTTAATTTTGTTTAGATATAAGTTAACGTAAAATAAAAATTATTTTTATGAGTTTAGATATGCACCCCTTGTTTTACTTTATATTTTTATTTTTTAAAAAATTTTTAAAATTTATCCTTAAATTCTCTTATTCTAATACATACCTAATTGAAAAAGATATTACGACTTAAATTCTCTCGAACCACAATCTCTAAGTATCAAATGAAATTTATTGAGTGTAAAACAAGAAGTGAATTTGATACTTTTTATTTTCATAAATGAGATAAAATTATAAAATCAATATTAAAAACGATATAATTCTTTTATATAAGAAAATCATAATATAAAAATTAAAAATATGCATACTCTAAAATTTAAATCCCGAATTTATTGACAAATTACTCCAATTCGTAGTCACTAATTTGTTTTTGTATGTAAATATTGTCATTAATTGCTAGAATAAAGAGTACTTTTATAAATTTTAAACTAATTAATTAAAATCAACATATTTTAAAAGAATATGTTCTTTCTTTCAATAAAATTCCATGTTTAGAGGATAATTGCTAATAATTATATACAAATGATATTTTTATTAAAAGTTTAAAACGCATTAACCTCAAAATGAAAAAGTATGTCTTCGAGTCTCATAAAATGCATTCCCTAGCTCCTCTTCACATATTCCATCATTTTCTTAATTAACCCAAAATGGAAAATACACATGTTTAAGTTTTGCCATACTACCACATCAACAAGCAATCATGATATAAACTGTCGATTTCCTTGACTGTTTTTTTCACCTTATTATCTGATCATTTATTTTCCTTAAACTTCACTCCATAAATTTGTTGTCACCCTTACCATCAACCTATCATTTTAATCACTTTTTTTTGGTCGTACGCATATAATATTTGCTTGCTAATGTTCTACCTTATAATTTTGTCTCCAAGCCTCAAGTTTCCAAACAAAAGAAGTTGGCCAAGCCCAAACTTTTGATGGCGACTATGCTTTGAATAGACATAGATGATCCCTTCCAATGTTGTCTTAATAATGAGCTTTGATTTTGAAAGGCTTTGATTAGATTTTCTCAGTTGTGTATTCATTAATTACTTGCCCCAGGATTATAGTTAAGAATTTCGAAAACAAAAATCATGCACTAATCAATTTGATCAAATGCTCGGATGTATGATAATTAAATGTCTAACACGTATATAATGATATAATTGTTTGAGGATAATGAATTTGGTTTTGCTTGTTGGCATGTCAGCAATCAAATTCTGATCTTAACTAAAACTTAATTTCTCTTAACTAGTTGATTTAAATGCATTGTATCAACCTTACCTACCCAAACAAATATTGAACCACTGGGGTTTGTCAAGTCAAGGCTGTTAAATTAACAAACACACTCTTTATTAACTATTTTCTGCACATTTCAACGAACCTGCCCTTTTTTTCCCTTTTCTTTACTTTCATCATCTCTAATTACTTGATAAATTCATTTGAAAGCAAAAAGCAGCTTAACATTCACGTTTTATTCGCCTGCTCTTTGGAAATGCATATATCTGCCGTTAGACAGTGTGGATTGTGTGAGAAACAAAGTTATTCTCAAATCCCTCCTCTCATTATATATAATATAAGCAATGGCAAATGCTTGATTTCAATACAGAAAAATGAGTCATAGGAAGGTTCATTCACAAGGAAATATTCCCTTTTCTTGGGAGGATAAACCGGGGGTCTCCAAGTCGTCCAAGGTCACCCATTATGATGAGTGCCATATTGAGACAGGGTTGTGTGCCCTTAACCAAACAAATATTCTTGATGCTGGTGATTCGTCAAAGATTTTGGTTCATGACAACAAAGTTCCTCCTCCACCGCCATGCTCGACAGAGCTGCTTATAAAGAGGAGCACTTCCGTCAAAGGCTTGAGGTGGAGGCAAGAGGACCCTTTCCTTGCGGCTTATAAAGAGTGCACCAAAAGTGGGGGAAATGGGAAGTTGTCAAGTGAAGCTAGGAAAATTTGTGGCTCCAAATTACTAATTATAAGGAAGAAGAAGCTTACATTTTCATGCAAGAATTCTTCTGATGCTATTGATGATAATTTGGTGAGATTATCCAATCTTCCACCTCTTCCTAAAGACAGAATTCGTGGTCGACAGGAATTTGTTTAACCACTGGATGAGTATTGGTGAAAGGTATATTAGGAACTTTTCTTTTCCTTTTTATTCTAAATTCTTAGTGGCATAGTATGTTGTTGAATGTATTCACAACTAGAGAATAACAAAGTTTCTTTCTCATATATGTTTTACGTCCTTGGCTCTGGATATGGCTATGAAAATGTCAATAAGGAACTTAGGCGTGGGTGAATTTGTGTTGGCCGCCTGTCAACAATTTCTTACATATCTGCTGCAATATATATTAATAAAAGTTGTTGATTTAATAACTAGGGAATTCTACTCTTTGTTCATGTATCAACAAGCAAGCACCTTTTTGCTGTCAAAAGTTGAAAGGCTGGTATCCCTAGTTTCATTGGGTATTTATATATCTGCTGCAACATTACTTCACTTTGGTACCAAGCATCGAAAGTGGAAGAGGTAAAGTGTTTCTAGTAAATGTTTCTGAAATACTCAATCAGGGAAAGTAATTAAATTCCTATATATTCTGAACCTCAAAAGAGAAGATCAATTTTTTGAGTAACTTTTTTATTTGATGGTATAAATTTTGTAAACCTGGAACTTTTTTTTCTAGGTTCTTTTTTCATTTAAGTAATTACCTCTCTGTTTTTGGTTACATAATCAATTCTGTTCGACTGGCTCAATTCCATATATGCTGGTGAGTTAAAAATGGTTTGTGAAAACTTTTCCAGTTTTAAGAATCTAATTAGAAACTTGGAAATGTAAAATTAAGGAAGTTTTTGAAGACCATTATCTCATGTTCATGATAAGCCTGCAGCAAGGTTTTTCCTACCAATTTTCCAAGAATCATTTTAATTACTTGTTGGGGTAAGAATCAATAACTAATTAGTTCTAATGTTTAGATTCAAAAGAATAAAAGGACGTGATATATAATTAACACATTCCAAATGATTATATAAGATAATACCTATGCAGAGGAAGATATTAATATCCATATTGGATTCTATGACTCTGTAAACATCAAGCTTCTGAAAATCTGATCCTGTTGAAGTAGCCAAAGTGTTAGACGATTTCTGTCTTCATAATCTTGCTTCTAAGTAAGTTACTTCGACATACTTTTATAGAGAGAGAGGGAGATGGAATGCAAAGTCAATATCTGTCTAAAACTTTGCTAATATGTCCATGGATATATATTGACTGATGCTCAGGTCTTAAAGTACTTCGACAACCGACGAATGTATGTGACATTGTTGAATCTTATAATTCTATATGAAAACTAGGTATAATCATTATATAGAATATCATTTTCAGCATATTATTACATTCTACGGTACTATTTATTTATGCTGACATCTGATGCGTAACTGATTTATTTGTAGTTAGGAAACTCTGGTCTTGGCTTAGGACCATAACTATACCCTGATGATACCATTAGCCAAGAGGTTGACTCTTCCTATTAAGTCAACGTATCTATGTATATCTTGTATTTAATTCCCTTAATTCTCTTAATTCTCTTAATTCTCCTTCCTTTTATATTACTTCTCGATCCTAAAGTTTGGGACATATACTTCGTGTATATACTCATCATAAGACAAGGCTTTCTCCAAAAATTATTAGATACCAACATGCCTTAATTGTTCAAGGTTCATGCCCTCTATTGATGCTTTTGAGGCTAACTTCTCCTTGGTTTGATGATGAAAGGCACTTCTTTTTTTTTTTAGTTTCTCCAAAAGGAAAATGCTTCTTTTCGTTTCCTTTATGATATAGCCTAGCTTTTACTCTTTCTTGGAATACCCGACATTTTGGGCCTTAAGCCAAGAACACTTCCAACAACCCTACCTACTTTATTTTTCTTCTGGGCATCAGCTAAGACACATCATGTTCGATCACCTAAACTAGATTTTGGTATCAACAAAAAATCACTGCAACCGCGACGCATGTTCCTCCTGATGGCCACCTTGGAAAAGAAACACGGATCCCCATTTTCTGTGCATATTATGGCATAATAAACAAACTTAAGAGGGCATCCTTTTCCAACATTCTTTTATGTATCATCATTAAAGAAAGGATGAAATTCCGCTATTCCAAAGGTGCTTTTGATTGAAAGTGCTTATCTTGATCTTGATCAAATGTTGACAGTTGGAGTCTTCTCATTTTGAGCATCCTCCTTCTGAGATTCCAGGCATATTCATCCATCGCCATCAGTTAATGCCTAACTTCTTTCAAGTTCCGAAAGCAAGAATAGTTTATAGCTTATCACAAGCAGACCAGCCAGTCACTAAAATTTCTAAAAGTTAATACTAAAAGCAATATTTGATCGAACGGCCTGAAAAAATTCTTGAAGTAGCTGTTTCATAAGATTTTATTGTATTATTAATTTACTCTTTTCCACCCAGTAACATGTTTGATCTGTGTCAAACGCACTCAACACTTCTGGAGTAACAGGGGAATTAGATGGTGCAAATCTTTTATGGGCTGAAGTGGAAAGATGATCTTTTGTTAAAGACTCTTTCTTTTATTCAATATTCAATGGTTTTGATCAAGTAGTCATCATAACCATATGCAAACATAATCAACCAGGAAAAAGTTAATGGATTGGGATTGGTTACTGAAGATAGTGCAAAGATCTCACGCTGATAAAAGTAAAATGAATTAAAAACATGTTTTGGGTGCTCCAAATAATAGTGGATAAATGTTCAATTCTCTATCAGAGAAAGCATTTTCTGTTCATCCATGGTAGACCTTTATTAAGGCCAACTTTTACATTCAATGTTAGATATGGATTAATTGGAGATAACATTCAACAAGCACATAGACCTATGGGAAATATTAGAATTTATACTTTACATTGACAAATAAATCGAAAATTTGGAAGAAATTAAAATTCCTGACCAGTTTTGGGTACTCAAATCAAAGTCTTATTCTGATAACTGATAACTGGGGGCAGCGTTTGGTAAATCAGGTAGCACAAATATCCATTTATTGAATTTTGTCAAAGAAACAGTTCCGTTTAGGTTTCAGGCACTCAATACTTTTCAGATATTGCTACAAATAGTTTTTTTTTTTTAATCAAAAATGAAAATTTGAGAATCATATGTTACTCTAATTTATTTTATCATTAATTTGTACTTTTATTACACAATGATTTTGTAATCTCATTTTTTTAAGTAAATTTCTTACTTGAATGAATAAAAATACCATTTATCCAAAAAGAAAATTTGGGTCGGCAAGGGGATTCATCATTAGCCCATAATTAATTCACAAAATGAACAGAGGGTTGAAAAAGAAAGCTCCAGGTTCTGAGGAAGTTCCCAAGTGTAAGGGGATAAACATAATAATCTATACTCTGTACCAGCACCTCACATGTCTTAGCTTTAAAAAGAGATTCAATCTACTATAGTACAATAACCCCAGAAGATTTTTCAAACCAAATTCGTGCCACCTGGTCAGGAAAATCCAATTAATTGAGTGGACTTTGAGGGGTTAGCAACTTAGGAGATAACATTCATACCAGAAAAATCAAATTGAAAATTCTGGACCATCAATTTATGGAGACAGCAATTTTGTACTTCTCCACTTCATCCATATCTTTAATGATAAAGTGATGTGCTTCAAAACTTTGAAAAGCATAAAATCAAACAAAATCAAACAAAATCAAGCTTACGCGTGACACCAACCGTATGTAGAAACCTGATTGAAGAAAAAAAAATACTGTTTTATGCAATTAACAACAACTAAAATATGTCCTTGAAGGGGCTGTTAACCCAAAATTTTGCGAGCTTGGATCAAGATTTTAGTTCTTTTAATCATGAGTTTCTTATATGTCATTTTTTCAAGTGATAAAAATCTGCCCTAGCTAGAACTAACTACTGAGGAAGCCCTACCAAGATGAATTCTTGCTGATGTTTCTATTTTAATTGTCTATTCTAGAGGTGGGCATCAAAGGAATAATTTATTTATGTATTCGCCATGTGGCTTATATAATCAAGTTTTAGGTCTTGATAACTTGGTAGTGAAGAAAGGAACAGACAAGGCCTGGACAACTTCACTGCTCCTAGACGTGCTTCTTTTCCATTAATTCGATATGGGTTCCCAGCTGCACCTACCCCCACCGATAGTAACCCAACCAACCTTTTGTTTTGAAAGGAACCCAGTCCTATTCACTGATCATTATCATCGGAAATTTTATTTAAAATTTTAAAAATAAAAAATAAATGTGGAAAATAAATATGTCAAACAAATAATGCATGTATTATTGCCTTTAATGTAAAGGTTGAAAAACTAAAATCATATAATATTTTAGTAAAATAATATGCGAGGAATGATATTGCACAATATAAAATAATGTCCTATAAATATGTTTGATACAAAAAATTATGATAAAATAAGATAAAATAATATTATGAATAAAATTAAATTAAATAATGTTAATCTATCTCGTATTTGATATATGCAAAAATTAAAATAAGATAATTTATTTATTGATCAAAAATTTTTTTTTAAAAGTTTATATAATTTAAATTATTTATATAATTTTTAAAGATATAATAAGATATGTTAGTTCAATCTTATAGATTAATAATAATTCTCTTCACTTTCAAAAAATTAGATCATATTGTACTAAGAAGATAATTAATTCTCCTTATAATTCTATCTTTTTATTTAAATATAAATATAACATAATATAAGATAATTATCATTTTATCTTATCTATCATCTTATATACCAAACATTACCTATATTATAGTTAGAAATTTAAAAATAATGTCATCAAAACAGGAAAAAAGAAAGCTAGAGAGATTTAATTAAATAAATTAGAAATGGGTTGGTTACTAAACTATCTATTATTTTACATAAGGTGCTAATGATATAAATTTGTAATGACGAATGCATCCTGTTTTGTTGTTAACAGATTAGATATTTGGATTACGTCCATGATCACAATTTGTGGCCCCATTTCTCTTAATCTTTTCAATTATAAAGTCATTAATGTGTGTGTATATATATATATATATCACTTATTATTATATACTAAAGTTCACATCTTCATTGTACTTAATCCAAAACCAATCAATTCTACCAAAGCAAAAAAAAAAGAAAAGGATTGAGAGCTGTTTTTTGTTTTGATGTAGGAAAAAGAAGATATTCTGTGTCGTGATGGAGTGAAGTTCTTTGTGACTTTAATCTTTTTCTATTTGATTGTGGTTTAATTAGGAAGAAATGCCCTCTTTAAATGAACTTTTTGTCAATTGGTGATAGGCCAGGCTTTTCTTTTGAAAAATATAGTAGGTGCATGGAATCTTATGTCAAACCCTAAAACAATATATAATTAAGAATATATAAGAACATTGCTTGACTATTAATTTCGGTATCTCCCATTTCACCTTTTATTTTTGGGTGAATCTCCCATTTCAATTTTATTCCCTACGAAGTAAACCAACAGTCATAATTATTGAAAGGACAGCATTACCCTTTAATAATCTTTGATTATAATATCATTACTATGATTGAATAAAGGGTATTTTAGAGACTTTCTCATATGTCTCTCCAAATTCAATGGACTCATTGGTATCATCTTAGCTTGGAGACATTGGCTAGCTGCATTTAGATTATATAAAGCAAAATGTAGAGTGGGAAAGCTTAAAACTTAAGACGACTTTTTAATGATAACAACAAGAAGAAAACAACAAAAATAACTTTGATAAAACCGAACGCTAACTCTTTTTACACTACAAATACTTTGGTTTCTCAAATCAAACCATTTCTTTTTCTTCATCATGTTTAGCAAAAATATTGGCTCATCCGCCCTAAAAAAACCCACCATTATGGTTTCTCTGACACCTGTTAAATTTACAGAAAGACAGATGAGAGCGATGGAGAGATAGAGATCAGCTAGGACTAATTTCGTTCTCGTATTAGAAAGAGTTTTAATGATGCCATTATTGTAAGTTATAGATATAGGTATGTATTCAGTGATTAATGGTGGGGTTTATTCGGACATGACAGTAACGTTATTGCATGGCCGCGCAGATGAAAACTGCTGCAGTTGCTTGAATAGCAAAATTTGACGTATGTCCGATAATTTTTGTTGGAGCATACTATATTCAGACTGGAGCCGATCGTTGTCTGTCCTTACACTATGACAGTGGTACACAACGAACCTCAACCGATTGTTCAGTTCTCGGTTCTCGAATCTAAGCCGGTTCACCTGGCTCCTTAAGTTTTCTAAATGCTTCTGTTTACGCACCCGTGACCTCCTGGCTGATTCGCGGTTCGAAATCATACGTCTTCTCTTGCGTTCGTCGATGACAGAAACCTGTTGGTTTGGTTCATCCGAAACGGAGTTTGAGTTGATTTGATTTTGTTTTGCTTCTTCTGAACGGGAACCCGATCTTGCAGGTCCTGTCGATTGGGTGGTGGAAAAAAGATCCGAGCAATATTCCCACGGCGTGAAGCCACTTCCGAAAGCCGAAAATGGATCGTTGTCGAGCATCGGATCAGAAAAAAAACTGGTCGGAACAGTGGACAACATGACTTTAATAATAATAACAGTAAAAAAGAAAGGAAACAAACCAAAAGCTTCTAAAAAATATATGGAGAAAATAGGAAGGAGGAGAAAAGGGAGGAAATGCAGTGTAGGTGGCTCATATTTATGGACAAATTTGAGAAAGGTTGTGGGCTCCACGTGATTGCATGAATAATGCAATTTTTGGCAAACACATAGTATGTTTATAATATGATAATAGCTAAAATAATAAAAGTATTTAAATAATTTTTAAAATTTTATTATATTTAAATAAGTTTTAAATTTTATTTTGTATTTAAATAAATCTTTAAATTTTAATTTCTATTTAAATAAAATTTATCTTTTATAATTAAATAAGTTTTTAATATAAATTAGTATTTTATTTGAAATAAGGATATATTTGAATACAAATAAAAAATAAAAATTTTTTGGGTTAAATAAAAATATTAAGATTTATCTAAATAAAACGATAAAATTTAAGGGCCCTTTAATATTTTAGCATATAAATAATACATACACAAACAATAAATCTATCCATTCCTAAATTTATATTAATCTATTTTTATTATATGCATAAAATAAAATAATTATTATATCATAATTTTTGTCGTTGTGTTAAATTTAAAATATATATTTTAATTTTTATCAAAATTTCAAATTATATATATTAATATTTTATATTATTTTTACCATATTATTGTGTTGTATAAAATTATTAGGCATAATATAACTAAAAAAAGTATTAGGTATAATAAACCGTATATGTATAGAGATTAACTTTTGAGTCAAGTGGGCGCCGCGGCACTACGGAGGGGTTTAGAGGAAGAAAATGGGGGTGACATATAGGCCATGGGTCCATTGATTTTTTTTGCTTAGTCACGAAGAAACAAAATAGTGTGGGTCCATGGTGGACAGGTGGTGGATTGTGATAGGGTGAACATGGAAGGAGCCAATTGTATGAGAGGAGACCGACGTGGATCCAAGCGCATGGGTTGGGGCTCTTGGATAGTTGAACCGGGGGATGGCAAATATTGGGTCGTCATCAGCACTAAACCGGTCTCTGATTAATTGAAAGTGAAGGCTCAACTGGTGTTTAAACTGGATATCAATATCAATGACGTTTTTGGTTTTTACTTTGCTTTTTCATTTAAAAACTTATTACTTTAAAAAAATCATATAGAAAAAGTTAATATTTTGTTAACAATGGGTATTAATAATAATTAAAGTTAAGGCAATGTCACTCACAACTAATGACATGAAATAAATATTAATAAAACATTTCAAGTTTTGACTTTCCAATTTGATAGTAATATTTAATAATATATCTTAATTATTGGAGTTAAAATTCAATTAAACTAAAAAATTTTTTTAGACAAATAAATATAAATACCATCTTACAGATGATCGGTGATCTTTTTTTAATTATAAAAAATTTAAACTCTTTTTTTTGTTCGAATGAGATTTTTAGGTATTTATTATTGAATCAAATGTTTATCTATCTTTTGATGGAAAAATTATTGGTGTAAGGAGTAAAGTTTTTGATAAATTATTAGTGAATATGTTTAATTTTTATTCGTTTATTAAGTTTAATAAATAATTTTAAATAACATTTTAATATTCATTTATTAAAAGAATCGAATGCGAATAAAAATTTATTTAGTTTGTTTATATTTATAAATAAATTCATTTAAAATTCGTTTAAAATTTATTTATTTATTATTTTTTATAATAATATAAATAAAGTTGTATTTTTATTTTTTTATCTTAACTTATTTTAAAATATATTTATATTCGTTTATTTAAATTTATTTGATTAGAGTTTGTTTATTGTTTATGAACATATTTTTTTATATTTGTTCATGAACATGTTCTTTTAACATTCACGAGCAAAATTTTTAAATTTAATTGAATCGAATGTGAATATATTATCACTTAAACAAATCAAATTTAAACGAATAAAATAATTTTTTAATCAAACGTAAACCAAATTTAAATACTTATGAAAATAAACAAAGAAACAACAAAAATATATATATATTTTTAATTATATTCTATTCATCCATAGTCCTAAGAAATATTAAGAGGAATTTTTTTTTTTTTTATGATTTTACTATGCCAAGCATTATCGTTCTATAAAGATAAAGACATCCACTATGCTATAATTTTTTTTGCTTTTTTTTAAAAAAATTCTGATCAATCAAAGAGGACACTATATATTGTATTGTGTGTAAAATTCGGAAGGCTGAACAATAACAGTTCCGTTTTGTTTTTTTCCTTATTCTTTGAACATTATAATTAATTAGCTAGTATTATATGTTGGAGATTGCAATTGTTACTATCATTTTTCCAGGTTATTTTCATCGTTAATCACAATGATTATATTATACTTCATTTGTCAATAAATAATGTCTTAATTAATTTAACTTTTAAGGATTTTTTTTTCAATTTTGACTTCATTTTATTTTAAATATATTATTAATTAAAATATGAAAAACACTTTCTAAAAATCTTGAATGACAGAATAAAAAAAATTTTAAACATAATTTTATAAAAATTAATTTAACAAAATATTTAAAATACCAATAATAAAAGATAATAAAATTTGATTATAAAAAAAATTAAATCAGACATAACTTATGGAGAAAGTGCTATACAAAATTAATTAAAATATTTACAAGGAATCATCATTGAAGTTGGAAAAAATAAAGCTAAATGCAAAAAAATAAAAACAAAACTCAAATGTTAATGTTAATGTATTGCCCAAGAAATGATTAGGATGAGTAGATGTGTAAATGATGTATTAGTATTCGTAAGTTATTGAGATTCAATTCGAATAAAATTTGAATTCGGTTTAGTTATTATTGAGTAGAGCTTGAGCTCCAGTAGCTTGATTTATCGATCGAGTCAAGTTTGAATATTTTTTTACCCGATTCGAGTAACTCGTGAACCTAATCGAGTTTTTATATTTAAATTTTTTTATTATTTTAATCAATAAAATATCTTGAATTTGAGTTCGAGCTCGAACATAAA